>NW_028270148.1:35766502-36125252 GCF_037043375.1 Chiloscyllium plagiosum
CAACTTACCGAAAAGCTCATTGGGCGGCCTTCATCTAACTTTGCTGTATACAAAACTCCAACTTGGTCACAAGTTCTCACTACGTTTGCTATATTTCTGTGCAGCTTATTAGATAACGATGTTTGAAAATCACAACAGAACAAACAAAATAAACGCATTTTCTTTGAAAGTGCATCCATCATTTCCAATATCCCAGAAAACAAGACTGTAATGTTTTACTGCCAATCTTGAACGCTTTACAAAAAAACAAAGTTGTTAAAATTGCGTACTACGCGCTATGTATTTATATTAATCTATCATGGGGCTTGTGTGAAACTAGTATGCATAAATAAATTGTCCTCATATTTATGTTTTGAAATGTTATCAACGCAGGGCATCAATAAATAATTCTGGATTAGTGGTGCTGGAAAAGCACAGCAGTTCAGGCAACATCCGAGGAGCAGTAAAATCGACGTTTCGAGCAAAAGCCCTCAGACATTAGGCGCTCTCATTAATTAATTAAAATTAATACAGCCCTGCTTGCTCCTGAATGATGCTGTTACAAACAGCTGTTCTTTATACATATTTTATTTGTAATCAGATGAAGCGCCTGTGCATCGTTTAAATTATTTAAAAATAAACATCTTAGCCTAAATCTATATTACTGTCTATAATTAGTTTGGAAAGCACAATGCACTCAAGTATGCCGTTCCTCCATTAAAGGGTTTGCTTTTGTATAGGCGTTTACTTGCACTATAAATAGTTGTGTCTGTTTGGGTTTTCTGCACACTGGATTGTCATAAAACAATGCATGTATTTTATATTGCAATAGAAAATTATGGCGTAGCTGAATCGTTAATATTTTCCGCGCCTCTTTTAAAGTAGACATAGATGTAATAATCATATCAACTTAAGACAAAGTGATATAGTGATGGAAGAGACGGGAAGTTTTGAAAGGTTTCGGTTCTAATAACCACATTACTCGTTTTTGGCTCAAATTATTTACGTAATCTTTAATTTATCAAACTTTGAAACTTATCAAACTTATCTATAGATGGATAACGTTCAAAGTTATTTATGTATTGATAAATAAATAAATAAGTTGGTAGATCTATGCCGAAACCATTTGTAAAATATTTGCAATTTGTTTAGCGAGTTTACTAATATCGGTGGAAAATATGCACGCCTAACAACATATATATCTTGTATCACGTCAATTTTTAAAAATTGCACTTTGCGATATATACTCGATTTTTTTCCCCAGGAAACTATCAATTAATTAAAAGTCTGCATTAATTTACTTTGAAATTGTTTTAGTCATCGTATCATTTTGAGAACAGCCACAAAGCGTGAAAACTGACAATGTATTGTTGCCTTCTATGCCATCTTATCTATGCCATCTTTTTAAAGTTGAAAATTGAGTTTAACAGGTGTCCGTGCTGTTTACCACGTTATTAAATAAGCATTCTATAATTTCTAAACATTTTATTTATACATTCTGAAAATTCCTTCAAGTCTTTCCGGATATATTTGTCTATGTTTGGTGGTTTTTTGTTAGCCATCTGCAAAGTCACACAAACCCTACAATGCAATTTTAACTCATGTACTACTACAGCATATATAGACCCTGACATTGCCGAATGGGATCAGCAGAGTGAGTTTCTGACGTTGGTGACACTCCAGGAATGAGTTGGACACCCCGGCTTAGTCTATAATGTAAATCAGGCTTGCACAAACGCGATAATAACGTCAAAAAGTCGAGACCTTCCGGCTTTCGTGAGGTTGGAACCAAAACTTCTGCCATTTTTTCTTTTGTTCCCCTGTTTCCTGGCGGTAATCCCTTTTCTGAAATAAAGACATTCGACAATTGAAAAGACATTGCGTGCCTTATTAGCTTTTATTCTGAATCAAAAATAATGAGTAAAAAATTCTTTTGATCCACTTCAGGAAAAAGACTTATTTTTATACAAGAGTCTTTCTGTTTTTGTTGACTTTATTTTACGTTGACTCTTATGGCCAGGAAGCAAAGCCCAAACAATTTCGCCTCCTTTCTTGCGTTGTTCTTTATTGAGGTGAAATTTACAGGCTTAAAAACAAAACTGAATAAACATTTGAACACTTTTTAAGAAAAAAAAAGAATAAAGAACAAATATGTTATGACACAGAGCAGAACAGGTGGCAAATAGTACGTAAATTTAAAATGAACCAAAACTTTAAAAGAAAATCTCTTTAAACTCCAAAAACAACAGTATTTTCCTAAAACCTATGGTAAGACATAAATGGTAACAGTCACAGTGCAAAGATTGGTTCATTGATGAAGAAAAAAATACATAATTGGCAGTCCTTTTTTAGGGACTTTGTATTAAGATTTGTACATTTTACTGTTAGGATCAGAACGTAAACAAAACCATAAAAGATACATAAATTACACCAGATCATTAAACTACATAAACCCATAACTTTATTTTAGCTAGGAACTCTAGCTGTGATTGACTAATGCAGAATGGTTGAATTAACCCATAAATTATTTTCTAGACTCAGTGAATAAATGTTGTGATCATGATGCAGATCTATATTAGACTATTCAGCAAATGTATATATTCATAATGTTGACACTCAGTAAACATGTTTCGTACAATACTTAGCCTTTTTATTACAATATCTAGTAACACAATGACAATATTCAGTAACATATAATAAACAATTAGCAAACCTGTACAACATTTGTTAGAAGACATGCATATGTATTAGTGTTCAGGAAATACATATGTTAGTGTTCAGCAAATAAATATGTTTAAATATTCAAAAAGCATATTCTGTCAGTAACATACTACTAAATTGAGAAAACATATATTACAATATTCATTGCATATATATATTAAAACACTGTGGACATATGTATTACAACATCTGGTAAGCACATATATATAAACATCAAATAAATATATATATTACAATTAATTATATATTATATCATTTCATAAGCAAATATATCACAGCATTCAGAAAATATAGGCAACATTCAGGAAACACAAATTTAATATTTATTTAGAATGGAATTTGTTATAATGTATTGGCATATGTTGCTTTTGTAATGATGAGTGAATACTGTAATATGCATGGTACATTGTTGTTAGTGATATTTGCTGAGCAGTTTAAGCGATGTACTTGACTAGGCTAGGGGTTCAGCAATGGTGCTAATAGAAGTATTGTGTTTCCCCACTGTGCCCCTGTCACTTGAATGTTTTATGCATTTATGAATTTTGGTCATGAATGTAATCAAAATTCTGCTGCTTGATTTAAGTCAATGTCAATCTCGCATTTCAAAATCATTGTAAACTAAGGCAACAATTTAGAAACATTGACGTCTTGTTCAACAATAGCCTATCACATGATCTGTGACATATTAACATGGACACAAAATATAAGCCATCAGTCATTATCGCTACACTATTGTCTGCAACATTAATAAACAACAAAATTTCTATATTTCATTGATGTATGCTAATTCTCAGCAATGGAACATAATAGACTTTTTAAAAAATATGATTTTGATATCAGAGCCCCAAGTTACTTTCCCTGTTCTTATAAAATTAAATGTATTTCTCATCGAGTTCTGTACTAGTTCAATGGAAATATATACAGATTAATAGCTAAACAGACAACTGCATGTAATAAATGTCTGGGGAAAATATTAAAAAAGCAATTGAATAAATAAAGTGAATTGCTGTATTTGACACAACTAATCAGATCTCATATTTGTTTTGTTTACTTGTAGATGCAAATTCTACAACCATTGGGTTTGGTTATGTAACCCTTAGGTATACAGTAATGGTACGATGTTCAACGTCCACTACTTTTGTAAAGTGCATGCATATCATTGATAAATGCTACAGTTGTCAAGCATTCTTATGGTGAAATAACTCATGACAGTTGCAAAGGGAATAGATTCTGTAGATTCCACAGAAATATGTATGTGGCATTATTTCTTACTTTAAACAAACCCGTGATATCCATAACACTATTTTGACCAGTTACTTTTAACTGCTCGACTTCCTGCCACCAATCTGAAGAGACAAAGGGATTGGAATCACGACTGCCAATTACAGAGTAGTCAAACGGCTTAATCTTCTACATAATATGTACTCACATTCTTTTGCATTTTATGATTGCAAACCAGGGAAAGCCAACCTACAATGGTGGCTTGGATAAGTTTGGATTGTGCTATTTTGCTTCGAGACAGAGTTTGGTGCAGCTAGTTTTGATGTTTTGGCAGCATTACGAAGTTGAAAGATGTCTTGGAGACCAAATGAGTCAAGAAAATAAATGCACAAATACATTTCGAACATGCAGTCTCGCTTTCCACTTTTTAGCTATGCATTGATGCCAACGGTGCTTGACATGTCTAAGCTTGACATATTTCACTAACGACTCATAACGTAATCGCCATCGAGCTGTTGGGCGAGATGCAATGGTTTTAAAGCTGTCAATAGCAGCGATCAAGGAAATGCTCTGTATTGTACCTGTCACGGTTTTGCTGCTCATTCTTCTTTCAGACTTCTGACGTCCTTATCAATATTGATTGTGGCATAGAAACCGGAAGGCAGATGAATATGATATTCGACAGACGTTGCTCAAACGTAAATTACAAGTTCAGTGAACGATGTATTTGTGCCATTGTCCTGTAAGTTAATCGAGGAAAATACATTCCCTAAATATCAAAATCTATTTAAAGAAGTTAGCCACGATATGTGCGTCTGACCTTCTATTGTCGCAAACTCGATTAATGGACGCTGTGCGTTTGTATGTTTGTGTGTGTGTGTGTGTGTGTGAGAGAGAGAGAGATTCTACTCCTTTCATCGCTTAACATATTAACACTTTTAATGCAGGCAAGGTTACCTTAAACTGAAAAGATACCGTCACAAGGCAAGATTACGTTTAAGCAACCCAAAGTGCTTCAGAATTGACTAAAACATCCTTGGGAAACAATCTTTCAAAATAAACTGGTATTAAGCCACTGAGATGTTCATTCTCAGCTAATTAGGAAACACGTTTCCTGCATTATCCGCAGCAGAAGGGAACACAATATAAACTTTTGTTAATCGCATCAGTGCATTTTGTAGAAAAAAAATGATAAGAAATTGCTGAACTTATCAATTTGGTGAATGAGTGACATTGCTATTTGCTTATAAACGTGGACTTAACTTTGCACTTTGAAAAGCAGAACTTAGACTTGTTCATTATTCTCTTTGTACACCATCTTGTGTTGTCCAACATTCTCAAAGAACAGATTCTTCTGTCTTGTTGCAAAAAAAGTCAACATAACCTTTTTGAAAAAAGACTCAATTGTCATGAAACCTAGTCAACAATTTCAGTCATGGGTTACCCGTTGGTCGGCTTGTGTCATATCTAACTTGGACGATAAGATTTCCCAAGAGACAAATGCAGATCGTCGATCTATTAACAGAACAGAAATTATGGAAAGATTAGCCCAAATTAAACTACAAAGTATGGAATGCTATAATGTCCCATCAATGTGCACTTCGGAATATTTCAAAAGCTAGCAGTCGTTCTTCATTTACAAAATCTACAGATGAACTATGTTATAAAGGGCTTCATAAAATAACTTGAGAACCCCGTTAAACAAATGGCTAACAATACCCAAAGTTGTCTTACAACTGTGTGTAACGCAGTCAACCATTACAACAAGTGAATCAATCAATTCCGTGACAGGGGTTCACAAAAAACACTAATAACGTGAGTGTGTGTTTGTGTGTGTGTTGGAGGGGCGGTAAAGGGTGAGGGATGACTTCTATAGCGTAACTTACGATAATAACCGTGCTCTGTCGTGCAACGCAATTCTGCAATAAGGTAATATTAATTACGAATAAAACAAATAAAACTTTGAGGCGATGGACAGAAAAATAACCCCGTTCCAGGGAAAAGGTATGTGTCTTGTTACCCTCGTATTGTTTTAGATATACTCTAAGTCCATTTACCTCACGCAGTATGTGAGAGATAACAAGTCAGAAACCGAGAACGAATAAAGTTAACTGTATGAACAATGGTCTGTACTGTCCTCAGACCAGCTGAGGTGTATTAAACTGCTAGATAAGACATATTGAGATGTTTGACACGACGTGATTCAGTGGCTGGAGATGATACATGTGCAATAAAACTGGTTTCACTTAAATATTGGATGATACATAGTAATTGAACGTATTTTAAGGAGATGAGATCAATAACTCGATTCTATTCTAAATGATGGCTTCAACTTGCAACAGCCCAGCAGTTTGAACCGCTTAGCTTGAAGCATAAATTTGAGAAACATTTAACGTTGTACATGTAAGTAGATATTTTATGTACTGTATCAATTGGTCATTCAGTACAAATCATTAGAAAGAACAATTGATCAATTCAAATGCCTACACTGATCTTCATTTTGCCGCCACAACTTCATAAAATGTTAAAGTATGATTGACTGCGGAGCACTGTAGGCAGGTAATCATGTTAGCAAAGTATATTGACGTGCTCATCTGACTGCAATTTACGGAGATTCACGCCAGCATATGTGTTCCAGTTTGGCGACAACCACTCTGATAATTGTTTATTCATAGATGTGAATATATTCAGAAATGTAATTATGTGTTGCAATTACGTGATTGATAGAAGATAGTATATCTACATAAGATTTTCCGAGTGCTATTGCATCTTTACACCTTCCATTAATGTTGAAGAGTTGCTACAGGCTTCAAGAGCACCGGGTGAAGCCGCAGCCGATTCATGCTGCAATCGTCACACATTTCAACATCTCGCTTGGATGTAGAAATGCAACTTTTCTTAGTGTATGTAATTTATAAATAAGCTCAGCTCCATAAGTTTGTTGGAATCTGTTCACTTATCACTGATCATGATTACGAGTCCAAATATTGCTCCCCAATTTGTCCGAAAGTAGCTCTGAAACCTAGGCTGGATCAGACTGCAAACTGATGCTCAGGTTCTGAGGTAGGGCGTGCGTGGGACGGGAAGTTGGTGGGAGAGGATTGTTGAAAGCTGGGGGAGTGGTGTGGGGGGGGGGGGGGGGGATGCTGGGCGAGGGAGGATGCCTTAGCTAATGACAGCGTCCTCTACAGGAGACTGAAGACATAATTTTCTCGTTGTGTCCAAAAGCTTTGCAAGGTAAATGGAATTTATAGGGTCGTAACCATCGCAAAGTCTCTGTCTTATAAATTGGTCGCTTCTTTCAAATGTTAACATTTGTAAATAAACTATAGATTTCTGTGTAATCATACAGTTGCATTATCAACATTAACCAGCCTCTTGTCGATTGCCATGTCTTGCACGCAGTTTTATAAATTAATCCCCTCGTGCTCTCGGTGTAGCCATACAAGGAAATTGTAAATCTACCAAAGGATGATATACAAATTAGTAAGGCAATACTTTGGACAAAGGTGTTTGCTGCTAATCCCACCCTCCACCCTTGCGCTCCTTCCCACCCACCATTGCTTTAAGGAAGAAGAGCGAAAGGACGTAAACTAAAAGCGGTTCTGTTAAACTCTGAAAAACGCTCAGTCTGTATATCTGCTGCCTCAAATACTTCGCCATATAGTCTCAGGTGCAGCTTCTTTATTGGATTTAAAGCCAATGTTGGATTCTTTGTGGCTTTGCTAGCGCAAGAATAGTATCGCTCACATTCTTCTCCACGATCTTTGCCCATGACTTGAACTTAGAGCCGTGAGCTCCTGACGCAGCATAACCAGAGAAACAGTACTACATATCGCCCACACTAGTAAACACCTATGTAGGTTGGCCACACAATTACTATTATGACTAACATAATTTGCTAACAGGATTTTGAATTCAAGCCTATCTCAGTTCTTTTTGTACAGGATTGCTATTGGATGATGTGTACTGTACTATGTAGTCGCTTCACTGTTTCAAGACCAGCATTAACCATAAAGTAAACTGTTAGGAAGACTAATAAAACGTTTTATTCTCTGTCCTTTGACTCCAAAAGTAAGAATTTAGCGACACTGAAGAGTTATAGGTATTACAGTTTAA
Organism: Chiloscyllium plagiosum; assembly: GCF_037043375.1. Lineage (NCBI taxonomy): Eukaryota > Metazoa > Chordata > Chondrichthyes > Orectolobiformes > Hemiscylliidae > Chiloscyllium > Chiloscyllium plagiosum. Next base: position 35,774,543 of record NW_028270148.1, read on the forward strand.
TATGTTTACGGATGCAGTACATATGTTTCTCCGACCAGTTGTGTCCACAGTGGTTGTGGCCTCCTATGATATGTGTATCTCATTTACTATATATATTTGATTTCAGGATGGCATTGTTTATATCTCATGTATGTTCTGTATGTTTTATAATCCACGTGCATCTTGCATGTTTGTAGCTATCCTGCTTGTGTTTACGTGTTTCGAGCAGAGTCTCTCCATTCTCTCCATGTAGTATATATCCAACATCTTTCCCATTCAGGATTTGAATTTACAGCACAGAAGAGGATCATTCGGACCATCGCCAGTTATCCGAAGAAGCCACCCATTTAATCCGTTTCCTTATACTTTCCCCTTTACCAATCACATGTTCCTTTTCAACAATGGATTTTGTTTACACCTCTGTTTCTGGTAAGACATGTCATGTCCTATTTGCATTTTTAAAAATCTGATGTCTCTAATGTTTCTGTAGTTTGTAACAATGTATACTGCTGTGAATGTGACTAGAGCTTGAATATCTGCACTTAAAAGTTGTTAGTATGTTTCTTAAAGCAACTAATTTGCTTACCTTGCGACTATTTGCTGTTGTGGTGTGTTAATAGGTTAAATGTTTTTGTATATTGTATCAGTGCTCATTATATTGGTAATTAGCATTGTGCGCCGATAAAACAGACCACCTGGACAATCTTGTATATGTTGATACGTTCCATGTACCTGCTCCCTTTGAATATTTTCTATGAGTACATACTTGTGGAAAACATGTACTTTGTTTTGAGAGCACATAGGCTCTCTATATGTATTTGGATTGTAAATAGACTGCATACAAAAATTATTTGTGTATATGTTCATGGTGAAGTTATTTGTACCAATCAAGTCACTGTTTCGTAAGTGTATATCTATAACTGTGTGCCTGTATATTCAGTCTGCGTGCTTTAGCTGTGCATCATTTATTTTATTTGAACATGTGCGTTATTAATACATTTGTATATTTATTTTTAGATGTTATGTGTCATGCATCTGCGCAATGTGTACTTTTGACTGTTGTGTTTGTATGTTAGGTGTTGTTTGTGCTATGCTGTGCTCTATTCCTGTCGGCTTTATCATTGTGCTAAGGAGTGCTGTGTTTGCGGACTGTAGAACACAATCATGTTCATAAATTGGGTAGTTGTGAAACGCTTTTGTATATGAACATATGAAGCCTTGTTTAATTAGTTCCAGCAGTTTTGTTGTAGTAGGACAAGCAGAATAATAAGGGATTAGTACAATCAACTTCTATTCACTCAGCAAACATTGTAAGTAGAAAGAAACAAACTAAATGTGACAACAACACGCGTAAAACATAAGATTTCGATAGAGCTGGATTTGGATTGATTGGTACAATAATGTCACATTTACAATTTCTGTATGACTGGGTGCTTTAATAGCAGGCTTTTGGCTTTGCAGGGAAGAGAATGACGAGTCATATGCTTTATTTTCCCAGGGATTCGTGTTGTAAAAGAAGAACCAAAGCTCTATTGAGGAAATGTAAGCATACGCAGGCATTGCCAATACAACACGTCTTGGGTTAACAATTAGAATAACAAATTGTAATGCTATCTTTCAGCACTTTCCACAATCTCATCCCCCTCACCACCACCCCCACTTTAAAGTCCCTAAAACCACTCCGACCCCGCCCCATACGAGTTTCTGAATTAACCAGCCATTGTTGAAAAGCCAAGTAGTCAATACCTTGAGGTGTTTTACACATGTTTTGCGCAAATATCTATTGGGGATTGTGGTAGCGTTGGATTATAGCTGTGGGTATATCCGAAAAGAAGACCTCCTACTTGTACATTGTTTACAATGAATTCAAACAGACTGAAAGACGAACAAAAGGTTGTCCAAATGTGACTTTCTCAACCATCATTGTTAAATTAGAAGACAAGATAGTGTAACGATGAAAGAAATCGCAAGTTCTACCTATTTACGGTACCTATCTATCGATGCGTCGACCTACCTACCTGCTATCTATGTTCGACCTACCTGTCTGTTCGTCCAATTAACTCCAATATGCATCAATGACACAATTATAAATGAACTGCATAGGCAAAACTATGGTAACCTTCTTGTCTTCCAGTAATTAATTCGTGCAGATGTTTGGTTGACTTGGAATGATAATCAGCGGGCGGTCGATTTAGATTTATTTACATAGGTGCAAGTTCTTACCTCCACTTGTGATACTTGTATTGAGAGATTTCCTGCCTGTGGTTTAACGTTGTGTTTAAAAAGATTCATTTAGTCTTACATCGCAACACAAACACAAAACGACTTTACAACTTAAACATCTAGGAATCCTTTCATAGTTAAGTGGAATCCACTTTGGAAAACTTTAAACCTTAGTGTGTCACCACAATGAGAATAAATCTTTTTCAAGGTTAATTTCACAATCATGCGCTCTATATAAAATGACTTGGCCATCAAATAGTCAGCAATGCCTTAAATTAAGGTTTTTAATGCGATTCCAGATTTAGGTGGTCACCTGTGGCTTAGTTGGTAGCTCCTTTTCATGGATCAAAAAATGGTTCTAGTTCCATTCCAGGACCCTGAATACAAACATAAAAGCTGACATCCCAGTACAGTATTGAGGATGTGCTGCATTGATGGGTGCTATTTCTCCGATAAGATTCGAATGGAACCCTCATTCGTCCTCTCAGGTAGGCACAAAATTGTCTGTGGCATTATTTTGGAGTTAAAAACCTGGGAAGTTATTTCGGGTGATATATGCTGCCCATAGCAGGGTACGCCCATGTCCCACGAGGGAATAATAAAGTGGCATTGTTGTTGGCTTTTGCTGTGTCCAAGCTGGCTGCACTATTTCTGACATGACAGCAGGGATTGTGTTTCAAACGTCCGTCATTCATGTGAAACTTTGAGACGCTCGATGGCTTTTGAAAACTGTTATATAAATTTGATTTCTAATTAAAAATGCATCATACTTCTAAAGACTGGAGGTATTCGTCAATAATAGCATATTATTAGTCCGAAAAAACGTTTACCATAAAGAGTGAAAGAAAAGTCAGAAGGGTTCTGTAGATCTGAAATAAGAACAGAACATGCTGGAGAAACTCAGCAGCAATAACAGTCCCATTGAACTGGAAACATTTGCTCTGCTTCTCTCTCCACAGCTGCTGCCGAACCTACTGAGTTTCTCCAGCACCTACTGTTCCTTTTTGGGTAGTGCATGGTCAGCAAGTCAATGCAGGATTATCTTGCTACAAGAATACATAATGTGTGACTACGGTTTTATCAGAAAACCCATGCAAGGGAAGCAATTCATTGGCAAATTGGGGCTGCCAGTGAAGCAACTGCATTACCAAAGAAAAGCAAAGTAGAATAGCCACATCGCAATGCAGTCAGTTATCCGCTGAGATTCACAATTAGCCACACACTCGTAACACTCTCATTTACTCACTGACATAGACACGCAAATTCTCTCTCACTCACCATTCACATGCTCGCAATACTCTCATGCCTATAAAACGTACAAATTGCACTGTTGAGTAATAAGGTCAGTAATGTACAAGAATGGACAGTTCTTATTCCCACAAACGTCCTGACACCAGTACATACCTAACAATCATTTCATAATCTGGACGACCAGATCAGGTTGCATCGCTTTCTGAATAGAACAGCGTAGGATAATGTGTGGGAAAAATCGTTGATTTTGAAATTAGCGACCGAATTTGTATTTACCCTCACTGCTACCCAAGCGATTGAATTTACCGCAATCCCTTGTCTCTGTAACGAATATCATGGTGAGTGGGGTTGAGAGGGACGGAGAGGTCCCGGTGGGGGTGAAGCTGCCAACTGGGAAATATGCAACATTATTTAATATTGTTATAACAGACTGGAGTGTTGAATGGCAAATCACATTTAACAGAGATTAATGGGGTGAGGTGACCTACTCGGCAGGAAAAGGGATATATTACCTGCACCATAGAAATTAATAAAAAAGTAGCATTGCAGGTGAGAATTTTTTTTAAAAGCTAACAAAACTCGAGGATAATATAAAATTCAAAAGTGATAAAGATGTGCTGAACTTGTGTAGACACTTGTCAGCCTGCAAATGGAACACTGTGTGCAGTTGTGGATATCTTGTCATAAAAAGGACATAAACACACCAGCGAATGTCCGAAAGGATTTACAAGGATGACATCAGAATACAATATTGCAACTACTGGGAAAGATTGAACAGATAGGAGACATCGTTTTTTGTAGAAAAGTCTTAAAGATAAGCTGAGAGGGGTCTTCAGAATTGAGTAGGACAGATGCAAAGCGAACGTTGCCACTAATGGAAGTAAATACACATTTGTTACCTTAAAGAAAATCCAACATCGACATAAATAAGAAGAAATGTTTTTATTTAGTGCGCGGTAACAATGTGAAACTCACTCCTATCACAGGAAGTGGTTGAGGGAAATCACTTAGCTGCTTCCGAAAGAAAACTAAATGAGTACACGATAGAAAAAGAAACAGAAAGATATGCTGAAACCACAGGATCAGGGAAACAATGCAAGTTAAACACTAGCACATTACGGTGGACCGACATTCTGTTTTACATACTGAGCAGTTCTGTAATATGATACTGCAAATGTTGATAGTTATTAATTAAATGTTACTATAATATTGTTTGGGATCAACATTAACACAATATATTTAAAAAAAAAACAAAGAACGGCAGATGCTGGAAATCAGAAACAAAAACAGAAATTGCTGGAAAACATCAGCAGGTCCGGCAGTATCTGTGGAGAGAAATCAGAGTTAAAGTTTCGAATTCAGTGACCCTTCTTCAGAATTGGTTCAGAACTGGGAACAGCGTTCCGAAGAAGGGTCACTGGACTCGGAACGTTAACTCTGATTTCTCTCCACAGATGCTGCCGGACCTGTTGACGTTTTCCAGTCATTTCTATTTTTGTTTAACGTAACATATATTTGTTTTCATGTAGTGGAAAGTGAGAGATATGGAAGATAAGTACATAAGATAAGGACATAACTGTAAACACATCTGTTAACGCCAACTGAAAAGCAATTGATTCAAAGGGGAACGGAATGAAGTACATGCAGTACCGTAGAAGTACACCCAAATTTTCAACAAATTGGCCTGATAACTCTTGAACTCATTTGATGTTAACTATAACTGACTATTCACTCCATCTTCCTGCTAGTTTATCTTCATGGCTATAAATTTAAATATTTCTCCGAATCGGTTTACATCAAATCTGTCGGGAATGCACGGGCGCGCTTAAGAGTATCCTGCATCCATTTTACAGGTGAGCCTGAGATCAGTCGTTCTTTATTTGATGTAAAGACCGTTCTCTATTGATGTAGACTATCAATAACGTAAAAGAGGGATTGCCAACATGCAATTTCTCCGTGTTTGGGAATGAAGGGCTGTTAAAAACCTTTTCCTGTCTCTAATACTTTGTCGAAGTACGCTTCGCACATGTAATATTCAAACTTCAAACCTGAAGCAGCTCATAACACTTGCCCGACAAGTACCTGGCATCAAGCTCGTATATAACACCCATCATATGCTATTAGGTAACCAAGAATCTTGCGCTTTCAATAAATACTCAGAGTAGCGTCAAGGCTACGCACATCAAACTTGTTGATCATATTGATCCTTTACTTTCCAGTCCATTATTTATGTTTTGCAATGGTGAGGAAAAATAAACAGGACTGCAAACAGACGAAAATACTGCTCCAGCATTACAAAATAGTGGTGATCAGGTAGGTGATTAATGAATACGGTTCCACTATAGCTTCGAGCTGACTTCAAAAGTATTTTTTTCATCTTCAGTATGCTGACAGAATGTGTTCGCTGAATAAAGCAAACAAACGTGAAACACGCAGAAACATAGGCATAAGACTGCCTATTAGCTAGTAAAACTTCAAATCCCTAAAACTATAGATAGCTATCAGGATATATTTTGACATGGAATTTCACATTGCTATTGCGTAGAACGAGAACGATTGCCCTGCAAACAACACATAAACAGTTCAAGGCAATGATTCATTAAGCAGATTGTAATTCGCATCTCCAATCGTGGGTAGGTATTATTACACAGAGGAAGCAGCATGTTTTTTTTACAGCGTTGACAGGAACAGTTTGCCCCATCGTATATAATTTCGTGACTGTTAAGGAAGCCAACAGTTTATCCTGAGTTTTTTTAATAAATCGGTACAGTATAGGGAGCACTCATTTACACAAGAATGCAAAGGCAAGTGATGCATCTTTAGTTGGAAGACAGTCGGCGTATAACATAGAATATAATTAGCTGGGGACTTGTCATAATTCATCACAGAATTGCTTGGCAACTATTGTGAAACGCTGTTTTAATAACCGATTGTGCGGTTCAAAAAAAAATCACACACTTAAATTGTTATGAATAACAATGAGAAACTGGGCAACTTCTGATCAAATTCTGCTTTGTTTTCAGAGCATTTCTTTTTTCGAGTTGCATACATGTATTGTGGGAGTGACACCACTGCATTTACGTTCAGGTGAATAAAAGTCGCCAGAGAAAACTCCTGAAAATAGCTGTTCTCGCCGGCGTATTATTTGACTTTTGACAGAAAGTAACCAATCATTTTGCCCGCGTTTATGCAACAGACCTGCCCCACTACCCTTTGAGAAAGTAATCCTGCACGTGCATTGGAAAAGACATGGAAGAGTCTGTTGTTATGAATTTAATTCTATGCTGTCAGCCAGACTTTTGATTCCTAAATGGCATGTGTAACTAAACAATGGCTGTAACCATAACAATAAAGCATTATGACATCGATCTGTTCGTGTTCAAATAGTAACAACAACTAACTGATTCGATTTTATTCAGAAAGCTCTTTCCCTTTTATAGAGGAGCTCAGACCGAAAATGCCCCACAAAGTTAGTTCAAGAAAAACTTTTCTTTTCCCATAAAAAGCAAGTAAAGATGCAGGGTCGTCACCCTGTTAAAAGATATAGTTTCCCTTACAGTCACAGTTATATCGCTGTTATAAACAAGTCGTTGGACTTTCATTGTGAAGAAGATATTGATGAGAATAAAATCCAGGAAAAAAAAAGAAAGGAAAGAATGACGAAGTTGATTAGACAGTGATCGGAAATTAGAAGAGATAAATTTATTTGCCATTCCTCACGTGACATAAGATTCTTACCACTTGAGAATCGGAGGGGTTTGGGGTGGAGGTCATGTCAATCTATGATTAAATGAAATATACAATTATACTATTTCAACCAAAACACGTGAATTTACTTTCAACACCTTGTGAAATTAATGCAAAATCTTTGGAGAATGACAGCATAAGATCAAAAGCTAAGAAGATGCGCTTTTGTCATTAGTTTATTACTATTAGTATTATTATTTAGTGAAGTGGCGTGATAATCCTCCAATGTTAAAACCGTGCGCTTGACTGACTCATCTATTGAGTGCAATGCGGGTGATGGAAATCAATGTATCTGCTGCAGGCCAGGCTAATGGATTAGAATTAGTCTATAGTGCAGAGTGTTCGATAGTATGGGGGGATGGTGATTGCTGAGCTGGGCTTGTATTGCTCTCGTTTATCTATAACAAGCTGTCCATAATCCAAATAAAGTAATCATCGTCAGTTTGTACAGTTCCGGTAGCATTTTACAACATCTTATTGTAAGGAACTAGTTCTCATACGCACCAATTAATGAAGGCGCTCAGCCAATGAAACGGGAACGGATTTGGCAAATTTTCTTTCATCATCTGTCAGGCTTTTGGAATAAAACAACCTAAAAAGAAACCTTTTATCCTGGCCTCGCTGTCCCTCGGGGGAGCACTATACATTTGTTTCGAATAATTTACTTTAAGATTTGAAAAGACTAATTGATTTTTAAGTGCTAACCCAGTAGGGGAAGAGGCACAATGCCATACGCCAAAAGCAAGCAATTGGCAATCGAAAGGTTACCTGAATTTGATAGCAATCGAGCGGTTTATTCGGGAGAAAGCACGATGGGCATCTGCTTTGGGCAGCTCGAGGGACCGATTATATAGAGGCAGTTAAGTCAACTTTTTTTGACTAAAGCAGATTGAAATGTCAAGCCGACTGACCAATGAGCCATGATAGCACCATATGATATTATATTGGATTCAGTGCTTTTATTCCTGTAACTAATTCGTTTTGACACACACATAACCCGGTAGCAGGAAGCCCAGCGTTCACCTTTCACCCCTCCTCCTTCTCGCAGCAACTTCAACCACCCCAGCCCCACCGCCAGCCCCAGCCCCCGCCCCCATAAGCTAAAACTGCTAGGTTTGCAGGGCTAGGACGTACATCTTTGTTCAATTCATTAGAAGTAACGGGTTGACATAAGGTAACTCTACGGCAAAGCGCCTTTATTTCTTGTCTATGGAGCCACCTCATTAAATATCTCTAACAATGCGTGTAAATCTCCTGATTGGACAACTCTCTTGTAAGACTCTATCCCTTGCAGGACGTGCACTTAGTAAAGGCCACAAGGAAAATAACTGGCAAGAAATTCCAAATGTCCCTCCAAACAGAGTAGGAAGTCTTTCAACATACAATCTGATACCTGCCGCCCTTCTCACTATCAACTGCGCATCCGGCGCTCAACTGAGACAGCGACCGGTCGATGGAAACAGTTGTTTCAGCTGACACAGTTGTGAACAAATGGTTCCTTCTAACTTGCTAATATTTCCTTGTTTACATCCTGAAACGACTATCAACATATTGAAATTAAAAATGCAAATGCATCCATAATTGATTTTTTAAATGTTTTACAGAGCAAGCAATTCATTCTTTCCAACTTGTTCGCTTAGCGTATTCGCGTGGTTATTGTTTTAACTATGACAAACTCTTTCATGCAAACTTCAAGAATCGATCACATTTGTAGTGTTCACATATAGATCCTTCACTGTGATGCATTGATAGGGAAAAAAACCCAAAGTTTTTTTATTTTTGTCACGTTTGCATAGTTGAGCTGCTCCGGGGTTAAAACCTTACACTGTAACCCCTCGGTCCAGATAGACCGGCGGAATTTCAGTTTGGAACTTACTGTGCTCGATTCATAAGAGACGGTAAATGCTTCTGATGTTTAACTGTTTCTGTTGAATCTTAGTGGAATCGCATTGATGGCGTAGAGTAAGTAGGGAAGTGAGAATTGGTCTGCACTTCATTGGAACAACTTGTTTTAGACCCCAATTTTCAGCATATTGTACTATTGACGTCTTTAATTTTGTGCGTTTACTCTTTTATGCATAGAAAGAAACTCGGAATGAAAAAGTAACTGTCATGCGTTTAACTAAGCGACTACTTCCTGAATACGTAAAAGTCAGTGCGGAGTAAATCAGTACGCTCTTTAAACAATATATAAAGAGGCGGTTAATAACGACAGGTAATAAATAACACCTATGATTCTACCTGTAATATATGGGCTACAACGTTTCAACATCTTTCAAGTATATTGATGTTCCTTTTTGGAGAAATTAAATATGCTCCAGTTCGGTATCCATTTTAGTTTAAAATAATTTGATTGCATTTGAGCCGGTTCTTATTTGATTGCTTGTTTTTAATCAATCTAAGGTGCAAAAGCGAGCCTGACTTATCTGTGAAATTTATAAACCCATGACCAAAAAGAAGGAAGCCCATAGCTTTACATATAAATGCGTGCAAACTATTGGTTGTAACCCGATATCATGTCTCCAGTTAACTCAGTTAAACTACGATGCAGCAATACGACTGGATCAGGTACAATAAAATCAACACTGCAAGCAAAGCTTAATAAAACCGTGTACATAATTCACTTCAGCATTGAGGATGGAGGACAGACTGTGTTGGCATTGGAAAAATCTGAGCTGTTTGCGCCCCGTCTTGGCAGTGAATATAGCGTCAGGCAAAAAGGCCCAGCGGAGCTCACATTTAACCAGCCACCTTAAAGAGACAAGGTCAACGCAGGAGGAAAGAGTAGAGGAAACAGTAGCAGAGGATGTAAAACAAATTGGAAATTTAACAAGTAACGCCAAACAAAACAGAACAAAGGCGAAAGTAAAGGGTCGAATCTATTTGTTACATCAATACCGACAATGGCGACATGACAATACGAAAAATAATCACCAATGAATAAGCTAATTCCCCACCTTGCAAGGGGTAACTAAAAAGTCTCCGAAAGCAATACGTTGTATGTTGGATTAGAGAAAAGAGAACAACATGGAAAAAGTTCAATCTTCGTAGCAGATTTATTAACAGTTAACACATTCTAAGTCGCATTATCCGACCGAACTATTTAAACTCAAAAACGTCTTACTTTATGTATAGTCAACATTATGTGAAATGCCCATACTTCCGTTTCTTTCTCATGTGTAAACTTTCACGGTTGATCAAGCAACGCTGTACTATGTAAACCATGTTCCATGTAAATCAGTTAAATCTGAAAATGGTTTGTGAGTTTTCACAATTCAACTTTAAACATACGTTATGCAGGGCGGTGAGAGACACACACACAACAGCCGCAACAAAAGCGGAAATCATTCCAATAAAGCAGAAACTTACAGGAGCCTGAAAGGCATCTCCGGGGAAAGAGTCCTGGACCTTTTCACCGCTAGTCCACCTTTCCGGATGCTGATCTGTCACTTTGTATAATTGCAGCATTTCTTAATAATTGTGATTTTTGTTTCGCTATTGCTTTCTTTTTGGGGAGGATACAGTTGCATGAGCCGGACAGGGCTCAGAGCTTTGAATGAAGCTGTTTCATTGACGGTCACTGCTCCAAACGGCAGCGGCCAGCTGCCCGTCATTAAAAAGCCATTTACACCCTGTACTCTTCACACAAAGATTGAGCGAATAATTATGTGCTTGTAGCTTTGCGATGTGAATGTGTCTCGAATAGGCTCAGAGAACCGCGTACATCATTGCTTTTATTCCTAGCACCTGCATTTGTATATACCATACAGACATCGATGTTACAGAGCGAGAAGGGATCATTTTCACCTTTTCCATTTTTTTTTTGCGCGGGGCAGAAAATAAATGGTAACACCTACCATTCAACCGGGTTTCTGTTCAGATACACTGACGGCTGCCCGTAAGACTGGAGGATAGTATTTACTATGAGTCCTTCCCTTTTTAAAGGTGGTCGTCTGCAGTTAGTGAAAAATCTGAAGCTTCTCGTGTGCCTGAAAAAAAAAACCGAAATAGACATAAATGTAGATTATCGCGTACTTCACAGGGTTAACCTACAGGGATATTAATCCAACATTTTAGAAACATTTTCCTAAACTTTTTTTTCTTCCTTTTGTTTTGTGAAGCAATGAACGAAAATTAAAGTGATTATAAAAGTAGAGATTATGTTGCTAGAAGCTTGCCTCTTTCTGTGTTTTCTCTGAATGAAACAATTTAGGGCATTTAAATGGGCGTAGATGATACTTTTTAATAGAAATCTACAGCGAATGTGTAATAGAGCATCGCTGTTTCCAGTTGAACAACCTTCCCAACTGGACCTATTCATGTGCCACTTGGAATTACTTCATGCGGAGTGCGCTATGACAGGACCGCAAACAGTTTGCAGTCCATTAAAGAACCCATACCACCCATTAGCGTTATTATCTTTGTGCACAGCAAATTCGCTCTCTGTTTCCCTTTTTAATTGCAATATCTTTTTTCACCGGGACTTGGAAAGCAGATTGGGCGCATAACCGTTTGTCTTGCGTTTTTTTTTCGAAATCCATTGGAATGTGGAAGAGAGGGGGAAAAAAAGTTTTGAATTCCTCAATGATTTTTACCCCGTAGAAAGGCGGCTTAGGATAATTATTTCAGCTTTATTGAGGGCAGATTAGTTGAAGTCTGGATGCTGCGTTTCAATACGCGTTGTACAATCCGGTACAATGTCCGTATTGTTCGCTACTGTGTGTGAACCCATTCAAAATATACACTTTTTAACACCAAGCAAAGTCGTGTCTAAATATACACAGTAAGTCTGGAAAGACACCCATGACCCGTACAAATCTTGTAAATCACACTCCCATAGTTACAGAAGCCAAACAAAAAAGCCACCAGCTCAAGATGCTGATTAAACCCTTCTTAAAGCCGAACATACCTAATGGTAGAGTATAGTTGCACGTTAGCAACGGCCCGTGGAGCTCCCAGCGCCAGAACCGATGGAATTTAAAAGAAAACATTAAAATGCAACGCGTTATTCTAGCCACTTTAAGGCAATGATTCAAAATGAAAGACACTGAAAAAAAAACAGGGTATGTACTAACTTCTACCTGCAGTCTATCCACATCCGGTCCATGGATCCCCAAATTGCCCTATCTGTGCGAAGTCCTTAACTCAAGCTGCAATGATGCCCAGTCAGTGCAATAACGATGTACAGTGTTGTTACTGCACACTACACTTCAAACGGGCTTCGGATTGACAATTATGCTATTAATTAACAAGAGTTATGATCACGGAGAAAGCGCAGTGCTGAAGGCAGATTAAAAAATCTCCTTATACAAACACAGCCATGACATGTATATGGGTCTAATGATCTCATTTTTCCTTTATTCCCCAGCCTTATTAATGCTCATACCGGCAGAATGAAGTGAAACTACGTGCAAATCATGTCTAAACTGTCTCAGTGAGGAGCCCTCGATTCCACAGTGTCTTTTAGGCTGTCCCATTTACTTTCGCCCCGTCTTCCAACCTTAACAAGGTTCGTTAAGATCGCGGTAATATTTCCCATCCTCTAATTACTCGTCCCACTTAGCAAATCAGAGCGCGGAGGCTTTCACATTTGAACTTTTCAAGAGGTAGGTGGGCGACGCTGAGATTTATTTCAGATAACCCCCACGCAGTGCAGAAGTGGTGAAAGCCTCTACGTTCTGCTGGTTGATTGGCACGTTTGACAGTGATTGACAGCGGCGCCATGGCAACGCTACAACGACACCGCCAAGACCAATAGAAAAAGCGAAAAAAAATCAGTGCTCCACACAGTATTTTGGGGATATAATATGAGGGAGTGTGACACTAGGCGATTTCGTTGCATCTGACACGTTTTTGTGTTTTTTTTTAAATATAAAAACCACCAAGTCAGTCCATGGTGTTCAGGTCCCAGTTCGAGCTATACAGCGCCTTTCCCTTTCTACCAAACTCAGCCGAGCGCGCTTTTCTCCTCTTAGCCAGCTCCCGGCCCCAAGAAGAGTTGTCAATGTTCCAGCTACCGACCATCAATTTCACTCCGGAGCAAGTGGCCAGCGTCTGCGAGACGCTGGAGGAAACCGGCGACATCGAGAGATTGGGACGCTTTCTCTGGTCTTTACCTGTGGCGCCGGGGGCATGCGAGGCGATCAACAAACACGAATCGATCCTCCGAGCCCGGGCGGTCGTGGCCTTCCACACGGGCAACTTCCGAGACTTATACCACATCCTGGAGAACCACAAGTTCACCAAGGAGTCCCACGGCAAGCTGCAGGCGATGTGGCTCGAAGCGCACTACCAGGAGGCCGAGAAGTTGAGGGGTCGCCCTCTGGGGCCAGTCGACAAGTACCGTGTCCGCAAGAAGTTCCCCCTGCCCAGGACCATCTGGGACGGCGAGCAAAAAACGCACTGTTTCAAGGAGAGAACGCGCAGCTTGTTGCGAGAGTGGTACTTGCAGGACCCATACCCAAACCCTTCCAAAAAAAGGGAACTGGCCCAGGCAACTGGTCTGACCCCGACACAAGTGGGGAATTGGTTTAAAAACCGCAGGCAGAGAGACAGAGCGGCGGCTGCCAAAAACAGGTCGGTTGTTTTATTCCAGGTTTCCCTTCTGCCAACTAGTCCAATTAGCATGTAAATAATGTTTCAGAGACTCAGCAAACCTTCATCACAATCCAGTGAATAAAATCATAAGACAAACTTTGTTTAAATGTACACAGCATTTTTACGAATAAAATAACATGTTCATCCAGGATAATAACTGAAACAAATAAAATCTCAGGTCAAACTTTTTAAGCAGTTCAGCAAATGAACAAAATTACAGCGTGGTGGTCAATATTGGGAAGGTGTTAGAATGTTTTTAAAAATTCGAATTATCAGTTATAAAACAGGATCACAACTGACCACGCAGATTTAACAACATAGATTCCATTAAAAAGCTCACCAATCGCAGTTTCATGAAGATTAAATCTAATAAAAGCTTTTGGAAAATAATACCAATTTGTGTAAGAAACTGGAATTAAAGACAGTCAAATTAATAGTAAAATTTACTCTAACCAATTAAAGAAAACAATGCCTTTACTGACTCCCGTACAGTGAAATGAGACCTGATATAATTATTTGGACAAAGTTTAACAAAAATAAGTTAAATATATTTTTGTTTGATTCAGAAACAGACTTTAAGTTTGCTGTGTCAATGGGCATAAAAGTGTGTGGTTTTATGGAAAGCTTTAATTTGTAGCCAAAAGAAAGCAAACTATCACAGAACGTAGAATAACTTCCGGGAGATTGCTAATTTCTGGTTTAGGTAAAAGGACAAACAAATCAACGATTGTTTACTCCTAAACTAAAGTAAGCACATTTGAATTGAGATGAATAACATTATGAATGGGTGCTCACTCATTGAAAAAAAATACAAACACAGTATTTTCCACACCATGAACTGAGAAATCCCATCCTGAATACATTGCCAGACCAGTCTACGACAATTGAAGTTCTTGTTTTTGGATATTTGACTAAAGTTTATGTGCCAATGAGGGTGTTAATACTACTTTCACCGTCTAAAAGTTATTGGGTACCCACCTCAATATTTGAGGTATATTAACTTTTCAAATACGATGAGGACGGCATACTTTGGCGGGGGTTCAAACCAATTCTGGACATTATTTACTTTACAGACTACAGCAATGCCTCTTTATCTAAAATAAACACATGCTGTTTGACTTGCTAACATTCAAAGTCCCTCTAACATTTCAAGTTAGCATGATAATTATCGGCAGAGTATAGCTTAAACACAGAAATTGGGAATAACTTGAAGCATCATTTTAGCAAGCGGGTTGCTGTAAGATGCACCGATAAGACCGCATTATAACTTTCGAGAAACACTTTCCCAAGCAGCGAAACAATGAAACGCGCGCTAAACTTGAAGACATACATTGTTTCCGACTAAATGTACATTTCGGTTCGGTCAGTTTCTGAACATTATGCTAACTGAAACCAACAAACAAATTGCAACGAAATGACTGAACGGCCGTATCTGATATGTAAACTTTCACCAAATTTTAAACAATTGCTGGTTTATTATTTAAAAGACAACCAACTATTCGTGTACGCGCGACAGCCGATGAATGCTATTTTGCTGCATGCTTAACGATGCTTAGCTTTTTAACAGTACAGGGTTTAAATTGCTTTTCAATAACTCTATTTGTCTTGTTCTTCCAAAATAAGGATCCATGAGTAATATTCACCGATTCTGTTTTCATTTGTGAACCCCTACCTCCCCCCTCCTCCTCAACTCTCTTCATTTTGTTTGTCTGGAACAGGCTGCAACATCAGGCAGTGGGACAGAGTGGGGTTTGTACGCTATCGGAGCCGGGCTGCCCTGCTCACAGCGCGGCAGAATCTCCGTCCACAGCCGCCAGCCCAACTACCAGCGTGTCGAGCATGACAGAGCGAGCCGAGACGGCCACATCCATTCTCTCGGTAACCTCTAGCGACAGTGAATGTGATGTATGATACAAAAACAAACAAACTCTTAATGCATTCACGAAGGACTATGGACCTGAGATTTGAAACAAACAAAGGACATTTAATGAACATTTTTAAGAAAAAGAGAGAAACAAAAACACATTCGAGAAGGAAAAAATGTGACAGTTAAAAAAAAAACAAATCTAAGACAAGCACGTCTGATCCAGCGCTTTCCATGGAGCCACCCGACTTGCATGATGTATTTTATATCTGGGAAAATAATAATCTACGTTAATATTTTTTACAAGGATCTACAATGAAGAGGGAATGAGAGAATCTTCGTCGCCTTTGTTGCTCTCTATAGTCCGAGTGCTGGTCAGACCCCCGAAGCCAGGCTGAGAATCGTTTTTCTGTTCCGCAGACAATCATTTTTCGTAAGCACCTTTTTCTACACTTCTGTTACTGCCTGTGTGGGTACTGGTTATGTGGAAGAATAGTTATGACTGTAACAGATTTTTATTTTTTATTTCAAAATTTTATATGAATTATGTATATCTAATGACGCGATCATTCTCCCAGTTTGTAATATATGTGTAGAAATGCCTGTATATGATATTGCTTTTTTTCTCTTTCTTTCTGTCTCGATCACAGACTCAGTGTTCTTGCATATTGTGTCAAACGTCTGACGAAAGTACTAGGTTCTTAAGAAAGTGGGGAGGGTGGGGGTGATATCCAACTAGATAAATCTAGTGCGATGTAATTTTATGCAAAGTGCTATTTTGAGTATCTTCAGCAAGTACGAAGTTCTATTATATCTCCCGAGTTTATGTAGGGCGCTTACTAGTCACTGTTTCTCCAACTGTGTGTTTATCTATATGTAAAGAAAAACTTTCTAAATCAAAATATAGTATTCCGTTTTCTTATACCTGGTGACTTATTGTGTCTTTCTCTGCGAAGTTACTTTGAATGGTTCAACATACTTATACACAGAAACTACAAACGGAGGAGTTTGTCTGAAAAGGGAATACGCATTGAAGGGTATTATACTCTTGTTTTGGATTTCGTAAAGAAAACCTTTTTTATATGTAAAGTCGGACAAATATATCAGTCATATTAAAATGGGGTCCAATGATGGGGGAGGGGTAAGTGTACTTGTGTTTTACTGAAATAGGTTACCTCACAAGCTATCCACTTTACGAGGAACTTTATTGCAACGACTGAGTGTTTTGGATTAATTGCACAAGAAATTGGGTTGGAGACAGTAACTTCCTCCTATTTATGGCGGCAAATGAAAACAGTAAATACGAGGACTCGCCATTTAATCAGCTAATCATATTACAGCTCCTCCCCGTGCATCTTAAGTTCATTGTGAAGTGTTGAAAGAAGTCTTTATTTGCATGACTAACAGTCTACCGCCAGCACCTTTGCACTAATGTCGTTCATTGCCCCGGGCTGTTAATTCAAGCGTGAATTAAAAATAGAACTGAGCCCTGAACTTGTTTTCACTTGTGAAGTTTTTGAAATCTATCCCTGTGTGCTTTGGATAACGATTGAGAAAATCCGTGACGGGTTCTCTGGCAACTAAAACGAAATTTAAATGAGACCCAACCGCTAACTACAGAAACCAACAAACACCATCGGATAATTGGATGTTTTTTACTTTTCTTGAGGTTTAAACATTCAGTATAGATCTTGTATATACATTTCCATTGTATCAAAGATAACATTGCTCCAAAACTCACTAATAGGCAGATTCTACAGTTACTTTAGACAGAAGCTGCAATCCAAACTTCCAAGGGTCTTTATAAAGAGGAGTTCGCCTCTCCGTTTTTGTTTAGGCAAACCATGACTGCAGTAGATTTCTGATTTATCGCCATGTAATAATAACAATTAATATTTATTTTTATTTTTCTAATTATGTGTGGTAACAAAAGCTATTAGCTTAATGAACGTTTTTTTTCATGTAAAGTTAATGTGTTCACTTCAACCTTTGTAAATGCTTGGCAGCGATCTGTTTCGCTCTGCGCTGCTTGGCGATAATTGAATCTTTTTGAAACTGTTGCTTTTGTGTGAGGAACACAATCTTTCCACCGCACATTTCTATTTCTACGTGAATGTCTATTGAAACCCATCTATGCAGCAAAACGATTAACAAGTGAAATGATTTTGGGGCAAATTAAAAGGCTATATCACGTCCCTTTTTTTCTAAAAAAGTTTAGAGTTTTTAAAATGTTTTTCGTATATTGGATAAATCATTTTCGAACTGGCTAAAATTGCAATGTTGTAGGTCACTAAATTTGGATCATTTCTAAATCCAATCAAATAAGTACATTGAGATAGTTTTAAACAATGGCCTGTAGAAAGCTGCGTTATTTCAATAGTCTTCTACAGTTGTTACATTGCAAGACGACTTGGCTTGTCGAATACTGTTGTTTGTTAAAGGGCGTAGTTATATAATGTGTGCATATGTGAGCATTATCTAGGATGAAATGCAGTTTAGAAATCTATATAAACAGATTTTCAATTGGTTCAGGCTAAATCCCCAGCAGTTTTCTCTTACATTGAAGTAACTGTACCTCGCCTTGAGGGGAAGGGAGCGACGGCGTACAAAAGTGACTGTTCTGTTTGCAGCATTAGTGTAAAGGTTTTTGTGATTGTGGACTGAGGCAACAAAAAAACCGAGTAAAATGCGGAAGCGGAAAGTTCCCGGAGCTGCTTTTGCAGGAAGGAAGAAGCAAGAAGGCTCCGCGGAGAGGCCGCGAGCATGCGCGCTCCCAGCGTGTTACTTTCAAAGAGTGAACTGAGCTCAGCTGCCAGAACAAATCGTGTCAGGCAAGGAGAGATAACATGCACTTATTAGTGAAATCTCCTTGAAACAATGGTTTGTAGCTTTAAAATGGCAGTTCTGGCAGTATATGTCTTTCACAAATTATTTTTCAATAGAAGTTTTAGGATGCTTTCTTTAAGAAATTGGCATTTTGATAGATGAAAACTCCTGATTTTGCATTGTTTTGTTCTTGGGTAGTGGATTGAGACGCAAATCTGTGAAAATCTGAATTTAAGCTTCCAGACTCACTAAATCCTTCTGCCCCGGAAAGATATGGCCTATCACAAGCAAAAAGCCAAGGCAGCTTACTTCGAGTTCGCCATTACCGATTATTATCGATGAGTCTTCTTCAAACCTCCATTAGTTTATTATCCATGACAAGCCTAGCTGTTGATTTAAATGAAATTAATCTAAAGCCGATGAGCATTTATTCAGCAATGCTCAAGCCTTCGGCGTTAGATACAAGTCAAACAGATGGCATGGGCTGTATATGACTTTGATATTCCACTCGGGTGCTAATATGCCAAATGCACCAAATCATACAAGAAATACAGTGAGGGCAATACAGCTGCTATCTGTTTGTATCCAACTACACAGTTTGGACCATGAAATCCTTAAATATGATACGCTTTTAAAGGGAAGTTTCGGAGACACTGTTCTATACGCTATAGACGAGAGCGCGGGTTACTCTGAGTCACTTTGCAAAGTCTCCAGTCCTGGTTACATCAAGTCACATACAAAAACGCACAGGCCACACAAGTGCGCCTAATTAATGTTAATAAACACAAATGAATGCATGCATATTATTTCGCTGTTCAGAAACACATCGATTAATGCAATTAATGCATTTATCCTTTGAAATAGATTCAGGGCGGGCACAGAAGTAGCAAAATAGTTGACTATGGACACGGCGTATTCTGATCTTACTCTAATTTGGTGGTTTAGCAGAGCAGAAGTTTTCTTTATAATCGTGTGTATTCGTGCAGTTCTTTAGCAGCGCGGTGCTGCGTCCGGACTGATTTCTGGAAGATGCGGTCAGAGACGCCCAGCGAGCAGAACGGAGAATCAGAAAGGTAGGAAATAATCTGATAACCTGACTTCTCAACATCACCTCGGTCTTCTTCCATACCCGAATGTAATATTTACCTTATGTTTGGTGTCCCCCTCCCCATATTTATAAATAGCAATTAATAAAAACGTATCACAGTGAGACCGTATACTGGTTTGTTTTTCGGTGGGTTGTGGCCATAGCGAGACCAAGAAGATAGGTGTCATGGCTCCACTTTCGAAAGGAAAGGAGGAACCACTAATCCGGAATTTCAACAAAAAAAACCCCGTACATTTTGGTTGTAATGAGAGTTCGACACATTCGGACGTGGAAAATAGAATACCCATTCAAGGTCTGAGTTTTAATTTGCCTCAAGTTGAATTGCCCAATAATCGATTTCGTTTTGTCATGTACTTGTTACATTGCGGCGACTTTAGGCTCTTAGGTATTGCTTTAAAACGTAGAGGAAGAGTGTTTTGTATTAATGTCACAATAATATTCCAAATAAATCAGGACTCTACGACTTTCGACAAATCACTTTTTGACGAAAATGCAACTATTTATTTGGATGTGATAAGAAATATTGAATTTAGTTCAGTCACAAGGTGTAACTTCCTCATTTACAGACATTAACCACATCTTGGTCTCGCGCACTGCAGCTGTTTATACTTACTCACTTTTCATAGAGCTCTGATGGATATAACATTGAGTTTCTCACTTGAAATGATTCTTTGAATGAAAAGACAGGGCATCTAAAAAAATACATACTTTAGGACTCTAGGGATGTTCACCTGTGCACACCCGCACTGCAGCTGTTCTGTAAATATGGCAAACAGTACCTTTATTCAATGAAATGTCTTCGAGAAATTGCTAGAATAGTCACAATGTTTCGTCGACTGTACCTCGCTAATTAATACAGGCAACCGTGTGGTCATTAACTCGAGCATTGAACTTCGGGAAGCGGTGAGCGCTATCGGTAGGTTTCCCTTCAATGAACTATGCGATGCGTTCGGTTCTTGTTTCTCTGTTGTGCTCACTCTTTACTGATAAAAAAATTCTTCAAGACTATTTGGATTTAAAACTGTAATTCTATTAAATAGCAATTGAAGGATCACGGAAGACTATGATACAGGATCAACTGCCACATAAGCTGCCCATTTGAACTTTGATTTGTTGTCATACGCAGATGGGATCATGGCCTCTCTAGGATGACTGTGAGTTCTAGACATGCAAAGGCTGCAACAACCGATTAATTAATTTGTCTTCGTCTAAAGGAAGGAAATTTGATGGAATTGTCGCCCTGTCTCGAGATGTCTTCAGAACGTTTTTAAACTTTACATTCTTTTTGCGGATTAGATGGAATTAAAGAGAGTCTTTGTAGATTGTAGTTTCAACAGCGTAATTCATATTTCCGTAACTGCTGTTGTTCCTCAAAGGCAGGCTGTTTTTCGTTTAATTCATTTCGCTCGTGTGTCATTGAAGATTAGCTTGCGAATACTGGACTATTTCCAAGTAGTGGCTTGAAACGTTATTGTCAGATCCGTATTTACCGTCATAACCGATGTATCATCATCATTGCATTGACATTCTCAGCAGGGCAATATAATGGTTAGTACATTCGTTCATCATTAATTGCCAAGTTTCCTGATTGTTTTGATTAGCTGTTTGTAGTTTCAGCTCCTGATAGCAATCTTAGGCAAATCACACACAGACACACACACACATTAGCTACAGGCCGTTGCAGTAAAATCACGAAAGGAAACATGTGATATTTACCCATTATTAATTTCCTAAGTAATAATTATCTCAAAGGTACAAAATTAAACGGAAGTAGCTCACAATTATATGCGCCTTCCACAAACGTAGGTTTTCAAATTATAATATAAATCATCTAAATTTTCAAAAATAACCAAGTAGTATTGAAATTGCCCACATGATATTCCATGTGCCTATTTCTATAGGGAGGTCCACGTGCGGACTCTGCTTTAACATTTTGATAAAATCAATGCTTCAAAATACAAACTTGGCACAACATATTATTTGCTGATTAGCAACGTACTTTTGTAAGATATTCTCAAACCTGATGCAGTTTATTGTCAATTAAGACATTTATTTAACGTTTTCTTTGATGTGCAATCGTTACGTTTCCATAAGTACACATTCAGCCTATCGTCTATAGACCAGGTATTGTGTTGTGAATGCTTTCTCTACATTAATTTAACTACGTGGTGACAATTGTTCAAAATGTAACGACAAATCGCAATGATCCTAAATTGCGGGAAAAAACATTGAGTGATTCTAGGTCTATGCTCACTTTACGTTCCTGGAAGAACAAGTCCACGCCAGTTACTGGCTAAATTCAGCTATCAGGCAGCAACTCAGAGCTGCTTGTACAGTGATCGCCAAGTCTGTACTACAGGAGGCACGTTAGATAATGCATAATACATCAACAAATTGAGGTGTTAAACATTACAGCACATTTCAGCACTTAGGCTGCCACTGCATTGGGTTCAGGGCTCTAATAGTTCCATTTTGTGTAGTCGTGTTTTGAAATCGGACCTATTTAGGCAGGTCTAAAGCACACATTAGCTATATGTCATTTCGATAGGTGCTGGGATGTGTAAACAGAAACATGCATTACTGGATAATAATGCGGAAAGATAGATACAAATTATGTCACACATGTATATCCTTCGCATTATTGAAATGCTGGATACTTTTGGAAATCACTTGTGATTGTCAATAACGTGCATGTCTATTAAATGTTTGGATATTTCTCTATATGTGCAATTTATTTGCTCTTGCTGTCTGTTTAGAGCTCTTCAATATTTTTCTTAGCTTCACAAGTTTTCCCGACTTGTCACTCATTTCACAAGTTGTTTCCGTCGGGTAATGTCTCTGCACAGGCTCCAAACGGATCTCCTACAAAGAACAGCCGATATCTTTATCTCTATTCATACAAATTCTTTTGATCAAACTATTTAACCCCTCTGGTGCCAAAGCACAAAGGTCATGTTAGCTGCCTCTGTGTATGGCTGGGGAATATAGGATAAAATGGGAAGGCTTACAGTTCGTGAACTTTTCGTGCTGTGGCTAGGCCAGGCCACTTTGAATTGGCACCCTATGTGGATCTGACATATAAAAAAGAGAGCCAAACGTGCAGTTTCTAATGACTGCATCGACCTTTTCTCCTATCGCCTGTTATTTACAAACTAAATACTTATATCTCATTCGCTGCTGCCTTGGTTTCATGTATTCCCCTAGGTTTACCTGTAGCTGTGTGTGAGCGTGTGTATGAGATGATAGTGTGAATGGATGTACGGTGTGTCTATGTATTTGATCCTGGGCTGACCAGAATGAGTTGAAGGGACCAAGTAGGGTCCTTTACTTGTCTTAATCCGAGGGAATTCTTGCAGGGCTATGGGAAAAGAGCAGGTGAGAGGTACCAATTGGATGGCTGTTTCAGAGTTGTCAGAAACACCGTGGGCCGAATGGCCACGTTTATGCTATGTTATTTCATAATTCTATAACTTGTGCTTAAGTACCTGCCTGCATGGAATCTCGCTGATTCTTGACACTCATCCGACTGCATAGTAATCACTTCATTGGAAGGCTTGCCTCTTGCCAGAAAGAACGATAATGCTGTATTGATGTATCGTGTGCACAGAGCCATTTACCCAGAAACAAGTGCTCACTTAGTAGCTGGGCATCTATCCGTCAAGTAATGTACCTGCGTGTTGCGAAAATACTGCTTGATCCTCCTTTTGCGCTGTGGGTTATGTGCCTGAGAGAAGTGGATTTCTGTGCGTTATTGGCTGCCTGCGACTCCCATTCTTTTTCTTTCAGAACAGCACCATTTACAAGTTCCCTCCAGCGCGCTCTCTCTCTTTCTCCGGCTTATTCACATATGTTCTACTGAGCATCGAGAGCGCCCTGCCTTCTGTCACTAGTTGTCACAGCACTGAAGCTAGGGACAGTTGACGGTCGCCTGTTCTCTCCCTCGACACGAAACGCCCGCTTGAGCAGATTCAGAATTAAGGGAAAAAATATCTATCGCCCCAGAGTCCACGCTGCAGGTGGGCAATGTTCCTTCCCAGCCCCATATCCCCCATCCCTTGAACGTTAGCTATGCCATTATCCAGCAATATTTGCGTTTTATCATTTCCCAGTCTGATGGCCTATATTTCTGACGCGGCTTCTATACATCTAAGTAATAAAACAAAACTCCTGCTCTCTGTTGCTGATCATGGCCTGTAAAGGTCTCAGATACTGTTCGGCTTTTGGCCTCTCAACCTATCAGCTGTACCAGTGTGCGAGTGTGAGGGAGATCTTTGTTCCTGTCAATGAGCTGATTATAACTGCGAGAAACCATCTCAATTTCACATCTGTGTGAATTGTGCATCTTAACAAGTTTAACATTATTGCGAAGTAGTTTTGGCTTAAGATCAGAACTAAACTTATGCTCTGTAAATCGGGCAAAAAGAGCAAACTACCTGCGGAATTGACCCCCGAGCCAAGCTGAGTCACGCTGTCTGCTCCAGGGATCTCCGTTCCAGTTTGTGTCAGTGTCTGGTCAAGCCCTAATTCACATAAACACAGAAACTACAACATGGAAAACAATCCATTCAGCTTGACCGGGCTGTGTTAGCGTTCATTCTCCATACACAGTACTGTTCCCCACTACACCAATTTCCACTGTTTCCACTTCCTGCTAACAATTATTCCTCATTCACCCCGCCAAGCTAGTTCTGAATCTTGACACAGACGCTATCACAACCGCTAATCGTGGAGGCAGTCCCAATTTTGCACTATAATTTTAATGTCATTATGAGGTTGCATTAAACTCAAATAAGTGTCATTGAAATGAATCCAACTATGAAAGCGCCCATCAAGCTCATGTAATGATAAACTTTTTTGAATTAACACAAAATATCTATAAGCATTAGTATATATGAACCGTTGTAATCAGCAAATGTAAGGTAAGAATAACTGGGCACGTGAATAATGGTGGCAATGTTGTCTCAAATGGAGAAGGGAATAATGTAATTCAAAATACTTCAGCTCAGAAACTGCAAGTCTGACTGTGCTCATTGTGTATATGTGGATGTGTGTGAACACAGTGTAAGTGTGAACTCAGTGTAGCTGCAAGTGATTTTAGATCAACGTGATGCTGGAAAAGCACAGCAGGTCAGGCAGCTCCGAGGAGCAGGAAAATCGACGTTTCGGGCAAAAGCCTTTCATCAGGAATGGGCCCGAAAGCTTTTGCCCGAAACGTCGATTTTCCTGCTCCTTGGATGCTGACTGACCTGCTGTGCTTTTCCAGCACCACTCTGATCTAAACTCTGGTTTCCAGCATCTGCAGTCCTCACTTTTGCGTAGCTGCAAGTGAGCTAAGTGCAAGTATGTGAGAGTAATGTGAGTGCAACTGATTTGTGTGTGAATTTAGTTGAAAGTTTGATAGAGATCAGTGTTGCTGTGAGCATAAGTTAACTCATTAGGACAGTGAGTGTGAGTGAGCACAGTCCGATGGTGTGTGAGTGAACTCAGTGTGACAGTGAGTGTGAGTGAGCTCAGTGTGATGATGAGAGTGAATGAGCTCAATGTGATGGTGAGTGTGAGTGAGCTCAGTGTGATAGTGAGTGTGAGTGAACTCAGTGTAATGGTGAGTGTGAGTGACTTCAGTGTGATGATGAGAGTGAATGAGCGCAATGTGATGGTGAGTGTGAGCTCAGAGTGATGGTGAGTGTGAGTCTGTTCATTGTGATAGTGAGTGTGAATGAGGTCAGTGTGATGGTGATTGTGAATGAGTTCAGTGTGATGGTGAGTGTGAGTGAACTCAGTGTGATAGTGTGTGAGTGTGCTCAGTGTGATGGTGAGTGTGAGGTCAGTGTGATAGTGAGTGTGAATGAGTTCAGTGAGTCTGAGTGAGCTCAGTGTGATAGCGAGTGTGAATGAACAGTGTGATGGTGAGAGTGAATGAGCTCAATGAGATGGTGAGTGTGAGTGAGCTCAGCGTGAAGGTGAGTCTGAGTGAACTCAGTGTGATAATGAGTGTGAGTGAACTCAGTGTGATGGTGAGTGCAAATGAGCTCAAAGGATGGTGAGTGTAAGTGTGAGCTCAGTGTGATAGTGTGTGAGTGAGCTCAGTGTGATGGTGAATGTGAGGTCAGTGTGATAGTGAGTGTGAATGAGGTCAGTGTGATGGTGATTGTGAATGAGCTCAGTGCGATGGTGAGTGTGAGTTCAGTGTGATAGTGAGTGTGAATGAGGTCAGTGTGATGGTGATTGTGAATGAGCTCATTGTGATGATGAGAGTGAATGAGCTCAATGTGATGGTGAGTGTGAGTGAGCTCAGTGTGATAGTGAGTTTGAGTGAGCTCACTGTGATAGTGAGTGTGAGTGAACTCAGTGTAATGGTGAGTGTGAGTGACTTCAGTGTGATGATGAGAGTGAATGAGCGCAATGTGATGGTGAATGTGAGTGAGCTCACTGTGAAAGTGAGTGTGAGTGAACTCAGGGGGAGTGCAAATGAGCTCAAAGTGATGGTGAGTGTGAGCTCAGTGTGATAGTGAGTATGAGGTCAGTGTGATAGTGAGTGTGAATAAGTCGAGTGTGAGTGAGCTCAGTGTGATGGTGAGTGTGAGTGAGTTCTATGATAGTGTGTGAGTGAGCTCAGTGTGATGGTGAGTGTGAGTGAGCTCACTGTGATAGTGAGTGTGAGTGAACTCAGGGGGAGTGCAAATGAGCTCAGTGATGGTGAGTGTAAGTGAGAGCTCAGTGTGATAGTGTGTGAGTGAGCTCAGTGTGATGGTGAGTGTGAGGTCAGTGTGATAGTGAGTGTGAATGAGGTCAAGTGTGTGAGTGAGCTCAGTCTGATGGTGAGTGTGAGGTCAGTGTAATCGTGAGTCTGAATGAGCTCAGTGTAATAGTGAGTGTGAATGAGATCAGTGTGATTGTGTGAGTGAACTCAGTGTGATGGGGAGTGTGAATGAGCTCAATGTGATAGTGAATGTGAATGAGCTCAATGTGATAGTGAGTGTGAATGAGCTCAGTGTGATAGTGAGTGTGAATGAGATCAGTGTGATTGTGTGAGTGAACTCAGTGTGATAGTGAGTGTGAATGAGCTCAGTGTGATAGTGAGTGTGAATGAGCTCATTGAGGCATTGAGTCTGAGTGAGCTTAGTGTGATGGTGAGTGTGTGAGCTCAGTGTGATAGTGAATGTGAATGGCGAGTGTAAGTGTGAGCTTAGTGATAGTGTGTGCGTGAGCTCATTGTGATGGTGAGTGTGAGGTCAGTTTAATAGTGAGTGTGAATGAGCTCAGTGTGATAGTGAATGTGAATGAGCTCAGTGTGATAGTGAGTGTGAGGTCAGTGTGATAGTGAGTGTGAATGAGCTCAGTGAGACATTGAGGAGAAAGTGAGGTCTGCAGATGCTGGAGATCAGAGCTGGAAATGTGTTGCTGGAAAAGCGCAGCAGGTCAGGCAGCATCCAGGGAACAGGAGAATCGACGTTTCGGGCATAAGCCTGAAGAAAGGCTTATGCCCGAAACGTCGATTCTCCTGTTCCCTGGATGCTGCCTGACCTGCTGCGTTTTTCCAGCAACACATTTCCAGCTCAGTGAGACATTGAGTCTGAGTGAGCTCAGTGTGATGGTGAGTGTGAGTGAGCTCAGTGTGATAGTGAGTGTGAGGTCAGTGTGATGGTGAGTGTGAATGAGCTCAATGTGATGGCGAGTGTAAGTGTGAGCTCAGTGTGATAGTGTGAGTGTGAGCTCAGTGTGATGGTGAATGAGTGCCAGCTCAGTGTGATGGTGAGTCTGTGTGAGCTCAGTGTGACAGTGAGTGTGAGTGAGCTCAGTGTGATAGTGAGAGTGAGCTCAGTCTGATGGTGAGAGTGAGCTCAGTAAGACATTGAGGTCAGTGTGATAGTGAGTGTGAATGAGCTCAGTGAGACAGTGAGTGTGAGTGAGCTCAGTGTGATGGTGAGTCTGTGTGAGCTCAGTATGACAGTGAGTGTGAGTGAGCTCAGTGTGATGGTGAGTCTGTGTGAACTCAGTGTGATGGTGAGTGTTTGAGCTCAGTGGAATTGAGTGTGGGTGTTTTTATGTGATAACAGTGTGAATATGAGTGATCTCAGTGCAGCTCAGTCTGTATGAGCTCAGTGTAACTCATGTTGTCAGAGTTTCACAGCACGGGAAGTGACCATTTTTCCTATGACGTCTGAGCCAGTCATCAAGCATCTATCTACTCTAATCCTATTTTCTATCATTTGGCCCTTAGCCTTGTACATGATGGTCTTTCAAGTGTTCATCCAAATATTTCTTAAGTAATGTGCAGCTTCTTATCTCCACCACCCTTTCTGCAGTAAGGCCTAGATAGATCCCACTCTGTGAATTTTTTCCTCTCAAATTCACAACAGCCATTCCCCTTAAATCTATGCACCTGGCTATTATTGCTCTTCTAAGGGATGACGTTTCTTCCTATTAATGCCTCTCATAATTTTCTACACCTCAACCAAGTGCTCTCTTAGCCTTCTCTGCTCTAAGGAAAACACCCCAACCCTGTCAAATCAAAAATGATAATTGCTGGAGAAGCTCAGCAGGTCAGGCAGAATCTGTGGAGAGAGAAACAGAGCTAACATTTCAAGTTCAATGACCCTTCTTCAGAACCCAAACTGTCTAGTTTTTCTTATAGTGATCTTAACTCAGTAAAATATGAAGTGGTTATGGAACAGGAAAATAAAACAATAAATGCTCTTGACTAGAATCTAGCCAAAGTGGATCAGGAGTGACAACTTGTAGGAAAATCTACATCAGAGCAGTGGGAATCATTCAATAAAGAAATAAAGCATAAAGGGCTCACTCTTCTAAAGGCAAAAAGTGGGACCAACAAATTCAGAGAACCCTGGATATCAAGCAATGTTTGGGATTGGACAAGGAACAAAAGTGGAAGTCAAAGGCAGATACCAAGGGATCAATGCAGCAGAATTGCTAGAGTAGTATAGAAATGGCAGAAGCTTACTTTAAAAAATCAGGAGAGTGAAGTAGGGGCATGAAAAAAGCCCTCATGGGTAAAACAAAGAAAATTCCAAATGTGTCTATAAGTATATCAGAAGCAAGAATATAACAAAAGAAAGAATGGGACTCATTTGGACCAAAGAGGCAACTTGTGTTTTGATCTGAAAGATATAAGTGAGGATTTAAATTTGTATTTTGCATCTATATTTGCCATGGAGAAAGATGATTTAAGTATGCAAATCAGGGAGGAGATATAATTGAACAAATTAGCATTGGGAAAGAGGAAGGTTTAATGGTGTTAGTGGTC
Source organism: Chiloscyllium plagiosum (assembly GCF_037043375.1). Lineage (NCBI taxonomy): Eukaryota > Metazoa > Chordata > Chondrichthyes > Orectolobiformes > Hemiscylliidae > Chiloscyllium > Chiloscyllium plagiosum. The sequence goes on from NW_028270148.1 coordinate 35,803,403, forward strand.
TTAAAAGTGGATACATTTCCATGTCCAGATGAGATGTATTATATGTTACTGTGGAGGCAGGCAGAAGATTTCAGTGGCTCTGTCACTAAATGTTAAAATTTTCTCTTGCCGCAAGGAAGGTGTTAGATGACTGGAAGCCTGTCAGTGTGGTAAGGAAAAACCACGAGAGTACAAGCAGTGAATCTAGCATTAGCTGTTGAGAAATAATTGGAAAAGACTTTGAGGGACTGAAGAAATCTCTATTAGGAGAGACATGGTTTAATCAAGGATAGTCAGCATGGCCTTGTAAGAGGGCAATCATGTAAGACCACAATACATTGGAACAGAGTAGACCATTCAGCTCAACGAGTCTGGTCCATCATTTAATGAGATCATGGCTAATCTCATAACTCTCAAATTCACTTTTCTGTCTTTTCCCCATAATCCTTATTGACTAAAAATCTGTGTATATCTCAGTCCTGCATACACTTAGCGACACAACCTCAACAGCAATCTAACAAATTTGTTTGAAGTTTTGAGGAGCTGACTAGGTTTAAGGACAAGGGTAGTGCAGTTGATGTAGTCCACATTTACATCCATAAAGCTTCTGACAAGATCTCATGTGAGAAACTGGTCAAGAAGATAAGACCCTTTGGGATTTAGGGCAGTTTGGTAAATTAGCTAAGTGACAGTAGGGAAAGGGATGATGGTTGAAGGTTGTTTTTGTGACTGGAAGCCTATATCCTCTGGCTGTGGGATTCAGTCCCTTTCTGGTTGTAGTCTACATTAATGAGCTAGACATAAATGCAAAAGGCATGATCAGTAGAATCATAGAGATGTACAGAATGGAAACAGATCCTTCGGTCCAACCCGTCCACGCTGACCAGATATCCCAACCCAATCTAGTCCCACCTGCCAGCACCTGGCCCATATCCCTCCAAACCCATCCAAATGCCTCTTTAATGTTGCAATTGAACCAGCCTCCACCACTTCCTCTGGCAGCTCATTCCATACACGTACCATGCTCTGTGTGAAAAAGTTGCACCTTAGGTCTCTTTTATATCTTTCCCCTCTCACCCTAAACCTGTGCCCTCTAGTTCTGGACTCCCCGACCCCTGGGAAAAGACTTTGCCTATTTACCCTATCCATGCCCCTTATAATTTTGTAAACCTCTATAAGGTCACCCCTCAGCCTCTGACACTCCAGGAAAAACAGCCCCAGCCTGTTCAGCCTCTCCCTATAGCTAAAATCCTCCAACCCTGGCAACATCCTTGTAAATCCTTTCTGAACCCTTTCAGGTTTCACAACATCTTTCCGATATGAAGGAGACCAGAATTGCATGCAGTATTCCAACAGCGGCCTAACCAATGTCCTGTACAGCCACAACATGACCTCCCAACTCCTGTACTCAATGCTCTGACCAATAAAGGAAAGCATGCCAAACGCCTTCTTCACTATCCTATCTACCTGCGACTTCACTTTCAAGGAGCTATGATCCTGCACTCCAAGGTCTCTTTGTTCAGCAACACTCCCTAGGACCTTACCATTAAGTGTATAAGTCCTGCTATGATTTGCCTTCCCAAAATGCAGTACCTCACATTTATCTGAATTAAACTCCATCTGCCACTTCTCAGCCCACGGGCCCATCTGGTCCAGATCCTATTGTAATCTGAGGTAACCCTCTTCGCTGTCCACTACACCTCCAATTTTGGTGTCATCTGCAAACTTACTAACTTTACCTCTTATGCTAGCATCCAAATCATTTATGTAAATGACAAAACGTAGAGGACCCAGCACCGATCCTTGTGGCACTCCACTGGTCACAGGCCTCCAGTCTGAAAAACAACCCTCCACCATCACTCTCTGTCTTCTACCTTTGAGCCAGTTCTGTATTCAAATGGCTAGTTCTCTCTGTATTCAATGAGATCTAACCTTGCTAATCGTCTCCCATGGGGGACTTTGTGAAACGCCTTGCTGAAGTCCATATAGATCACATCTACCGCTCTGCCCTCATCAATCATCTTTATTACATCCTCAAAAAACTCAATCAAGTTTGTGAGACATGATTTCCCACACACAAAGCCATGTTGATTATCCCTAATCAGTCCTTGCCTTTCCAAATACATGTATATCCTGTCCCTCAGGATTCCCTCCAATAACTTGCCCACCACCGATGTCAGGCTCACCGGTCTATAGTTCCCTGGCTTGTCCTTACCACCTTTCTTAAACAGTGGCACCATGTTAGCCAACCTCCAGTCTTCCGGCATCTCACCTGTGACTATCAATGATACAAATATCTCAGCAAGAGGCCAGCAATCACTTCTGTAGCTTCCCACAGAATTCTAGGGCACACCTAATCAGGTCCTGGGGATTTATCCACCTTTACCCGTTTCAAGTCATCCAGCACTTCTTCGTCTGTAATATGGACATTTTGCAATATGTCATCATCTATTTCCTTACTGTCTATATCTTCTATGTGCTTTTCCACAGTAAATACCGATGCAAAATACTCATTTAGTATCTCCCTCATTTTCTGTGGCTCCACACAAAGGCCACCTTGTTGACATTTGAGGGGACTTAATCTCTCCCTCGTTACCCTTTTATCCTTAATGTATTTGTAAAAACTCTTTGGATTCTCCTTAATTCTATTTGCCAAAGCTATCTCATGTCCCCTTTTTGCCTTCCTGATTTCCCTCTTAAGTATACTCCTACTGCCTTTATACACTTCTAAGGATTCACTCGATCTATCCTGTCTATACCTGACATATGCTTCCTTCTTTTTCTTAACCAAACCCTCAATTTCTTTAGTCATCCAGCATTCCCTATAACTACCAGCATTTCCTTTCATCCTAACAGGAATATATTTTCGCTGGATTCTCGTTATCTCATTTCCGAAGGCTTCCCATTTTCCAGCTGTCCCTTTACCTGTGAACATCTGCCCCCAATCAGCTTTCATAAGGTCTTGCCTAATACCGTCAAAATTGGCCTTTCTCCAATTTAGAACTTCAACTTTTAGATCTGGTCTATCCTTTTCCATCATTGTTTTAAATCTAATGGAATTATGGTCGCTGGCCCCAAAGTACTCCCCCACTGACACCTCGTCACCTGCCCTGCCTTATTTCCTGCTCTAGTAGGTACATCCACATACTGAATCAGAAAATTGTCTTGTACACACTTAACAAATTTCTCTCCATCTAAACCCTTAACTATAGCAGTCCCAGTCGATGTTTGGAAAGTTAAAATCCCCTACCATAACCACCCTATTATTCTTACGGATAGCTGTTTGTTTCTCAATTTCCCTCTGACTATTAGGGGGTCTATAATACAATCCCAATAAGGCTATCATCCCTTTCTTATTTCTCAGTTCCACCCAAATAACCTCCCTGGATGTATTTCCAGGAATATACTCCCTCAGCACAGCTGTGATGCTATTCCTTATCAAAAACGACACACACACCCACCTCTCTTGCCTCCTTTTCTATCTTTCCTGTAGCATTTGTATCCGGGAACATTAAGCTGCCAGTCCTGCCCATCCTTGACCCATGTTTCTGTAATCGCTATGATATCCCAGTCCCATGTTCCTAACCATGCCCTGAGTTCATCTGCCTTCCCTGTTAGGCCCCTTGCATTGAAATAAATGCAGTTTAATTTATTAATCCTACCTTGTCTCTGCCTGCCCTGACTATTTGACTCGCTTCTGTTCTCAACTGTACCAATCTCAAATGGCTGGAAAATTTGTAGTGTAGTAAATAGCAAGGAGAAAGCATTCGACTACAGAAGAATATAGATGGGCTGTCAGATAGGCACAATAGTAGAAATTGGAAATAATTCCTAAAAAGTGAATTTTGGGAGGACTAACAATATAAGAAAATTGGTAATGAATTATTGGATACTAAGAAGTAGAAACAATCATAGGGAGCTTTGTTCATAGATCTTGACGGCAGTAGTGCAGGTAAATTGATTCAGAAGGCATATAGGACACTTTCCCTATTAATTCATTCATTGACTACAAGAACTAGAATGTTATAATTGACCTTGACAAAAGATTAGTTAACCACAGCAGCAGTACTGTGTGCAGCTCTGGTCACTGCTCTGTAGAAAATGTATGTTCACACTGGAGATGGTGTAGATGAGATTCACAAGGACATAGTCTGGGTTGGAGTGTTTTAGCTGTGAAGAAAAGTTGAATAGACTGGAGTTGCTTACCCTAGAGAAGAGAGGGCTGTAGTGGGACTGAATGATGTCTACAAAATTATGACAGACATAGATAGAGGAGATAGTAAAACGTTTCCACTACATACGGTCGGCATGGATGAGTTGGATCTCTGTGTCTCTATGACATAAGGGGTCAATACACATGGGTCATTGAGTTAAAGTAGGAGGCCAGAGGTGTAGAGGGGATTTGAGGAAGAAAAATCACCAAAAGGATTGAATTGTCACAGTATAGAAGGCTATGGGACATGGGGAAAGATTGGATAGATTTTTGATGTCTGGCATTGATACAATAGGCCAAAGGGCTTCCTTCTGTGCTGTAAAACTCTCAGATTTGATGACTCACCATAGCTGAAGAGCTCCAGCTCAGGCAATAGGTCAGTGAGTCTCCTCTGAACCATCTCTGGTGCAATCATTGTGACTGTGGATGTGAGTGAGTTCAGTATGACTATGAGTGAATGAATTCTGTGTAATTGTGAGTATGTGCGAGTGAGCTTAGTGTAGCAGTGACTTGGATGCAACTGAACTCAATATGAATGTGGACAGCTTAGTGTGACTGCAAGTGAGATGCAACTCAGTGTGAATGTGATGAACACAGTGTGATTGTGAATCTGTGTGAGTTTTATATGACCAGGAATATGAGTGAGCTGAATGAGCTCGTTGTGAGTATGAGTGAAGGCAATGAGAATATGCGAGCAAGGATAATTGAGCTGTGAGTCGAGAGTATGGTGCTGAAAAAGCACAGCAGGTCAGACAGCATCTGAGGAGCAGGAGAATTGATGAAGGGCTCATGCCTGAAATGTCAATTCTCTTGCTCCTTTAATGCTGCCTGACCTGCTGTGCTTTTCCAGCACCACACTCTTGACTCTGATCTCCAGCATCTGCAGTCCTCACTTTCTCCTGATTGAGCTGTGAGAGTGAATGAGTTCAGCATGACTGTAAGTGTGAGAGATCCCAATGTCAGTGTGACTGTTATTGTGGATCAGACTAAACATCTTCAAAATATATTATGAAGATAGCCTCGATCCCAATGTTTGCCTATTTTTAAAAACAAGTGTAAGGTGTTGTGTTCCAGATGCAATTTCAATGGTCAAATTACTAGGCTCGAAGCAAAACATGCTTTATTTTTACACAATAATTCAAGTACAAGAAAAAGAAAGAAGAATTGGAATATCTTAACTTTATCGGAAAATGTAACTGAATGATAGATTATTTAAATACTAAACAGCAACTGTTCCAATAGAGTAACATTCCATTAAACATACTCTTTGCAAAGGCAAATTCAGTAAACAGGTCATCTCACTTGCAATTCTCCAGTCCAGGAGGCAAGAACATCAAAAGAAAACTATGTGTGAGAGAGAGAACTCAGGCATTTTGCTGTAGCACAGACAGATGTATAGCAGCTCCCAAACACTAATAGCTATTGAAAGTTAAACTAAAATCTTGGTTCTGTAGGAGCTTGACCCCACCCTTTTGTGCTGGCCTGATTGTTCCATCATTAAAAAATCCCAGGCCTCACAAGCTGTTTACTCTATTGGCTTGGAACAGACCACTCATTACTGTCTCAACCTCTCTTCACAGAAAAAAACCGAGACAAAATACATCTTAAAACCATAGGATCATTGCACCTCCCACCTTAAAAATAAACCATCAAAGATGGCTTCATTTTAAAAAACCTTAGACCTTACATCATTAGTATACCACAATACATATACAATAGTTTTACTCTGAACGTGCAAACAAACATTCACTATTACAGTCCATTTCAGTCCCTTTTTTCTACCACCAAACGCACTCAAAGTCGTGACAACACATCAGCAATTGAGTTCTCTCATCCTTCCATATGTATAATTTTCAAATTGAATGGCTGCAATAATAAGCTCCATCAGAATAGTCTAGAAATGTTATCCTTAATATTTTCCAAAACATTTAAGGTGTTATGATCAGTATACACAACTGTCTCCGACACATTGCTGGCAACATAAATGTTGAAATGTTGCAACACCAAAACCAAACTCAAGGTCACTTTCTCAATCATTGAATATTTCTGTTGATGACAATTCAGCTTTTTGGAAAAATAACCAAAAGGTCTTTCTACTATCTCATTGTCATTTCGTAAGAGTACAGCACCAATGCCTTCATCACTCGCAATGATAGCTTCCTTGAATGGCTTTGTGTAGTTAGGTGTTACAAACACTGAAGCAGTGGTCAACACAGCTTTCAGGTTGTCAAATGCCTTCTGACAATCTTCTGTCCACTGGAATGTTTTTGCACTTCTTCAACATGTTGGTCAGTGGAGCAACCACACCGCTAAATTTGGTATGAGTTTCTGATTAAGAAAACCCCTCAGTCCCAGGAATCGCAGTACTTCCCTGTTTGTCAATGGTATGGGAAACTCCTCAGTAACCTTTGTTTTCTCAATTCATGCAGCCATCCGTCCATGTCCATTAACATGGCCCAGCAATGTGACTTGGGCTTTTGCAAACTCACTCATAGCCAGGTTTATCACCAAGCCCGCCTCCTGAAATCAATCTAACAATTCTGATAGATGCTCCAAATGTTCCTTCCATTTGTGACTAAAAATCACCAAATCGTCTTTGTACACCACACAATTTGGTAATCCCAAAATGACTTTATTGGTTAGTCTTTAAATGTAGCTGGCACATGTTTCACACCAAATGGCATAACCTTAAATTGGTAAGGTTAATTTGGTGTCATGTAAGTCAAAATTGTCTTCGCTATTTTGGATAAATGTACCTGCCAGTATCCTCTGAGTAAGTCCAACTTAGACATATAAATTGCTTGAACCGCCTTCTCAATACAATCTTCCAAATGTGGAATAGGATATGAATTGGATTTTGTAACTGCATTGACTTTGCAATAGTCCACACATAATCGGTGGGTGCTATTTGGTTTTGGCACCATTACTGTGGATAAGCTTCATTTTCTGCAACTCCCTTTGATTATGTCATCTCTGAGATGCTTTCAATCTCTTTTTGAAGTTGTGCCAACTTCAGGAGGTTATGTCTGTCAGAAAGTTGCTTAATCGAAACAGCATTTCCTATATCTAAATCATGCGTAATTAGATTAGTACTTCCCAGCTTATACCCACATATCACTCCATGTGAATGTAATAACTCTTTCAGGTCATTTTGATCTTCTTCTAGAAGGTAACTCAATAATTTATGCCATTTTTGAGAACTTCCTCATTGTCCAATTTAATTTGAAGAATGTCCAATTTTAGAATCATCTGAACCTGGTTCTTCACTCTTGTAACCAGTACAACATTCAGCTTTTGCTTTCCTTCCTTATCAAAATACCTTTTGAATAAATTCACATGACAAACTCTGTGAGATTTCTTTCTGGTGTTCTTATCAAATAGTTCCCCCACTCAATTTCCTTTTGATTTGATAAGGCCCACTAAACCCAGCCTTTAAAGGTTCACCTATCACAGGAAGTAACACTAACACTCTAACTCCATGTGAAAAATTGCAAATTTTTTATTTCTTCCCTGCTTCCCTTTTCATCACATGCTGTGCTACCTTTAAATGTTATCTTGCAAACTCACCCACTCTATTTAATCTTTTCCTTAAATTTGAGATATAATCCAAATATATGGTCTCTGAACTCTGACACACCAACTTCTCCTTAATTACTTTCATTGGTCCTCTCACCTCATGCCTAAAAGCTAATTCAAATGGACTCAATTTGGTTAATTTATTTGGTGCATCCCTAATTGCAAGAAGTACAAATGAAATTCCTTTATCCCAATCATCTGGATAGTCTTGATTATAAATGCTCAACATGGTCTTTGAAATTTGATGCCATTGTTCTAATGCTCCCTGCAATTCTGGATGGTATGTAGTGCATTTGAATTGTTTTATTCCTAAGCTACCCATAACTTCCTTGAAAAACTTTGATGCAAAACTTGACCCTTGATCTGATTGTATCTCTGTGGGTATTCCGTATCCAGTTTAAAAATGTTGAGTAACTGTTCTACAATCTTATTAGTCATGATACGGTGTAATGGAATGACCTCAAAAAGTAGTAGACACATCCATTATGGGCAACAAAAATCAATTCCCACTTTTTGTTTTAAATAGGAGTTAAAGGTCCTCAAGAGCAAGAATGGGTATTAAGGGTATTGGTTTTATCACTGCCTGAGGGTTTCCAATTACCTGATACATATGACATGTCTGGTAAAATTAAACCACATCTTTATACAGTCCAGGCTAATAAAAATGTTTTTGTATTTGGCTTAAGTTTTCCTTACTCCCAAATGATCTCCTATTGGTAATCTATGTGCTACCCACAATATCCCATTTCTATAACCCACCAGTAATACAACTTGATGAACCTCTGCCCATTTTTTGATCCACCTGAATATGTAATGGTGTCCATTTCTTCATCAAGACTTCATTTTTAAGAAAGTAACATTCTGGTATGCACTCAGATTCTCCTTCTGTGTATGCTTTTTGACACAACTGCTTCAGTTTGTCCAATTTCTGTTTTAATTCAGCTAGCTTCTCTGAACGAAAAATAGCCACTTTGTCCTCCACCATCTTGCATTTCCCCCAAAATTTGATCAAACATAGCTTCTGAGACTTGAATTTCAATTTCCCTATTTTTACTCCTTGATTTCTCCTCCTCTTTTAACTTGTGGCTTTGTGATCTTCTTACCACAGTCAGGTAAATCCCCAGGATAGACTTCCTATAATACCTCAGTTGCCTGACTTTCGACTGGCTTTTCAACCACAGTAGGCACCACGCCTACCTGTGATCCAGTTGTGTCATTACCAAGGATAAACTGTATCTCTGGAAGCAACAATTTCTTGATCACTCCTATCACCACTTTTCACCGGACTCTCCAGCCTCACTTTATATAATGGAACACTGCTCTTCTCACCATGAATTCAACATATTACCACCTTTTCTGGCAATATACCTTCTAAAATACATATCTACTCATCTCTCACAATTGAAGATTGATTTGTTCCTGTATCTTTTAAAATTTTAATTTCGTTATTTGCTCCTCCTAGCATATATGAATAAACTTTATCCATGCAAGTAAATTTAGAGAGATCTGGCACTTTCTTCCCAACCAACCTCTGACCAGATTGTAAATTCTTTTGCAGCTTTTTAACTTCCACTGTGCTTTCCTTTACCACTTCAACAAAACTCATTGGCTTATCCGCCGCCTGTCTTCCCAATGCTTTTTCTAAATCGCCAACACTGCAACTTCATGTGGCCAGTTTTTTTTACGCGAAATCACCTGGGCTTTTTCACTTCTCTTGCCCCCCCCCCTCCATGGGTTTCCTTTTTACCCTGTGGTAAGCTATCTTTAATGAGATTGTCTTTTCCCTTACCACCTGAGGATTTCTCTTTTCCACAACTTCTATCCCTCATAGGTTGCAATTGATGTCAGAAGTCAATTTAATTTATGAACAAACTAATAATCATATGCCATTTCCATTACTAATCTTATACTCTTAACGCTCTGCTCTCCCACTTCCATTTTCATTACCTCAGGAAGTGAATTTTTGAACTCCTCCAAAGTAATCATCCCCCTAAGAGCATCATATGTTTGATCAATTTTCAATAACTTTATTCACCTATCAAAATTATTTGGTGTGATCCTTTCAAATTCAATGTATGTTTAACCAGGTTCACTGCTTAGATTCCTGAAACATCGTCGGTATGCTTCTTGTACTAAAGATATTCACTTAAGATGGTTTCTTTCACCTCATTATGCCCCCCGACACCTCCTCCGATAGTGAGGCAAATACCTCAGTAGCTCAACCTACTAACTTTGTTTGGATCATCAATACCCACATGATCACCAGCCATTTCATTTGTTTAGCCACTTTCTCAAACAAAATGAAAATGGCTTTGACATCTTTCTCATTGAACTTACGCAAGGCTTGAACATATTTAAACAGGTCCCCATTAGGCCTTTGGCAAAGATGGGATTGTAATCCATCACTGCTTCTACCTTTCACCTCTATGCAAAGTGATTTTGACAGATGAACATTAGAAGCTGAAACCATTTAAGAGGCTCTTGGAGAGATTATTCTCTTACAGGAGTTTAAAAACTCACTACCTTTCCTAATGAGAACCTAGGTTGAGGACCAAAAGGTTGCAACTACTGGACAGGCAGTATTATGACTGATGATTATGAGTTGACCCATAAAACTGGATCTGTTTCTCTTATAATCTTAAATCCAAAAGTGATAGAAAATGCCAGAGTGAATGAAAGAAAGTAGCCAGGGTAAAGAATGGATACCTCTGAGTGGCCCAAGGTCTTCTTCTCAATTCAGAAAGAAAAATATTGAGGGGAGAGATAGGATAATATATTAAAAATGCTGGAAGTTGTGAAGAAATCCAATTGGAATTATTAGAGTTTGTAACAATGGCTTCGAAGAGCAAACTCACCAAAAGAAGGCCACAGATCAGATTGAGCTTTAATCAGTGCTAAGAGATTGGCAGTAAACATTTCTGTGAATGTGGATGAAGTACACATGGTAGATGAGGTCCAGAACTAGAGGGCATAGGTTTAGGGTGAGATGGGAAAGATATAAAAGAGACCTTAGGGGCAACTTTTTCACGCAGAGGCTGGTACGTGTATGGAATGAGCTACCAGAGGATGTGGTGGAGGCTGGTACAATTGCAACATTTAAGAGGCATTTGGATGGGTACACGAATAGGAAGGTTTTGGAGGGATATGGGCCGGGTGCTGGCAGGTGGGACTAGATTGGGTTGGGATATCTGGTCTGCATGGACAGTTTGGACCGAATGGTCTGTTTCCATGCTGTACATCTCTATGACTCTATGAAGGATCTATATCTAAAAGGCAGATAACCAATTTTTTTCTGTGAAGCATTCATTTCACAGGTGTTTTTGAATAGGTATTTTATATGGTTAAGACTTCATAAGGACATAATGGCAGTTCTGTAAAATGTGTCAAAAATGTCAGATGGTACAAAAATCTCAACATGTATTTAAATCAGCACCTTTGATACAAGAACCATTCGGTCAAGTGTTAAGTGATTGTGTACGACCATGATTGACATCAATATAACTTTACAATTGTGGATATGACAAATTGACCCCAGAAGCTAGTCCTTTAAGGACAATTAGTGTTAAGGTAGTAGTTGAAAAGTTAGCATAGTTTTTTGATCATTATGGACTGCCAATTGAGATAGATCAGGATTCTAACTTCATGTCTAAAATTTTCCAGGAGATAATTAGCTGTTGGGTATGAAACAACTGAAGTCAACTGCATATCATTCACAAACACAAGGAGCTTTAGAGAGGTATCTTTAATCTCTCAAAGTCATACTTTTACAAATTTAGAATGGATAGAATCCAAACAGTGTGGAAACAGGTCATTTGGTCCAATCAACCCTCTAAAGATCATCCCATCCTGACCCATGCCTGTAACACTTCATTTCCCACAACTAACCTACACATTCCAGAACACAATGAACAATTTAGCACAGCCAGTCCACCTAATTTGCACATCTTTGGACTTCAGGAAGAAACCAAAGCAACTGGCAGAAACCCACACAGACACAGGGACAACATAACTCCATACAGACAGTCACCTACCAGGTCCCTGGTACTGTGAAGCAGCAGTGCTAACCACTGAGCTACTGTGCCACCTGCAAAATGCCCACAGGTTCAAGTCAGGGGATTAAATTTCATGCTACGTACTATCAGAGATCCCTCAAATGAACCTATTGGGTTTAGTCCTTTTGAATTGATCTATGTTTATGAAATTAGTGGTCCTTTAAAATTGACAGGAAAGAAGTTCTTAAATCAAAAAGATGAATCTTCAATGTTGGATAATACGTCTATATTTTTAGGTAGAATTACAGGAGTATGTAGGGTAGGACAAGGGAATTAGAAGTTTAATGAGAGAAAATGAAAGACCAGGCAGATAAAAATTCACAACAAGAGCATTCCAAGTGAATTGGTATTTTGGGTATTGCAAGATGGATCTCATGGTCCATACAAAATTAGTAGGAAGGTTAATAAAGTGATTTATCTGATAAATACTCTTGATTATTGGAAGAAGAATCAGTTAGGTCACATAAATATGTTGAAAAGATATTATTACTGGGGACAGGATAAGGTGGAACAAGTATATCAGGTGGTAAGATAGTGGAACTTGACAGGCAACAAGAATGAGGTAGAAGGCAAGATGGACAATTCACAAAGTGAACCTCCTACAATTTGATGAGCTACCACAGAATTACTGGGATAGTTAAACATTGTTTCTTCACTTAAAATATCAATGCAAGAAACATTTGGCCAATAACACCCTGTACAGTGTAAATCTATATGGTTAACAAACTTGCAATTAGACTTCTGCAAATGTAAACATATAATTCTGAAAATGAAATTGTGTCTTTTGACTCTAAGCTGATTTGAAATTATAAGTGCATCCATCCTGGCACTGGTGAATACACAAAGATCAATGGGTTTGTATCTGAGCTCATAATTCAGCCAGCTCTAGATGATTTTACTTATGCTTATCAGTTGATTAGTTCAGGTGCTTATATGAACATACAAAAACTAGATAGAAAGAAAAGCAACTGGACCATTCACACCCAGGGTAATGCATCAAGCCAAGAGCTCATTACCAACTAGGTGCCATGCCGTATTTTTGGCGAGAGGAGAAAACAGATCTGAAAACTAAGGGAAAGAAAATATTCTCCATATCTCACTGGGTAACTGAAATCAGCCAGGGAAATCATGTTGACCATGATTGATATTATTCAGTATCTACCTCTTCTACGATGTAATTTCACAGCCATGAACATGCTGTCTCTTGAAGGTAGACAATAAACCATTACTCAGCACACAAGGCAACAAGTTTGTGATTGAAAAGATATGACAGGGTGTGATTAAGTGTCAGTGAGTGTCTTTCCAGCCTGTTAGTATATTATTCTGCCAGGATACTTCCAAATATGTGGATTATTAGCTGTGTTGATGAGTGATCTATGAAGATATTAGAAGGTTGAGTTCTGTTTCTGTCAGTTGATGGGATTGTTTCTGGAAGCGGAAATTGGTTTGTTTTCATCTATGACAGTAAGTATTTCAAATCTACTGCAGTGTACCATTCCCTTCACGTGAACTTTTGTTTAAATATTTTAAGGAGAAAGTGAGGACTGCAGATGCTGGAGATCAGAGCTGAAAATATGTTGCTGGAAAAGCGCAACAGACCAGGCAGCATCCAAGGAGCAGTAGAATCGATGGTTTGGGCATGAGCCCTTCTTCAGGAATGAGGAGAGTGTGCCAAGCAGGCTAAGGTATAAGGTAGGGAGGAGGGACTTGGGGGGAGGGGCGTTGGAAATGCGATAGGTGGAAGGAGGTTAAGGTGAGGGTGATAGGCCGGAGTGGGGGTGGGGGTGGAGAGATCAGGAAGATGATTGCAGGTTAGGAAGGTGATGCTGAGTTCGAGGGTTGGGACTGGGACAAGGTGGGGGCAGGGGAAATGAGGAAGCTGGAGAACCGTCCAACAGAGACACGCAGACACTTAACTGGCAAGCATGGCTTTTCCTCACTATTGAAGACCCCAGAGGGCAAAAATACCATCTCTGACAGCTCCACAGCATTAGTTTTGCATCTAATGCCACAAGGAAAACTGCTGGTGGTAATGTTCTGAGGCCAACCAAGACGATCAATGCTGTACCCTTGCAGACAGATGAATGGAACAGAATGGGGTTCATGTGGATGGTGTTGCCAGAGACAATGGCATCAGTTGCAAGAGCAGAGGGTTTGCCTTTCTGCAACCCCTCTTCTTGTCAAGTCCCTCAATCCAACACTAAGTGCCTATCAGGGAGGGACCTGCCCTTGAGGCTATGGGTAACCTGACAGACTTTGCTAGGCAAAAGTGAGGACTGCAGATGCTGGAGATCAGAGCTGAAAAATGTGTTGCTGGAAAAGCGCATCAGGTCAGGCAGCATCCAAGGAGCAGGAAAAAAAAAAAAATCGACGTTTCGGGCATAAGCCCTTCTTCAGGAATGAGGAAGGTGTGCCAAACAGGCTAAGATAAAAGGTAGGGAGGAGGGACTTGGGGGTGGGTGTTGGGAATGCGATAGGTGGAAGGAGGTTAAGGTGAGGATGATAGGCCGGAGAGGGGGTGGAGGCGGAGAGGTCGGGAAGAAGATTGCAGGTCAAGAAGGCGATGCTGAGTCCGAGGGTTGGGACTGAGATAAGATGGGGGGAGGGGAAATGAGAAAGCTGGAGAAATCTGCATTCATCCCTTGTGGTTGGAGACTTCCTAGGTGACAGACTTTGCTGGCAAGTTCTCAGGAACAGTAGAAAATCCGTGAGAATCCTGTTAAACCCCTGGGTTACCATCAAATTCCAAGGTGATCAGGGATAATTGATGCCAGGTCGCTCATTAACAAACATCATTGATGGCCCTGCACCAGTGAACAGATTCCAGGGTCGGATCATTTCTATCCCCAATTTAGTTTGGGAAATTTTTTTCCACACAGATATCAGATCCAGATTTTTGTCGTCACCATGTCATCATGTCCACTCAATAATGTCAGACTCTGTGTGTTGTCAGTCTGCTCATGTGATTGCGTGTGTGCACCAGTCTGTTCCTTAGGTTGTCTCTCAGTCTCTTAATGTAACTACAACCACAGTCCTTTGTAGTCTCTTTTAGTTGCTCAATTTATTAATTTTGAAGTGCTGGCGTAAAACGTTTTCTTTTTAAGAATACACGTGTTATAGGTACATTTGTGTTTCTCAGTATCTAATTTTGGATGAGTTGTATTAGTGTTTGAATCACAATATCCAAAAAGATGGAAAAGAATGGATAAAACTAGAAAGACATTTCAAAGGAAAATTTTATTGAACCACAAATAAACTCAGCCAACCTAAATGTTGTGCATGATTCTGTGAGGTCAAAAAGCACCAGGATGTAATGTTTATCATGACCTAGCATTTGCAAATGATCTAGAAAATAGAAATCTGAATATCTCAGAGGGGTATAGAAGACTGGAACCCAGTATTTAGCTTCAAAATTATTAAGTTAAACAAGGTTATGACTAAAGCGAATGGATTGCTGGATTTTTGCCAGCAACATTTCAATAAGGGAGAGGTGGAATACTGAACCTTTCATTTTATAATGCTGACTCCGCTGTATTAAGTCAAAAAAACAACAATCTCATAAAACAAATTTAACTCAAAGTGGATTAAGAATTACATGAAAAACTGGGGAAAAGAAAGGACATTAACCTGCCGAAAGAAGATGGGGGTAAGTTATTACTGGAATGACAACTTTAAAAATGCAGAAGCAAGTTAAAATTGTACCCAAAGAGGCAAAGGAAGATCTACAGAGAACACTGAATTAGATGCCAAGCATAACAGTAGAATAATTCTTCTAGTGTTATAACACAAAGATAGACAAAAATGAAATGAAAGCCATTTTAAAAAGTTGTGCTGTCATTCCAATTCAACACTGATTGTGGAACGGAAGGGGTATGTTTGACCAATCTTCTTGACTCCCTTAAGGAAGTATCTCCCATGAGAACTGTAAAAGTAATAGAAAATAGCAGAATGTAAACTTTCAAACAGCATTTAAAGAAAGAAACTCTATTGGTAAAACTTAGACAGCACAGGATTTCAGCAGTTGATTACAGGTATGGTCAAAACGCTTGCATCTAGAGAATGCAGCACTTCCTTGACATCATTTGGAACAAATCAAACTAGCTGAACATTGGCATCTGTGACAGGGAGTAACCCCTTGAGGAGTTGAAGAATTATTCACTTGACTCTTCAATCTGAAGATAATTCAAATGCTTCCACTTGGTTAGGCCTTTGCCACTGTTGAGGATAGGGGTGTTCATGAAGCTTCATCTTCCTTCTGCTCGATATCCATCACCATTTATGACGATTGAGGTAGGATTGCAGAACAAAGACCCAATCCATTGATTGTGAAATCATTGAGTGCTTCTTTTGCTTTCTGACATTCTCTGTGCAGCTGTTACAACTTCTAAATAATTCAACATCAGAAGAAAATGGATGAATCCACTGTCTTTGTTCTTCTTGTTAGGATTTAATCTTGTGGTCCACAGATACCTCTCTGAATGCACAAAACTACATTGCCACAGTATGCAGTGCAGTTCATAGGTGTCATCACAACTCAGCTGTTTGTGGTACTCCACACATCTCAGAATAGCATTCTTGGTATAACAGTACAGAAAGTGAAATGGTCTGTGTCACAGCGAGACAGAAATCTTGTTAATTATGAGTGGTTAGCTGGATTGATATTTGAAAGTGTCAAAATGAGAATTAGCACCGCAATTTACTTTTAACAGTCTTAAATCCTACAGCAAATTAAGTGATTTGTTTTTCCATTTTCAAAAGCAATTGCTCATTTTCTCTCTTTATTACTGTTCTCATTTATTGAAAGCTTGTCATCCTTCCGGGGAGCTGATTATCATGTGTGGTCATTTATCATCCTCATCGGATTTCCACATTTGCACCTTTTCCAACAAGGGTCATTTCAGGACTGTTAATTTTCCCATTCAGAGGCTAGTGGTGGCTAGGCAAATTGCAGCTCCCTACTGCCACTCCAACTGAGATCAATTTCTGGTCCATACAGGTCAATTACAAAATGATTTTAACAATGAGACTCAGTAAAGAGCTACCTTATGGAAACAGAATTTAGTATGCAGGTTCCATCTTTTAAAAGCATGTCCAGACTGGAGAAGAAATATGAAAACAAGTTAACATTTCGTATAGGGAGAAGTAAACAAAAACAAGGTGCATCAGAATCTTTAGCTCTATAGCTTGATACATATCCATGACAATCAGGACTTAATTGAAACGGTAGGTCAATTGTTCATCTCTACTAAACATTGGTAGAACCTTACCTAAATGATTTTTGCATATAATTTAATTTGCTGTCAGATTAAATCAGTAAAATGTTTACCTCAAATTTTGATTTGATGACTTAGTCAATGATAATCCTCATGATGTGTTTTGGATTACATTGATCAAAGGGGCTATATTTTATTGTATAGAAAATGTTGGAAATATGCAGCAGGTCATGTGTGGAGAGATATTCAGATTAGCATTTTACCTTAATGACCTTTCAACATCTCTCTCCAGTCTTTATGGATGCTGACAATGATGCCAAATATAGACAACGTTTTCATTTTTTTCTAGATTTCTAGCATCCAACAGCAATGGCTTCTGTATTAGATTGTATTTGGACCTGTACCTCCTTAATCATTTTAATTGCTTTATGAAAGAGTGTGATTGATTTTGCATTTGAGATTATATGGATGGGTGAGAATACAAATCCATCTATGGGTCAAGTTTTGTGACCAGCAGTGAAGACACAATGTTTACTGTTTAATGTTGAATAAAATGATTAACAAATTTTTAGAAGAAGTCATGTGCAGTCTTCCTCTATTCTGACATTAGTTTGAACTTGGCCATTTCTATCAGGGATCTGTGATGTCCAGCAGGCAACAGGCAGGCTAAACAACCAGCCAGATGGAAGAATTCTCACAGACAGCCATGTGAAAAGCAAAAAGCTAGGAATTATAAATCACATTTAACTCATTGCACAGGAATGAAATAAAGATCAGGGTACACATGCGGGATCAAAGGAGAAATTTAATTTTCAATTAAACTGTAAAACTAGAAAGAAAATATATTGCCTTTTGTTTTAAAATCTGCAATCTTTGAATCTACTCAGGGAATAATTTTTCATGCTTGTAATTCTTTTTTCATCGATGGAAAGATTATTCCACAGCAATTATCATTTAGTATGTATGCCACTAAAAATTCAATTACTTCTAATTGAACACAGTTTAACTATTTTTGGCAGCCTACTTTAATTTGGTCTTTGCAGTGAAAATCATGTTTATTTAGTTTAAGATCATGACAAATCAATGATTTCAAACTTGCCTCCATCTTTGAAGACTGCAACAACACACCTTATGAAAGTTAAGGGAATACTGATACCAATTTACGGATCTCTGTGATTTTTTTCCACTCATGGGATGTGTGCACCACTGGCTAGCCAGCATTTATTGCCCATTCCTTGTTTCCTTTAAACTGAGTGGTCTTACTAGATCCTTTCAGAGGGCAGTTGAGATCCAACCAAATTGCTGTGGGTCAGAGTCGCTTGTTGACTAAACCCAATGAGGATGGCAGATTTCCTTCCCTCAAGGACAGATTCATAGAGTCATAGAGATGTACAGCATGGAAACAGACCCTTTGGTCCAACCCGTCCATGCCGACCAGATATCCCAACCCAATCTAGTCCGACCTGCCAGCACTGGCCCCTATCCCTCCAAACCCTTCCTATTCAAGACCCATCCAAATGCTGTTTAAATGTTGCAATTGTACCAGCCTCCACCATATCCTCTGGCAGCTCATTCCATACATGTACCACCCTCTGCATGAAAAAGTTGCCGCTTAGGTCTCTTTTATATCTTTCCCCTCTCACTCTAAATCTATGCCCTCTAGTTCTGGACTCCCCGACCCCTGGGAAAAGACTTTGCCTATTTACTCTATCCATACCCCTCATAATTTTGTAAATGTCTATAAGGTCACCCTTCAGCCTCCGACGCTCCAGGGAAAACAGCCCCAACCTGTTCAGCCTCTCCCTATAGCTCAAATCCTCCAACCCTGGCAACATCCTTGTAAATCTTTTCTGAACCCTTTCAAGTTTCACAACATCTTTCCGATAGGAAGGAGACCAGAATTGCAAGCAATATTCCAATAGTGACACCATCTGCCACTTCTCAGCCCATTGGCCCATCTGGTCAAGATCCTGTTGTAATCTGAGGTAACCCTCTTCGCTGTCCACTACACCTCCAATTTTGGTGTCATCTGCAAACTTATTAACTGTACCTCTTATGCTCACATCCAAATCATTTATGTGAATGACAAAACGTAGAGGACCCAGCACCGATCCTTGTGGCACTCCACTGGCCTCAGACCTCCAGTCTGAAAAACAACCCTCCACCACCACCCTCTGTCTTCTACCTTTGAGCCATTCTGTATCCAAATGGCTACTTCTCCCAGTGTTCCATGAGATCTAACCTTGCTAATCAGTCTCCCATGGGGAAGCTTGTTGAACATCATACTGATCACATCTGCTGCTCTTCCCTCATCAATCCTCTGTTATTTCTTCAAAAAACTCAATCAAGTTTGTGAGACATGATTTCCCATGCACAAAGCCATGATGACTATCCCTAATCAGTCCTTGCCTTTCCAAATACACGTACATCCAGTCCCTTAGGATTCCCTCCAACAACTTGCCCACCACCGAGGTTAGGCTCACTGGTCTATAGTTCCCTGGCCTGTCCTTACTGCCCTTCTTAAACAGTGGCACCACATTTGCCAACCTCCAGTCTTCTGGCACCGGGCCCTATTCTCACCCTAGTTACCCTTTTGTCCTTAATGTATTTGTAAAAACCCTTTGGATTCTCCTTAATTCTATTTGCCAAAGCTATCTCATGTCCCCTTTTTGCCTTCCTGATTTCCCTCTTAAGTATACTCCTACTGCCTTTATACTCTAAGGATTCACTCGATCTATCCTGTCTACACCTGACATATGCCTTCTTTTTCTTAACCAAACCCTCAATTTCTTTAGTCATCCAGCATTCCCTATACCTATCAGCCTTTCCTTTACCTGACAGGAATACTTTTTCTGGATTCTCGTTATGTCATTTCTGAAGGCTTCCCATTTTCCAGCCATCCCTTTACCTATGAACATCTGCCTCCAATCATCTTTCGAAAGTTCTTGCCTAATACTGTCAAAATTGGCCTTTCTCCAATTTAGAACTTCAACTTTTAGATCTGCTCTATCCTTTTCCATCCCTATTTTAAAACTAATAGACATTCAATAAACATACATGGTTGCTCAAAATTGCCAAGAGCCATAACCTTATCACTACCACAAATTCCTGGCCTGAAAATTTATGTCAATATTTATGTGAGTGTGATTCTATCTCTGAGAAGCTTTGTTGATTTTCAGTTAGCTCAATGTTTGATAGCCCAAAGCCGATATAGAAATATAGAAGATAGGAGAAGGAGAAGGTCATTCAGCCCTTTGAGCCTGTTATGCCATTCATCACGATCTTGGCTGATTGCCCACCTCAATAGCCTAATCCTGCTTTCTCCCCATAACTTTGATCTCATTCACCCAGAGTGTTATATCTAGCCGTGTCTTAAATAGATTCAATGTTTTGGCATCAACTATTTCCTGTGGTAATGAATTCCAAAGGCTCACCACTCTTTGGGTGAAGAAATGTCTCCTCATCTCCATCCTAAATGGTCTACCCAGAATCCTCAGACTGTGACCCCTGGTTCAGGACACACTCACCTTTGGGAATATCCTCCCTCCATCTAAACGATCTAGTCCTGTCAGAATTTTATAAGTCTCTATGAGGTCCCCCCTCATTCATCTGAACTCCAGGGAAAACAATCCTAACCTAGTCAATCTCTCCCCTTACGTCAGTCCTACCATCCCCAGAATCAGCCTGGTAAATGTTTGCTGCACTCCTTCAGGATCAAGGGCATCCTTCCTCAGGAAAGGAGACCAAAACAGCACACAATATTCCAGGCATAGTCTCACCAAGACCCTGTATAACTGCAACAACACATCCTGGCTCCTGTATGCAAAACTTCCCATAATGAAGGCCAAGATACCATTTGCCTCCTTTACCACCTGCTGCACCTGCATGCTTACCTTCAGCGACTGATGCACAAAGACACCCAGGTCCCACTGCACACTCCCCAATTTATCACCATTCAGGTTGTAATCAGATATAACATGCCTCCTGCTTTTTTCTTAATTCACTTAATGTGATCTAAGATCCAAACCTCTCAGTATTTTAAACATACATGTTAACTTTGCGATTGTAAATGTGAAATTAGAATTTACCATTTTCAATCCTGTCAACATATCTGAGATTGACATAATATAAAGTCATGCACACATTGACAATGAATGAAATTTATGAATTTACTTTGGTTAGGCTCAGTGGACTGATGTTGCAAATTTATTTGCATACATATTGTACCTGCAATAGTTTGCATGGGTCATGATATCACATGTGCAGGGACTAAGAAATAATGTTACTGTATGTTCATGTCATTATGTATATGAGTGTTTTGGGATTGTGGGAGTGTCATTGCAAGGATCAGTTTGTTTTGTAGAGTTATTTTGTAATTTTGCATTTTAATTGTGTTCATATGTGAATGTTATGTGATCGTACTGCCTGTGTGGAATTTGTGCATTCTCCTCATGACTGCGTGGATTTCCTTTGGTTGCTCTGGCTTTCTCCCACAGTCCAAAAATGTGCAAGTTATGAAGCTTAGTTGTGGGAAATGCAGGGTTACAGGGATAGAATGGGGGTGGGGTGGGGGGGGGGGGGAAGGTATGGTCTGGTGGGATGCTCTTTGGAGGGTTTGTGTGGACTTGAATGGCAAAATGACCTGCTTCCACACTGTAGGGATTCTATGTAATTGAGTTTTCATTGATATGCTCAAATGCATATGCTCATGCGAAAGTTTCTGTTGGAATCTGAGCTTGCTGTATATGAGTTTTGATGCATAGGTTTGTGTTCATATATGAAATTGTATTAATGAGTGTGTTTATTCTATTGAAACAGTCATGGGATTCTGTTGGTTTGTGATTGTAAGTAAAATTATGTGCATGAATTTTAGATCATATGTGATGAGGTATGATTTTATGATCATTTATTATATGAAACATAGACCTAAGTTGCTGGAAAAACTCCACAGGTCTGGCCGTTTCTGGAGAGAAAGCAGAGTCAACCTTTTAGAAGCAGAGACCCTTCTTCAGAACTGAAGAGTCAGATTTTCAGCACTCAGTTATTATACTTTTAGATTGTATGCATACAATTAAGTATCATCATGTATCTATGGGTTCATCATATATGATACTAAACGTATGCTTTGCAGTCATATGAGAATGTATGTGTGCTTTGTGATCATATCATCATAAATAAAGACATTTATGTATGTTATTGTATGTTTGTAATTGTGGTGTAAGAGATTGCAAGTATTCGTCTTATTGCTACGCACCAATGTATAACTGTGTCCAAAAATCTCTGTTGATGTTATTGTGGAATTAAAACAAGGAAATACTCAGCAGACCTGTGTGGCAAGAGAAATATTTAATGTCGCTAAACTTCCATCGGAAAACCAATCTGGGTAGTTGTGTCAGTTGTCGATGGTAAATAAAGAAAAGTGCGGGATCTGAATGCAGTCGATGAGTGTGTTTCCGGATTGGTTTTGGTGCATTTGACAGTCTGAACGCGGTTAGACTGTCCGAGAATACATTGACGTTTTATAAATAATTTTGTGTTAACGAGAATGTTTACTCCAGTCTTAACTGGAGTTTAATTTCTGACCGTGTTTGTAAGAAAGAACGAGGCGGATTTTACCCGTCTGATAGTATCCCAAAGCGCAGACCCTTTACTCTAATCCGGTCGATTTGACCTTAGGGTTTTGTAATTTGCTGCTGCTCACCCCCCCCCCCCCTCCCTCGACTGAGAAACCGAGGTCGCCTCTTCTAACGGCGCTGTTTTTCCGCACCACCTACCGGGAAGGGGGGGGGGTGGGAACAAATCAGGAAACAAGTTAAGAAACTGAGTGTTCCTGTAAATAATCTTTGACGTCTCAACAAAGACGCCATTGGATAAGAGTTTATTAGAAAGCCACCATGAAAACAGATGTCACGTTAGCTTTTCCTCGCGGATATAGTGACATCTCTCAGAATAAATCGGCGATTGTCTGCAAACACTCTGAGCCATTGCTCCTCTTTAAGGAAATTCGCCCCCACGATCTCACTCATTCCCAGCAGCTCGACTACACCGAGTCTGTAATCCCCTGATCCACAAGCACAATACGACGGATAGTCGCTGGCACTTGGAACTGAGGGCAGGGAAGTTAGGGAAACACACACACAAATTACCGCGTACCTGGTTCGAGTAAAGTCAGGGGGAGGGCCGCCCGCCCAATGCAACAGGATGGGCTTTAGAAGGCATCTCTCCCAGCTCCTGGGACAATATAAACATATCCAGGGGTCGGCCGCAAACCGACGGACAGCACAACTGTACAGAGGAACAACAGAAGTGGCAGCGTCGATTTCGAAGCTCCTTGGATGCTGCCTGAACTGCTGTGCTCTTCCAGCACCGCTAATCCAGAAGCTACATATCTCAGTCAAGATTCAGGGGAAGGCTTGGATTCTCTCAAGATCGCTACGGTTTTGTAAAATGTGTTTAATGAGGACTTAAATAATGTACAGGCGTTTATGCTGACAACTGAACTGTTCGAAATATGAACTACAGTGAAAATACCCCCACAAACGTCACTGAAATTAATATCGTTTTGATTGGATTGTATTTGCATAGACCGAGACTAAACCACAGTCAAATGGGTATGTATTAGATTTCTTGGAAACAGGCCCTTCGGCCCAACAAGTCCACACCGACCCTCCGAAGAGTAACCCACCCAGTTCCATTTCCATCTGACTAATGCACCTAACACTACGGGCAATTTATCATGGCCAATTCACCTGACTTGCACATCTTTGGACTGTGGGAGGAAACCCACGCGGACATGGGGAGAATGTGCAAACTCCACACAGACAGTCGCCCGAGGCGGGAATCGAACCTGGGACCCGAGTGCTGTGAGGCAGTAGTGCTAACCGCGCCCATATAAGACAAGTTGCAACATTTAACTCTAAAGCACTCCGTATCAAAAGCTTATTTCGCTGCATTTGTCTGATGTGTCTTAAAACAATATCAGCAGTTAAATACTGGTGACCTGTCCAGGGGATTCCTTCTTCACAGCCAGATATTCTAACCTCTCTCTCTCACTTTCTCTCCGGGTGAATTAAACTAAACAGTTGCGTTATCTTATTGCTTTCTTGCTGAGGGTTTCATTTCCAGAGACTGAGTAGGAAATACATTTCATGAAATAGTTGACTGTAGCCAGGCGTCGGAGAAAAGTCACAGCCTGGACATGTACTTGCACCCGACCATTGAAAGGGACGGGGCTGGACCTTATCCAGATTCTTACTGTACTCAAATAAACATAAATGTAAACACCCACGTGAAACCCAATCTTTATCTCATTCGGGGACCAACTCTTTTTCACCTAAAGCATCACATCTGGTGAAATGAATAGAGTGGGAGCCCTTAGACTGAAAGGTGCGCCTGTCACTCTCTCTCGATAAAACCAGAGAGAATTTTGACTTCCACCTTGCCTGCTCGTGTTCCTGTAATATATTGCTTCGACATGGCCAAGTGACCAGGAGCACAGATGGACAGATGTTTTCAGCCTGTCCTGGGCTCTATCCCTGCTGTTTACTGCAGAAAGGGATCAGATTCATCGCTGATTAGTTTCCAATGGTTTTGCTCCAACCGAAAGTAACAGTCACTACACCAACTATTCACGCGTGCCACCAGTAAAGGCGAACTGCCAGTGAAAAGCCTTTCATATGATCTACCACATATCCATCAATCTACATAGACAGCTGAATAAACATTGAAACATTACGGCAGCTGCACTGATCTCTCGCAATATCCTCTCTCTGGCGATACAAACATGTACAGTGTACTTGTACCTGGTAATCTACTGTCGCCCCTTTTAACTGAACCCAGTATGAGGACAACATGGAAGATCGAGATCTAGATTCGAGGACACCTTTCAAATGAGAAAGAACGACTGAAGTCAGGGGATGTGATTGTCCAGTTGACAGTGCTCAGCGAGCATTCCAAAGTAAATTAATATTCAAATGAGTAGTGTTTCTTTTCCAATATGAGTTTACAGGTTACTAAATCATATTTATTGCGGCTGTGGTCGACCGGCTATGAAATAGTGCGGATTTACCCAGACAGTTCCTGAACCGTGCTAACCCTGCACTGAGCGGTCAGACCCCGCTCGAAGCAAAGATTCTCACATAAGGCTGCTTGTTAAACAAAAAAAAAACAGCCTTCTGCAAACGGTACAGATATTCTTCAGATATTCATATTAAGTGAACAATACATAGTCTTGGCTTTGTATATAGAGCAGAATCGTCAGTTTAAGTCGTGAGCTGAGCAAAGGTCGATTTAAGGGGAGGACGATCATTTTGTGAACACTTTCAAAACATAAGGGAAAGGGATTGAATGTACAACTGGGGTGCCTAAGAACACCAAGCGACTCTGACACTGACTACCTGTACATAGCGAAACCTTTCCCTGAGCGTCTCAGACCGAGAATGGTGTGAGCAGGTTCCACACTGCTCTCAGGATTAAAAAAAACACACACCAGGTTAGAGTCCAACAGGTATGTTTGGAAGCACTAGCTTTCGGAGCGCTGCTCCTTCATTAGATGGTTATGGAGTATAAGATCATTATACAGAATTTATAGGAAAGGTTTATAGTGTGATGCAACTAAAGTTATATATTGAAAAAGATATATATATCCCACAACCAACTGTGGAAGGAGCAGCGCTCAAAAAGCTTCCAAATAAACCTGTTGGACTATAACCTGGTGATTTTTAACTGCTGTGCTCTTCCAGCACCACTAATCCAGAATCTGATTTTTAAACTTTGCACACCCCAGTCCAACACCGGCATCTCCAAGGTAAAAACTGACTGCAGATGCTGGAAACCAGACTCTGGATTAGTGGTGCTGGAAGAGCACAGCAGTTCAGGCAACCGGCATCTCCAAATCATGCTCTCAGGGTGGTTTCTCCAGAGACTGTAGGAGAAAGGACACTCATCGCTCGCCATCAGATTACTCAAACTTCTGGCAGTAAAATGCATCCTCCCCCACCCAGCCGCCAAGATGTGAACCGCAGGAAACCATCCAGTGAACGCCAGTGTTATGACGCTGTTGCGTACTGTTATCCAGTTTCTCAATTCCGCTGGCTGATCTCACAGATATTCCCAGTGCTTAGCCTGATCCGCCAAGTCGCCCATTGCTGTATGCTACTGGTTAATGTTCACGTACTGTTCGCCCCAGTTGCATGGGGTTGAGTGGTTGCGGGGTGGGGGCGTGGAAGGACAGTGACTCTCTACAGGAACCCATCCGCTCTCCTCTCCCTCACGCAGAGTGTTTACAATTGGCAATTTACAGAAAACATTCCCGGCCTCCATCCAACCACACAATTCCCCCCCACCCTAACAAGCACATACCTATGGATGGATAGAGGGGTGGTCACATGTGAACACACTGCTTTGGTTAGATTTAAAGTTTTAAGAGAGCCAGGGATAGTGAAAACGTGACTAACTTGTCATACCTTCCCTTTCCCGCGAATTTAAAACGTAATAATGTCGCTGATAGCCTTTAAGGTAGTGAAAATGATCTCAAATTACCCCTCCTGAGTAGCTAGCTCCGGCAGTACGGCAGCGCCACCCAGTGGCCAAGCACGAGCTGTCCGAGCTGTGCAAAAAGCCTTATCCAGAAGGACCATTACGCTGAAGAGCCAGTAAAGACAAGTTTGTAGGGTTATTTGCCAAGGAATTTCAAAATTACGTTCTACGCATTTCTGAATATACAATGCCGATTTTCTTTATTAAAAAAGAAATACATTGTCAGCAGCTCGTTTCTAGGGAAAATTAATTTTTACTTTAAGATCTCCAGTTGTTCTAAATTAATGCCTGAAAAAATACCAATTTATCATTGCTCCAGGTTTAAGCAGTCAAGTGTAATTCCACGTAAACTCATATTTTACGTCTTTCTTCACGAGTCAAGTAGACAAACCCCGCACAAAAACAGCGGATTTTAAATAATGGAAATTGTCCTTTTCTGGGCATCTGAGTCAATATTATATTTTCTGTTTTTAACAGATTGGGCTTTACAAAATCTCAGTCAGTGCAAGACTCTTGACCACAGAACTCACTGCACGATTCATGCAATCTTTAAGTATTAAGTTTTAGTATCTTATCCTTAGAAACGAATGATTCATCAGTTTTTTTATGCACTTACATTTTGTTCAGAAGCCGATCAGTCAATAGAAGAAAAGTTGAACGCAAGATTGGCGATAACAACATTGACAGAAAATCAACTCTCTGAAATGTTGAAAGAATCTCATGGAACCATTTCTGAGTGAGAATGAGGCTATTAGGCCCATTGCGTCCGACGTAGTTCAAGAGGAGCTGCACATTTTAAAACGCCCTCCCCTGATTTAATTCTTGAGGGTTGCATGTTACAGCGCTTCAAGGAGATCAGAGTAAACAAGACTAAATATAAAATGCAAATTCGCCACAGTTTTACCAGACCATTGGGTCGCTCTCATTAGAGGGAGACAACCGGTGGTGGTTTAATCTGAGCGTCACCAGGGAATCCATGATCTGAGCCACAAAACAATGATAAAACAATATATCCTCCTTTTGATCGGGGCCATATTGCTAGTTCATAACATGGAATGTGTTGACAATGAACCACACTGCATTACTTGCCATCAGAACAGGAGAATGCAGATAATCTGCCAGGACATGAAAATGCATATGCAACTACAGCACTGCACAATATACACCTTACTGGCAGCAGAGAGAAAGTACATCTCCCACCAGAAAAGGAGAATATGCATCTACAGTCGTAACAGGAAAATACACATTTACCTTCATAGCACATGTAAGGTTTTGGGGTGTACTACAATGGCAATTGTTAGTCATGGGTCAATTACAATTATAGACTGAGTTGGGAGAGCCAGTCAAAAGGTTAGTCCTGATTAGTTAGCAGCCCAACTCCAGTTATATGTTTTCAGCAATATTAGAGAATTCGTTAAGTTAAGCATAACAAGCAAAAGAGATACAATTTTTTAAAATTTCAAAATATATTTTGAATATTTCTAATAATTTTTAAAAATTTATAAATGCCACTCTACTGTCAGAACATGGCAATGTACATTAAACCGAGACAATGTCTATCATCAGAACAGGAAATTATACATCTACTTGCAAAACAAGAGAGAAACTATTCTATTAACCTTTGGGGAAGGTGGTAGTGAAGTGATATTGATGCTAACAA
The DNA here is from genome assembly GCF_037043375.1 of Chiloscyllium plagiosum. NCBI lineage: Eukaryota > Metazoa > Chordata > Chondrichthyes > Orectolobiformes > Hemiscylliidae > Chiloscyllium > Chiloscyllium plagiosum. Next base: position 35,831,633 of record NW_028270148.1, read on the forward strand.
CACATGATGCCCATAATGCTCTGAAGACTCGGTCTGCATCCCATCGTACCAGAAAAGGAAATCTGAGCCCAAATAAAACTTGTAACTAAACATCTAATAATGACCATGAAACGATTGTTTGCTTTGGTTCATAAATGGCATTTAAAAACCGAAATCTTACATCCTTATCTGATCTGACATTTAAGTGACTCCAGGCTCACAGCAATGTACTCTTCCCTTAATTATCCTCAAAAATAGCTTAGCAAGCCTCTTGGTTTTGTCAAACTGCCAAAAAGAACCAGAAAAGGAGTGAAACCAGCTGGGTCAGTTAGAATCATGCTAGCAACCAGAAATAATAATGGCAGAAACAGTTCTGTCGACACTGTAAAATCTGCTGTAGTAACATTGGGGCCAAGTGCCAAAATTGGGAGAGTTGTCTCATAGATTAGTCATATAAGCAGTATGGCTATCAGAGCAAGTCAGAAGCTAGGAATCCTGCACTGAGTAAATCACCTCCTGACCTTGTAAATCTTGGCTCGATCTACAAGGCTCAAGTCAGGAGTGTGTTGGAATACTCCCCAGTTGCTTGGTTGAGTACAGCTGCAACAGCACTCAAGGAGTTCAATATCATCCAGGACAGAACACCTGACTGGCACCACATTCCCAAGCATTCCAACCCCATACCATTGATTTTTATTAGTAGTATCTATGAGAGGCACTGTAGAAATTTAGCAAGGATTTTTAGTCAGCCACTTCCATCTTGAAGGACAAGGGCAGCAGATACATGGGAACACCGTCATCTGCAAATTTCCCCCCAAGCTACTTGCCATCCTGAGTTTGAAATAAGAAGAACCAGGAGCAGGAGTAGACAATTCAACCCTTCAAGGCTGCTCTACTATTTAATAAATGCTGGCCCAGCCAAAAATGCCCACATCCAATGAATGCATTAAAAACATATTTAGCTTGCTGATGGACTGGTATTCTGGTCCATGACCACAGGTCACAGGGCTTATACATTTTTTTGTGTGGTTATTCTCTGCAGACAGTCATTCAGGAAATATCAAGGTAAACTCTCTCAGAGGCTCCTCATGACAGCAGCTGGATCAGTATTCCAGGTACCACACTGGATGCACAACAAAGCTTTTTTTTTCTGAAATACAAGGGTTAAGCTAGTATTCAGCTGGCTGGATACCAACTCTCACTGCATCCAAAATACTGCTCAAAGTGAAGGTACTGTTTGGCAAACATAAAGCCCAGGCAGGCAACCTGTTTTGATTGGCTGAAACCACATGGTTTCTGTGCAACACTTTGTGATAAAATATTGTTCCAATGTCCGAAGTGACCTTTTCTTAAAGAAAAAAGAAACAACCAGGTATTCATAGAATGTAAAATAAATCCATTATTCCACAATCCTTCAAAATGCAAGTCCTCTAAAAGAAATGTGAAGCTTTTTAAAATAAAGTTTAAAAATGAATGCTTACAGATCAAAATGGGTGTTTGCACCCACTGAACTGTTAAAAATTGGACCTTTACTGATGATACTTTTGGAATATTTGTAAAAATATTTATTTAGAATTGATATGCATAACACAAGGCAACTTCAGCAGGGAAACTATTCGTTTCTCTCTGTATGGAAATATGTATAAACATTCCTGGAAGCATCTGAGGAAGGGTCACTCAAACAGAAACATAAATTCTGATTTCTCTCTAGAGATGCTGCCAGACATGCTGAGCTTTTCCAGCAATTTCTATTTACGTTTCTGGAAGCATCTGGGTCATCCAGGTCAGGTTACCATGTTGATGTGGAAGAAAATCCAGAAGAGAGTCTCCTTTCAGTCCAGCTAGGGAGCAGAATTGCACCTTCATAAGCTATTGAAATCAACACATGCTGTGCCAACTATCATTTGTCCTCTGGTATCAGTGAATTGCCCTCAATGCCACATATTGATTGTGTACTTTTACTGTCTATTTATCCAAACCACTAGCACTACACTACTGCTTTTTAATAAATATAATCAATTACATTAAAATGACCTACAAATATTCAATTTCCTCTTATTAGATAACCAATTTTCCCTAATCTGAGATCTTATACCGGGAGTTACAGCTACTGTAGGGAAATCAAAAGCCATAGAATTGTTTGAGACTGACATTTTGGTACCACTAATGTTACAAAACCAGAAATAAGATGATTAAAGATAATTTTAAAGCCCAAACAGACAGAGGTTAACAAAATTAGGTCAAAAGAAGATGATTGAGGCTGTTATAAGATTGGGAGTTTCATAATTTAGTTCAGACAGAAGGAGTCTATTAATGCTGCAGGAATGAGGTTTTATTTGAGAAAGTCATTGAAAAAGACAAGCATTTGTCCATGAAAAGCAGGAAACTTCCATTTTGCCTGCAGAAAGTAGGAACCTTTTGTTTTGACTGCATCAGGCATGAAATTTTCATTTTACCCCATTAAATAGTACAGAGATGTGGCATTGCTTTAGTACATAAATTAAGTATTTTAAGGCAAGGGAAAGGAAACAATATTTCTACTTGAAAGAATTAAAAGTTTATTAAAGATAACAAAACAACATTGATTTAAAGCAGGATTAAATATCTCCTTCAAAACAACCAGAGTAAAGCAGCATTGAGATACTAAAAAATTGAAAAGTTTTAAACAAAGCATACATAATTGCATTTGGAAGAAATGTCAGGAAAAATAATAGTACGTCACAGATTTTCTTTCAGCTTTGGACGAAATGAAGCATTTGATTGGACATCTTGGAGAAAACAGTTCTTAAGATGCAGAATTTCTTCTAAGCTAAATATTAAATCACAAGCTGAACAAATAGGTACACTAAAGGGTCCACAGCTGATGATGCTAAAGCCCATCAAAACAAAACAAAAGAACAAAAAAATTTGACAATTACTTCAATCTGAGAATAAACAAATCTCATGAAAGAGCCAGATATAACAGAAGAATTCGGCATTTGGAAAATCTGAATAATGTTCTCTACAGATCAGTGGAAAACTGTGATATGGAGTTTTGTAATGAGAGTTAATAAGAGACATCCTTGCCAAAGCATCCATGCCCTTCGAATAGGGTGGTGACTAGAACTGCAGACAACATTCCAAATGTGGCCTGACTATGGTTTTATACAGCTGTAACATGACTTGCCAACTTTTATATTTGATGCCCCACCAATGAAGGCAAGCATGCTTGTATGCCTTCTTGACTACCTTATCCACCTGTGTTGCCACTTTCAGGGATCTGTGCTGCTGTATGCCCAGATCTCTCTGTATGTCAATGCTCCTAAGTGTTATGCCATTTATTGTATAATTCACACTGAAATTCAATTTTCTAAAATGTATCGCCTCACATTTGTCTGGATTAAACCGATCTGCCATTTCTCTGCCCTAATTTGCAATTGATCTATATTCTGTTGTTCCTTTGACAATCCTCCTTACTGTCAGCAGCTCTGTCAATTTTGGTGCTATGTGCAAATTTACTAATCAGACCACCTACATTTTCCACCAGATCACTTGTATATATTATAAACAACAAAGGCCCAGCACTGATTCCTATGGAATACCACTAGTTACAAATGTCAATTCCAAAAAGCACCCTTCCACTGCAACTCTCTGCTTTTCATATAAAATGGATGAGTTGCATACTATCAGTACAATTTCTTTCACGCCAATGAAAATTAGTTTGAACCTGATTATTTTCAATTAAATACTACAGTTAGGCAATAAATGCCAGTTGTGAGATTTATTCAACAACAAAAATTATACCTCATGACAATAACTCCTGTAGGGATCTTCCTAATTTTAAAATCCAATTAGAGTCATAGAGATGTATAGCACGGAAACAGGCCCTTTGATTGCATGAAAGGTTTTATGAGGAACATGTAACCTTGTCAGGGGTGTACTGCATTTCTGTTAATTTTGTGGAGAGAAATAAGAAATAATCTATCTTAACTTTTACTTTTTCAATCTAAGAATGACAAGAAGAGAAAAGAGGATGAAGTGCATAAATGAACATAAAGGACACAGGAGAACTCATGCAACACATATGAGTTTCTTCACTAGCACTACCACATAAAGGTTAGGCATGGCTGAAGATTTAATTCAGGAGATATTATTACTTTGATTTTTATTTTATAAACAAGTTAATCGCTTATGGCATTATTCATGGTAAGTTCGATGAACCTTTTTTATATGCAGAGTGTTAAACCCTTTCCATATTACCTTGTTTCGTTCTTTGGTTCACCCTTTACCAGTTACATTTCCTCATGACCTAATGCCCTCACCATTATTCCTCCTCACATCATCATGATGGTATTTTGTTCCACTAACATCAGCCACCCCCCACTTGTCATCCTGCTATATTTATTACCTGTTCTGTGACAGCCTCTTGCTCCCCATTATGAATCCCTAGTGCTCTGTGCACCTTGCTCCTTCTCACAACATTGTAGCCTTTAGATGGTAAAAACCTGTTTCTTCAATTCATTTCAAGACTTGAAAGTCCAGGCTGGGCTTTGTTGAAGTTTCCATTTGGCACTGATCAACAATATTTATATTAGTTAATTCTAAATATTAATGAACCATCATGGATATGATCACTTCAAATAAGAATAATAAATGCTTCTTTCCTATAGCAGCACCAATCAAATACGTAAGTCACACCAAAGAAAATCACTAAGATAATTAGATTTGGGAGCTCTATTTGTATCAATTTTATGAGAGGATTTCTCAATATTCAGTTTAGTTGTATGTGGAGAAAAGGATGAAGACAAATTAAAATTGATATTTTGTGTCTTGGTTTCTGGAGGAAAGAAATAAATCTAAAAATAAATATCCCTAAGTGATCTATGGATAATGATTCGATTTAAAGAATAATAACAAATTTTCTGTCATTTTGATGCAAGCTACATTTAATTGATTAATGTTGTAGTTGATTGTAACTGAATTGGTGTAGACCAATCTTTACAGATGAATAGTGATTTGTGATAGTAGACTATCACTGAAAAAAAGTTGACAATAGAGAGAAATGGATTAATTTCAAAAGAGTCATTTTGAGTGACAGGATTAAAAAGTGGTCTGCATGTGTGGCTGAACCTGCCACCTCTCAAATTTCATCTAATTTCATCACTGTTTTTTGCTGCTGTTAGCAGACTGGTAATGGCCTCAAAACGGGGTGCACAGACTTATTGGCCATTATCATTGAAGGTGAAAGGGACCTATGGCCAGCTGACCAAAGCAGCATGGTGGCTCAGTAGTTAGCAGTGCTGTCTCACTGCACCTGGGTCCTGCATCAATTCCAGCCTTACGCAATTGTCTGTCCAGTTCTACCTCCTACAGTCCAAAGACGTGTGGGTCAGGTGGATTGGCCATTGTGTCCAGAGATGCGCAGGCTAGTTGGGTTAGCTATGAGAAATGCAAGAATAGGGGTAGAGTTGGAGGGTCAGTGTGGGCACATTGGGCTGAAAGGCCTGCTTCAACACTGCAGGAATTCGATGATTTGAAACCAATTGTCTGTTTAAGAGAAAGGTTCCTTTTAATTTGAGAATAGGTGGTGGGGGAGGTCCAGCAGCATAAACAAAATCCCAAATTCTTCTTTAGAACATAGCACAGTACAGCACAGTACAGGCCCTTCAGTCCTTCATGTTGTGCTGCCCTTTTAACCTACTCTAAGATCAAACTAACTGACATACCTTTCATTTTAGTACCATCCATGTGCCTATCCAATAGTCGCTTAAATGTCCTTAATGTATCTGACTCTACTACCACTGCTAATAGTGCATTCCACATACCCACCATTCTCTGTGTAAAGAACTGACCTCTGACATCTCCCCTAAACCTTCCTCAAATCACCTCAATATTATGCCTCTGTGTGATAGTCATTTCTGCCCTGGGAAAAAGTCTCTGTCTATTCACTCTATTTATGCCTCTCATCACCTTGTACACTTCCACCAAGTCGCCTCTCACCCTTCTTCACTCCAATGAGAAAAGCCTTAGCTCCCTCATCTCTCCTCATAAGACATGCCCTCCAGTCCAGGCAGCATCCTGGTAAATCTCCTCTGCACCCTCTCTAATGCTTTCACATCCTTCCTATAATGAGATGACTAGAACTGAGCACAATTTTCCAAGTGTGGTCTAACCAGGGCTCTATAAAGCTGCAGCATAACCTCGTGGTTCTTAAACTCAACCCCCCTGCTAATGAAAGCTAATATACACCACAAGCCTTCTTAATAGCCCTATTAACTTGGGTGGCAACTTTGAGGGATCTGAAGGCAGTTCATGGGTGTTGGATCTATGGACATGGACACCGAGATCCCTCTGTTCCTCCATACTGCCAAGAATCCTGCCTTTAAACCTGCAATCTGCATGCCAATTTGACCTTCCAAAATGAATCACTTCACACTATTCCAGTTTGATCTCCACCTGCCACTTCTCAGCCCAGGTCTGCATCCTGCCAATGTCCTGTTGCAACCTACAATAGCCTCCACACTTATCCACCACTCCACCAATTTTTCTGTCATCAGCAAACTTACTAACTCACCCTTCCACTTCCTCATCCAAGTGATTTATTAAAAATCACGAAGAGCAGAGGTCCTAGAACCGATCTCTGCAGAACACCACTGGTCACCAAGCTCCAGGCTGAATACTTTCCATCAACCATCATTCTCTGTCTTCTATGAGCCAGCCAATTCTGTATCCAGAAGCCAAATTCCCCTGTATCCCATGCCTCCTTACTTTCTGAATGAGCGTACCACAGGGAACCTTATAAAACACCTTGCTAAAACCCATGTCCACCAAATCCACTGCTCTACCTTCATCCATGTGGTGTATCACATCATCAGTGAATTCAATAAGGCTTGTGAGGCATGACCTGCCCCTCACAAAGCCAAGTTGACTATTTCTAATCAAACTATGGTTTTCTAAGTAATCATAAATCCGATCTCCTGGAATCCAATACATTGCCTATCACAGATGTAAGACTGACTGGTCTGTAATTCCCAGGACTTTCTCTATTTTCTTTCTTGAACAAGGGATAAAATTTTCCATCCTCCAATCATCTGGCACTACTCCAGTGTGTCACAAAGCTGGTCCTTTTACAAGGTTATGTTGTCCTTGATTTTTTTCAGAGAGGTTCTAAACGACCCATTGTTCCATCATGTCTGAAATTTGCATGGTTCATTGGGGCCCTTTTGTTTATACCTAACAGGTAATGATTCAGGCAGAAAGCATTCGTCTTTTTTTTTAAAAAAAACTGGTATAATCAGGGGGGCATGGCCAGCTCTCTAGCTGCGCAGGTCAGTTCAGTTTGGGGGTTAGTTGAGTCAGGGTCACAGTTGAAACTGGAAGCTCTCTCTGTCCTTCTGCCCTTCTGACTTTGTAACCTGTAAGCTTTCTGTGTCATTTTTACTGATTGTGCTAAGGGGTCTGTTTATTGGGATTGTTGCAAGTATTTTGGAACAGCATTATTAACTTGGGATAGCCTGTTGGGTTTGGATATGATAAGTTTTTCAAGTATTCTATTTTTGGTTCATTGTGTTTTATTCCATAATGTTGTAAATTAATTCTGTTTGTTAAAACTTAGCAGTCTGACCAGCTAATTCACTCCTGGAATATCCACTGTGCACTTATCTGAAACAAATAGCAAAGTTACAGTCTGGGCTACTTGCTTAAAACTGTTTGAGGGGTCGCACCTGGTCCATGACAAGTGGACAGTGAGGACACAAAGATCATCGCCAAAGGCACAGCAATTTCTTCCCTCTCTTCCTGTAGTAATCTTGGGTATATCCCATCTGGCCCAGGGGAGACATTGATCCTTATGTCTTATAAATTTTCAGCACATCCTCCTTCTTAACATCAGCCTGAGCAAGCATATCAGCCTATTTCACACTGTCCTCACAAATGACAAGATCTCTCTCACTAGTGAATACTGAAGCAAAGTATTCATTAAGGACCTCTACTACTTCCTCCAACTCCGGTCACACGTCGCTCCACTGTCCCTGATTGGCCCTACACTCATTCTGGCCAACCTCTTGTTTCTCACATAAATGTAGAATGCCTTAGGGTTTTCCTTAATCCTATCTATTAAAGCTTTCTCATGCCCCCTTCTAGCTCTTCAATGTCTAATCTTCGGTTCCTTCCTGGCTAGCTAGGAAGCTACCAAGGCAGTTCATGGGTGTTGGAGTCCAGGTGTCTCAATTAATATGTTAAAATGTCATTATGGACTCTGGAGGCCCTGGGACCCATAAAAGTGATCTGAATAGCTACTATCTTGCAACTCTGCATTTGGCATTTTCTCTTCCCCTATTGCTGGTAGTTGCTTTGACCCAATCTTGAAACCTTGATCTGGAAGGCTGCATCAGGATGTATGATTGGTGTCCCACAGCTAACCAATAAAATTTCAATAAGGCATGGGCTTGAAAATCACTGGGATTTTTTCACTACTGCAAGGGGCAGCTATCCACCCAGAAGTCAAAATCAATGCCAGAGTAATTAAAATGGGATCTGGGTAGATTTTCCACATTACTAGTGATCCATTATCAGCACAAAATTGAAAATCCCATGGTACATGTGACATTCAGATAGGCCCTCTCTTCAGGTGAGGTGTGTGAATGTGGAAACCTCATCCTTACATTTCCCTTCCATTTGCCTTGACCTTTCAGCCTGTAGTCAACAGAGAGAATTGGAACATTAAAAGCTAAACCTCCACCCCACCACCTCCAAATTTTATTTTTATTTCATGTGCTTCACTTGCTCTCACTTAGGAAAACAAAATTAAATGGACCTCTAGACTTCAACTTGTTCAAGCTTGATGTCAATGTTGTTCCATTATTGCCTAATACGCTCCTATAAATAACTTCTATAAGATGGCACCAATGCTCTTGTTCCACCCTTTACTTGCCCCGCATCCTCTATTTCTAAGACTGAATGCTTCACTACAATGGTGTGATGATACTTAGTATACTTTGACAACAGCAACCATGCATGGCTGAATGATAGTCGAAGCTGGGATTTGAACCTAGGTCCTTGGTTGGCTAGAATTACCTGACTGCACAGTCCTATATATTTAACAAGGGAGTTAACTTTCTTTGCTCATGGGTAATACATTTTATATGAAATTACTTTACACTGAAAAATTTATTTGATATGATGGTACTGCAGATAATTTCTGCAGCATTTTAACAAAGGTTGCCATTCAGAAGGCACATGCTATAAAATTGCTGTGTTTAGAAAGAAACCATTTCTATTCCATCACTTCACTTCACAATCTGCATGTCGTTACAGGATTTCAAACATTTAAGCCCGATCAAATTTCCTGCTTTATTTAGATTCAAGTTGCAACAGCACTCTGACAATTCAAGTATGAATATCTGAAACCAGAGCCCCTTTCTCATAAATCAAACAAGTTCAAAACATGAAACAATGTCAATGGCTCAATTTGACTAACATGCATCCATTGACTGTGACACAGGCAGCATATAAACATTGTTGCTTTAAATGATTTCAGCATCCAACTGTGCTATGAATTGGGTGGACATCTGAGAATGCGGGCAATATTCTGCATGGTTCACCCCACTTAAATTAGATTTCACTTTATAAAGCTAGCTTGATCCTCTAAGGGAAACTTGTACTGAGGCTCATAAAGAAGCTAACAATCCTGAGGGAGCTGAAGCTGACCTTGGAATGACACGAGAATCGTGCAGCCTGGGAGATGCTGTCAAGGAGGCCAAGATAATGCAAAGCTGGAGAGGGTCATAAGCACCTCCAGAAGAATGCTCAGAAGGTAATGGAAATAAATAACTGCTGACAGCAAATGCAGGAGTTAAGGGCCAAGGATTTGGATGCAATGTTACTAAAAATTCAATAATATCACATGGTTAGGTTAGTGAGTGTGCCTTCATATGCTATATATTATCAACTGCTCTACTAAACCCAGACAGAGCTCAATTCATCACAGCCTCATCTTTAACTTGACAACAACATTGCAATCAGGACTCATACTTAACATTTGTGAGCGAAACCAAACCTTCACACTTTAAGCAGTATTGCAAGCCTCATATTTACATCTCTCAGCTTGCACGTACTACTAGCCAATCAAACATGACAACCACATCAACCAAACAGACTGCATGATACTTCTGGATGCACATTCCTCTTTCTTACAGGGCAAGGGGGAACACAATCAAGGTAGGCAGTGGGCACTACTGGAAGATGTGTATCCTAACTTCCATGGAGGAAGTTACGCTCAGCATTATTGAGATGCTCGAGGAGAAAATGAGGTCTGCAGATGCTGGAGATCAAAGTTGAAACTTTATTGCTGGAACAGCACAGCAGGTCAGGCAGCATCCAGGGAACAGGAGATTCGACGTTTCGGGCACAGGCCCTTCTTCAGGAATTATTGAGATGCCCATAGTTAAGGCTATCTCAAGTGGATACACTGAGATGATTGAAAATAAAAGTATCCTTGTACGTAATTTCCCTCCACCCTCCTCATACCATGCTCTCAAGTGATTTACAGAGTGCTGATGGCATAAACAAACTTTACCTAACCACCGTGCAGTGGGATCACCTGTAGTGGGACATGAACCCAAGGTCCCAGTTAAGGCCATTCCCATCTGTACCGAACTTTGCTATCAGTTTCTGCTCAGGTCCAGGACATTTGGCCTCAGGCCTTCAGGTGACATTCCTCCAAGGTGGTCTTCAGGACAAGCAACAATGCAGAGTGGCTGAGCAGAAGCTGATTGAAAAGTTCGGAACCCATAGGAATGGCCTCAACCAGGACAATGGGTTCATGTCACACTACAAGAGACCCCACTGCATGGTTCACTCTCTCTTTCACACACATACATTCCTACATACTCACACACCCATGCAGACCCTCTCTCATACACAAGATCTCTCCCATATGCACATACATATACTCCTCGCACCCACACCCACACACGCACCCACTCACAGACACACTAACCAAGTTTACATACCCACATATACAGACACACTCTATCACGTGCACTCATACCCACATGCACACACTCACATGCACACTCACTCTGCCACTCCTACATGTGCACACATATAAATTTATGGGGTGAACTTGTTTTTGCAGAATTACATTTCATTTTGCTCAAAAACTGCATGAATCCATGTAAAACTCGGTAAAACTATTCAGAGGGCTTGTCAGTCTGACTCAACTTTGGGACACAAACAGACCTATTGTTAGAAAAGCTGAGTCATCTTAAGAATGTAATTTAACAGAAGTTCTGGGATTTACACATTGAAGAACAGAAATCAGCATACCCCATTATAAAAGTTGAAAGATTTAATCTAAAATGGTTTAATGCATCACATCTCCATGACTCTGGATCCTTTGGCTATGAATTTTGTGATCACAATCTTATTGTCTACAACCACCTGATGAAGGAACGCGCTCCAAAAGCTGGTGCTTCCAAATAAACTTGTTGGACTATAACCTGGTATTGTGAGACTTTTATCTGTCCACCCCAGTCCAACACTGGCACCTCCAAGTCAACAATAAAGAAGGCATTGATAACAGAAGTGTCAGTTTGACAAGGGTAAGGTCACTGACAGTTTCTGCTACAGAGGACTCAGATGAGCACTTTAACGGGGTAGCAGACACAAAAAACTTGAAGTATGCACAATGAAATGGTTGTTGCATCTGAAGGTCTGCCAGAAAACATTTGTTTATTGTCAAGAAGCATAGAACAGTCCTGAACCATCTTGGTGTAGGGTTTTGCACAGGACATGAAAAATGTGAGTGGTGGCCAGTTCCATTCAGCTACAGTGAATCCAACTGTGACGTACAAAACCATAGCTGACCTCACTTTAAATTATAGCACAAACAAGTGAGAGCTATAGGGCGTTCAGATATCTGTTAAGATTAGACTGGTGCTAGAAAAGCATAGCAGGGCAGGCAGCATCCAAGGGGCAGGAAAACCGATGTTTCGGGCAAAAGCCCTTCATCAGGATGTGCCCAAACCGTTGATTTTCCTGCTCCTTAGATGCTGCCTGATTTGCTGTGCTTTTCCAGCACCACTCTAATCTCCAGCATCTGCAGGACTCACTTCTACGGGGTTCAGATTTCTGTCATGCAAGGTCAGTTTGTTGTGATGCATGGTCAGACTTCACTCATGCAACAGTGGAAGGCAATCTGAATTGTTGCAAGTATCTCCAGTTGCAGCCTGGATGGCAACAGGTTCATCAAGGCTAATTGTCTGATTCATCTTTCCAGGCCATTGGAAGTACATCTAAGTTGCAGTTTGGGCTGCAGCAGATTAGGTCTTATGAAGGATGCCTTTACTGAAATACAAATATTGAAGACATGGAAGGGAATCTTCCAAGGCACTGACCAAGGTGCGCAATTGGTAAAAATACTTAGGAGGATTGCATGAAATCAGCAGTGAGGAGCCTTTCATTGTCAAGAGTAATATGTCCGTTTTTCCAACCAAGCTTTGATTATTGACACAATTGTTTTACTGCTGAGCAGCAAAAAGTCTATTTGGATGTATAAGCATGTATTTGCAAGTGTTAACATCCTCGTTGTTATGTTATCTCACCTCATTGACATGCAGTGTCCCATTCTCTAACTTTACAAATAGACACTAGATAGCAACAATTCTCAGTGTGAAAGCTAGAACAATAACCTGGTGACTCCAGGTCATTGCTTGCTCCTCTGACCCTCTATCAGTTATAAACACCTGTGAGCATGTTATATGGGCAGCGACCACATTCTTCCCCATCCAGCAGGACCTTTATGTACCAATTGGCAAAGCATGGTGCCTACTACTCTCTGATCACAAGTCTGGGGCAAGTGAAATTAACTGTGTAGGATAGTTGCATTCTTCCTTCACTGGGTGCGTGGCTGGGCTTGAAAGATGGTACCAGCACTGTGGTTCCGGCAGTGGCCAACAGCTCCATTTGTAGCAAGCAGAAGAATACAACTAGCAGGTTGCAATAGGGGAATGGCACATAGGTAATAAAGTGAGTTTGGGAAGATAAAAAGAAAAACCTCAGTAGGGGCTCATAGGTAGAAATTCTACATGAAATGTGCCAAAGCTGACACTTAGCCAGTTTCTGGTAAGATTCAACTCATTTGTCCATTGAGGTTCAGACAATTGCTCCCTGAACACCCTAATTGTATATGGTCGTATTATTGAAAGCCTTTTCATTCTCATGTTTCCAACAGCTTGGTCTGCTCTGCATGGCATTTAAGTTGTAGGAGAGGGTAGAAGAAGAAGCATATAACGGAAGAGCAGGGAGGTAAGTGGAAATTCCTAGAAGATTTGACATGGTAGATACTGAGAGGCTGTTTCTCTGATTGGAGAGTCCATTATTAGGGATTATAGATTCATAGCAAGGAAATGATCAGTTATGCAAAAATGAAGAGAAACTTCTTCATTCAAAATATTGTGCAAATTTGGAATCTTGACCACAAAGAGCTTTGGCTGCTCACTTGAAAATCATATGCAGAAGTGAACATGACAGAATTTTGAGCACCAATGAAATTAGTGAATAAGACTTATGGCGAAGGAAGTGATATGAAAGTTGGAATTCTGCCATTGAATTGCGGATAGACTCACACATGGTCTAGTCCTGCTTCAAATTATTAGTATCACCAAAGCACTCTTTGTTTAAATGTGGGGAGTCCTTGACATTGATCCAGCTTCCTCAGAGCCAGTTCTCAGAATGAACAGAGCTTCTGATACTCTTGTCTATAGCTGTCAGCCAGGGCTCCTTGACTGGCTCAGGTTAACAGCCCCAATCAGGGAACTCATATTCTGTGAGGTCCACCTGGCTGACCTTGTTATAATCACTGCAGTTTGAATTGAGGAGAAGAATATCAGTCAAAGGAATCAGAGAATGTCTATAAAGGCTTAGCCAAGAAAAAGGTTGACACCCCAGCAGAGGAAGGGAAGAGAGGTGAGAAAAAAGGTAGAAATTAAAACAAACTGCCATTAATAATGGTAAAGAAAGCATTTATATAGCACCCATTTTGACTGCAGACCATTTATAGTCAATGAAGCTCAGGGTATTTATGAAATACGCTTTAACCTTCAATAACACTGAATAATTCCATTATTTTATCAGAATATATTTCAAATTTCTTGGCTGATTTTTCAGTAATTCACTTTTCCTTCCATTATCAGAACTCTCATTCAGCTTGAGCTTCACTTACACAGAATTAAAGTGTTAACATTTTTTTAAATGTATGTATTATGCCTTGAAATGAGTTTTAAAATTTGCTTCTATAATGTGTACACCAAGCTTGTGCTTCAAAAGCCATTAAGTTGGAGGAGGAAAAAATAATTGAGGGAGATGAGAAGTTGAACAATTTTGAGCGTCTGAGAAGAACTCAATTGGAGGATAGAGCAGCGCAAAGAGTTTGGTAGTAAAACATGTAATGAGCTCGAGAGCATGCAAAATAGAGAATTGAGAATGAGAAGAAGAAAGGAACAATGATTATTATAGCAGAGGTAAATGCCAGAAAGGTTTTAATTGGAAAGAAATAGGCAACTGATGAAAGGCGAATTAGCTGCAAAATGACCATTACTTCATACCTGGCTTATTGGTGAGAGAACTTTGAAGTCTCGCATTATATTACATGCTATTTGATTACAGATTACATATACATGGTTGGCGTACTGTAATAAGTGCTTCACTTAGAACCCATCTTTAGGGCAGTTGACTGGAAGAGATGGCCAGCTGTCCTTTGTATAATGGAAAAAGCTAATTTATTTTTAATGATTTTTTTTGACATAGCTCATTTGTTTCGCAAATGTGAATTACATTAATTAATTTAACCACTGATGTGAAAACTGAGATAGTTTTGACAAAGGAAATGCATTATTCAGAAAAGAAGTTATAACCCCTTGCCATAGTCCACAATCTATGTTGTTCTTGGATCTACATTTCACCTAATTAATATGTAAGTTGCCGAGAGAAAAATCTGTTTGATGGAACGTTTTCTGAGTTTTCAGTCCAGTTGCAACAGCTGCTGTGCAGTTTTGCTAGTCTGTAAGCAAGTGATTTATACTTGCTGAAGGCTAGCAATGAATTGTACCTTTGTTTCTCTAGTTGCTTAATGTGATCATTAAATCATTTCTTCCCTGTTGCCCCTTCCGGAAGTTAGATAGAAACATTGGATTTCGGAACAGGTGTACTTCATTTAGTCCTTTGAGAATGTTCCACTCTTCAACAATGTTATGGCTGACCTGCTTGCAGTCTCGGCTCCACGTGTTCCTTCTTGTTTTCACTTCATCAATTTGCCTTGAGGCTTTTGCACCACTGAGGGTGAAGAGGACATCCTCTCAATTCTGAAATTCCTCTATTCGCATTTCTGCAGTTGCATCTGAAAATGTTGAGGTCCCCTGTAATTCTCTTGTTTGCTGTAACTCTCTTGTTCTCTGGCATCTTAGTAGAGCTCAATGAATTTGCTTCCCTGATTTGATCATAAAAATGCACCTCCTCTATTAGCTGTTGAAGGTCCACAGGAACCTGATTTCACATTTCCTAGATGATGAGTTATTGATAGAGTGCACTTTTCATGCAAGGCTCACCACAGTCATGCAAATTGGGAGTTAGGGCAATCTGCAAGTTGTAATACTTTGTTGCTGTCTCCTCCAGATGACCCCTACAATCACTCTGGCTGCCTTCTGCCAGTTTGCTGCTAGAAAAGTAAAGCCTTAGTTTCTACTTGACTTCTTTAATAATCTAATCAATAATTTCTGGTACTGATTTATATTTTGATCTGAGCCCTGATAATAGGGTGACTATTGCACATTTTATTTCTATTAAGGTTCTGTGTTGGGGGGTGGGGGTCCACAGAGGTCAGAAATACACTTGGATCAAATACAATCATAAAACAGGTCTCCTTCAGCAGCTCATGTATGCTTGCAGCCATTTACAGGTGGTGCTAAGTGTCTGAAAGTACTAGCTGCATATTATGAATATTATACAACTAATGCTAAGGTCAGAGTTGCCGATGCCAATTTTCAGCACTATAAACACAAGCATAGGTGTTGTAAAGTGGTGCACCAAGTGCTAAATTCATTTTGATATGCCAATAAGTCCTGCACTCTTATTATGACTATTTGTAGGTAACAATTGTTTCAGAAATACAGGCTTTTACTGACAATTATTACTGTTGTTTTCATCAATAAGATGATTCTTTTCAAAAAAGAACTCTAGAACCAATGCTCTGAGTAAAAGATTTCTCTGTTAATGGAGAGATTACAAATACAGATTGACCTGCTGTGCTTTCCTAACTTTTTTTATTTTAATTCAAACTTCTTGTCACTCAAGCTTATTAATGCAAAGGGTGGAAGACAGTAGAGTGCTTCAATCAGCTCCTGGTTCTACACTCCAGAATACAATCACCATGTTCCTGCATTGTAGCTAATTGTTTATTACCAAGTCATTTTTCATTGTAGCTTTTATAAAATGCAATCCTTAATAAGGTGAGTGGATTACAACATTTGCCAGTCAATATGACTGAGTTCTGTAAAATGAACCTGTTACCATGGTACTGAATGCAGTCAGTTTGTACAACTCAGTCGATTCAACAACATCAGTCTTCAGTGTGGTGCAGTTCTGATAAAAAAAACACTTAAGTGGCATTAATGTATGGGCTAGCAGTGTTAAAAGCTGAGAGCTTAGCATTTCTGTGACCAGAATAGAATAGTGAGTGCTAATTATGGCAACTTCAGCATTGGTGCTGTTCTGCATCCTGGGGAAATGAGTGCAAGCCCATTCTGTGAAGGCTGAGCTACAATATTACTTAGGTACATAGATAGATAATACACTGCAGATGCTGAAAGTCTGACATAAAAGCAGAAAATCCTGGAGCAACTCAATAGGTCTGGCAGCATTTACAGAGAGAGAAAAAGTGTTCATTTATCGAGGCTGATATGACTGATAAGCCTGATATCATAGAACCCCTACAGTGTGAATGTCGGCCATTTAGCATATTGAGTCCACACTGTTCATCCAAAGAGCATCCCATTTAGACTCAGTCTCCTGCCCTATCCCTGAAACCCTGCATTTGCATGGCTAATCCACAGAGCTGCACATCTTTGGACACTATGGGAAATTTAACATGGTCAATC
The DNA here is from genome assembly GCF_037043375.1 of Chiloscyllium plagiosum. Lineage (NCBI taxonomy): Eukaryota > Metazoa > Chordata > Chondrichthyes > Orectolobiformes > Hemiscylliidae > Chiloscyllium > Chiloscyllium plagiosum. Next base: position 35,848,744 of record NW_028270148.1, read on the forward strand.
CACCTAAACTGCACATGTGGGAAGAAACCAGGGCACCTGGAGGAAACCTGCACAGACATGGAGAGAATATACGAATTCCACACAGTCACCCAAGGGTGGAATCAAACCAAATCTCTGGCACAGTGAAGCAACAGTGCTAACCACTGAGATTACTCTAAATTCTTCTCTCCTAGCTATTCCATCAAAGCTTATAGATTTGATATTGATAGATTCTTGTTGTCTAGAGGAATTAAGGGCTACGGGGAGAACGCTGGTAAGTGGAGTTGAAATGCGTATCAGCCATGATTGAATGGCCGAGTGGACTCGATGGGCCGAATGGCCTTACTTCCACTCCTATGTCTTATGGTCTTAAGAACTTCATTAAACCGACAGAAATATGCAAATCAAGAAAACTGAATATGCCAATCATTGTCAAAACAGACATCTGCTGAGCTAATGTATTTGTGAGACTTGGAGTTCAGCCAAACATTCATTATGAGCAACCGTGGATAACCCAGGTATCTTGGTATTGTTTCTACTGAAACAGTTCCCAGATCGAGATCATGGAAGTGGCAAAGAGTGTGTGGAGAGTCATTTGTGTGGCATGGTCAGAATGAAGAGGCATTGGAAATGAACAGAGGAAGGAGTTGAGGGGGTTAATTATTTTTAATACCAACTAACAAACTGTCAGAGAGAACTGCGTTAGGACTCCTAACCATCCCACTTCAGCATTGTCTGTCCCAATTGCCATCCACAATCTACTATTGAGGTTGATGGTTCTAACTTATCTCTCATCCCTCTCCCCAGTGAGAACTTATTTAACAGAGCTCTTTAAACTGAGGTGGATCTATTGAATCAGGAAAGTTCCTGACTCAAACTATTCGTGCCAGATGTGAAAATCTGGCGAAATGAGTCTGATAACCAAGGGGAATAAAGTACAGGGTTATAAATGGTCAGACACAGAGGTAGAAGTTGAAGAGACACATGATCTATTTGAGTGAATATAAAATGTTAGCTTGAGTCTAACATCTGCCTGGCTAAAGAATAAGAGAATCAATTCTACTCTGTTCAAACTGAGTAGAAAACAGATGATATATGATCTATTTGGAACTGTAAATTACTACTTAAATACCATAATATGTTAATTGTTCCAGTTAGAAGAAAATAAATTTATTGCAGCTAGTTAGTAACAGTTCAAATCTTTGTAATTCCAAGAAAGAGGAAACATTCCTTGGTTTAAGTTCTTTAAGTTTAAAGTTGAAGACACGACAATTGAAAAAGGTTGAAACACTATCCTGTCTACAACTATAACTGCTGAAAGAGTGGAGGAAACTATTTAATAGATATTATATATCCAAAGTGAAATTTGGCTGGCAACAAGTAACTGATTGATTTGTGCAGTTGTGACCACTTGTGGATGCTAAAGATCTTCAGCCTACCAACAACTCTCCAAAAAGAATACCCCTTTCTCTCTCAACAGCCTTTAGAAGATCCTCCACGGAGGCATAACTGAAGCATTAAGCAGCAGTTCTGGCCGCCCTGTTATAGAAGGGTATTACTAAACTGGTGAGGGTTCAGAAAAGATTTACCAGGATGTTGCCAAGTAAAATGTTTTGTTTTTCACTGGACCATAGGAAGTTAAGGGGTGACTTTATTGAGGTTTATAAAATCATAAGGAGCATAGATAAGGTGAATAACAAGGGTCTTTTCCCTATAGAGGGTGAGTTCAAAATTAAGGGGCATTTTTTTTCAGATCAGAGGCAAAAGATTTAAAAAGAACATAAGGGGCAACTTTTTACACAGTGTAGTTCATGTGTGGAATGAACTGCCAGAGAAAGTTATGGATGCAGTACAGTTACAATGTTTAAAAGAAATTTGAATAAGATCATGAATAGGAAATGTTTTGAGGGATATGGGTCATGCACAGGCAGGTGGGATGAGTTTAATTTGGGAACATGGTCAGCGTGGACTGGTTGGGATCGAAGGGTATGTTTCCATGCTGAATGATGCTATGGCTCTATGACTATGACTCTATATTCAGGGTTGTTTGGGTGATGAACAGGGGTATGTTCATGCTCCCAGTTTTAAGAGAATGAAGAGCCATTCAAGAGCCTTTTAAATATAACAACCTGAAATTGGATACCAGAAGGCTTTGGCAATGAGCATGAATTTCACGTTATATGGCTGGTTACATTTGTTATGACAACGATAATTATAATGAATGTTTGGCTGGATTCCAAATATTCTCAATGACTTTAGCTCAGTAGCTAATTTATTTATTCAAGAATGGTTGAAAATTTTAAAAGGCGCTAATCACAGAATATGCATTTGATTTGGATTTTTGTTTGTTTCCAAATCTAATAAGCACTTACAGTTTAAAACATTGTTTTGCACTGGTCCATTGTTTCTCCCAAAATCAATGTTGATGTGTTGGCCTTCAAGGATTTATTGAATTTTTTTTCTAATCATTTTAAAATCTTTCCCATTGCTATTGCATTTGTCCCGAAAATTTAATATAGAGGTTTTGGGTAAAGTAGCGTGGTGCAACTTAGCAACTTGGAATCCACAACCACCCGATGAAGCAACAGCCTCCGAAAGCTAGTGCTTCCAACTAAACTTGTTGGAATATAACCTGATGTGTGTTGTACACCCCAGTCCAACACTGGCATCTCCAAATCATGGAATTACTTGGTTGTGATTGGAGGCTGAGGGTTTTGATTCTAAACACCCAAGTATTCCAGTATATGTGTGGAATGGAATAATGTCATGGGCTGTGCCAATATAATTCAAACTTCTGTTTTGAAAGAAAGTGGCATTTAAAAGGAAAAATGCATGGTCGAGTGGCATAATAAACATGAGCGACTTGATATGGCAATACAAAAGGGGAGTGGCATGACACTAAGAAATACCACTCACAGAAGCAACCTCTAAGAAAATACACCAGAAAAGGAACTCTGGAAGTAGAGCAGAGGAAATGGCCCAATTACAAAAAAAAGTGCTTTTATTTGCAACCAGTTGATGCTGAGAGAAGTCCTCGCTATTAGGTACAGCTAAGATTTGGAATCAAGGCTTAGGAGGAGACAGAAAGCTATCCAATGTAATTGGGACATAGAAGAAGCTATCAAATGTTGGGAAGGGAAATGAGGATCGTTGGCTCCATGCAATGCTGTTTTGCTCAGTGTGGCTAATGAACTGGGAATTATGCCCAAGAATCGATGGTTTGGGAATACAGAGTGACATAATCTCAGATGAACAGACTAAGCTACAGGGAGATGAATAAATGGATTGAAGTGGTACTTGAGAGAAATTTGAGGCTGAATATTTAGACATACAGAATTGAAATCCCTCAATGGAAATCAGAATGTTAACAAACTTATTTTGTAACTCACGGTGATTCCAGATGCTGGGTCGTTCTGAAAAATCCAGAGGAACTTTCTTTACTGCATCTGACATTTAATGTCCAATTAAGCATGTCTGGCCACTGATTTTAGTTAATTCATATTTACTTTGTGTTAATTTTGGATAGCAGCATATAGATAGACATTGTAGATTGCTTACTGCCCTGACTTTGTATAATCACGTTTCTATTGTATATTTTAAAACCATGGAATCTTGTGGTTTTATTTTCTAAGGATGAGAAGTTTTGTCTACTTGTAAACAAATAATACTGTTCTCTAACAATATCATAACCAAATTTGGGGTCTAGTCTGGAATTATAGCAACAACTATGGAGGATACTTGGGAAATGTCGCAGTATGCCAATGTGATGTGGCATAGGTCGAATGGGGCATTAAATGGAATGTGGATTTGGTGGGGATAAGGGGGCATGAAATGATATTGGAAATCTGTGGGGGCTCGTGTGACACATTAAATAACTCCACAGAGGCAGGTATCCTATCACCAAGTCATTCTTTATTTATACATCGAGAGCCCTTGACACTGATCCAGCTCTGTCAGAGCCAGCTGTCAGAGTGGACAGAATCTCTGACAACTCTATTTATATCTGTCAACCAGGGCTCCATGTTTGGACGAGATTAACAGCCCCAATCAGGGAACTCATATTCTATGAGGTCCCCAGCTGACCTCATTACAAACACTACAATACGGACCACCTGAGGAGGCATGTTGTGGCATGGGGGCAGCTAGGTGATAAGTTCAGGGTGAGGGGACATGGAGGTAACATGGATGATTAAAGGTCGCATGAGAGAGCTGAGGGGGAACGTGTGGTCTGAGGGTGCATGGGGTGAAGGGCAATGAACATTCTAAGAGGAACATGGGCTTGCAGTAGCCATGTCAAGATATGGGGTGGCATGCTTGTTGGGTAGGGGTTGAGGTTTAAATGACCTTTAAACAATGTTGGGAATTGGCTGCTGTTTGGGAGAACCAAGGCAGGCCTTTCAATGTGTTTCCCTCCCCACTCCTTAAGTACTCCATCTCAGTTCACAAAATGCACTTTGAGAAAACAAAACTGCTAGGTAACATCACATAAAGGTCAGGCATACATGATGCAAAAGTGTGTGGGATGGGTTTTCCTAATACTACTCAAAAATATAGGTCCAAACCTCTACAGTCTAATAAGAAACAAGAAATGCTGAATTCTTGGCTAAATGCATGAAAATAGACCAGACATCTTCATTTACATTTATTTAGTGACCACCTAATCAATTACTGCCATAGACCTTTAAGATTTACCTCAGCAAACAAGAAGGAGTTCAGTTTAATATCACAAATGAAAGACAGCAATTCTACCCAATTCCAAGTTAAAATATTCACCTAGACTATGTGCTCCAGCTTTTCAGTGGTACTTGTACACACAACCTTCTTGATCATACAACAGATTACAACCTAAAGAACTGAACTGACATACCCAAAATTTTCAAAGGACTACCAGGTCAGGACCTAGTGTAGGCAGCCTTTAAAAATCACAATTCCAGATGTTGCCTTAGGATTCTAATACCTCTAGGAGAGTTTTGAATTTCCAAAGGCCAAGGGAGAATGACATGTTTGGTGAGGAAGGTGGGGGATGGGTGGTATTTGTTGGTAATGGGACAGCAAACAAGGAAGACTCTAGTCGCCACAAATAGCTCCTTAAGGTGTTTGTTTCTGTGTTTGTTAATTATCCAATGCATTTATTTGTATTCTTTCATAGGATTTTGATGCTGCTAATATCACAATTGTTGCCTATCATTAATTGCAGTTGAACAGGTAGATAAGCTAGGCTGCTTCAGAAGGCATTTAAGAGTGAACTACAGGACTGGAGTCATGTGTGGGACGGTCTGGGTAATGACAGCAGATTTAACAAAGACATTAGTGAATCTGATTTTTTTAACAACAGGCAGTCATTATCACCATAAGTGAGCTTCGTATACATGTTCATTAATGGAATTGAAATTCTAATGCCTACCATGGCGGCATTTGAACCCGTATCCCAATTCACCTGGGCCTCTGGATTACTGCGCTACAATTTCTCTTAATTTTCATTGCTTTTTCTGATGAACTCAAAATGACTGTGCACATCAGTGTCCAGTTTCTAAAGCTGTTGAATTCATTGTGGGGCCCAAGTAAATTTCTTTTCAGTTATCTTGGAAATAATTTGGTGGAGCCAACACACAGTGGCACAAAGACTGGTCCTTACCTTGTCATAAAAGTTTGTAATCTGCTGCATTCTACCTCACCGCTCACTACAGGAGCTGTCTGCTCCAACCAGCAAGACAGTGGCAGCCCCAACATGACTACCAACTGCGTTTGCCATTGGTGCCAGGTAGGCATCTCCTGCCTCCTGGAGATAGCCAACAACAAGAGGGCATAGGTTCAGGTTGAGAGGGGAAAGATATAAAAGTGACCTAAGGGGCAACGTTTTCACACAGAGGGTGGTGTGTCTGTATGGAATGAGCTGCCAGAGGAAGTGGTGGAAGCTGGTACAATTACAACATTTAAAAGGCTTCTGGATGGGTATATGAATAGGAAGAGTTTCAAGTGATATGGGCCAAGTGCTGGCAAATGGGATTAGATTAGGTTAGAATATCTGGGCGGCTTAGACAAGTTGAACTGAAGGGTCTGTTTCTGTGCTGTATATTTTTATGACTCTATGTCTCTAACTGTATTTTGGCATCAAACCCCCCTCCAATGAGGCAACTTACAATCAAATGTTATGCTTCAGGAAGAGCACAACTTCAGATGTGGCTTTAGAGTCCAGAATTCATCCAGTTATCAGGCTCCTGATGCTGGATTGCAAATCTCGCAATCTAATCTAAGCTGGCATCAAAACATATTTTATAATCCACACCAGGCCCATTCTTCTAATGTACATATATTTATCAGGATATCTTTGACTGCTCTTTTCTTTTCTGGCTGCACTTGCTGAAAATGAATCACTTCATTTTAAATTAGATGAACATGTTAAATCTCTACTTTCTGTAGTAGCACAGGTTTACTGAGAGATGATGCATAAGGCTAGCAATAATATAATCAATTGAATAATTTACTTACAAGTCCTTCAATTTTAGAATTCTTCTGTTTGCATATTTTACAAATTGTTGTACTATTATTTCAACAAACAACTTCAGAAGTTGGGGAAACATTTGCACTTAGACTAACAATGTTTGAATACTACCCATACTTTAAAAATGGAAGATGAGTTAACAGGAACCATTTAGTCTGACACTTATAGGGATACGTTCATATAAACCATGGGTGGCACGGTGGCTCAGTGGTTAGCACTGCTGCCTCACAGCACCAAGGACCTGGGTTCAATTCTCAGATCGGGCAACTGTCTGTGTGGAGTTTGCATGTTCTCCCTGTGTCTGCGTGGGTTTCCTCCGGGTGCTCTGGTTTCCTCCCACAGTCCAAAGATGTGCAGGTTAGGTGAATTGGCCATGGTCAATTGGATTAGTCAGGGGTAAATGTAGGGGAATGGGTCTGGGTGTGTTGCTCTTCGGAGGGTCGATGTGGACTTGTTGTGCCAAAGGGCCTGTTTCCACACTGTTCTAATCTTAAACTAGAGTTAGAAAAGTCAAACCTGCAACCTTAGGACGTTTTTAGTCTTGTTTATTTTATATAATATTGATTGCAGCAAGTTTTGCCTGTCAGATTACCACTAGACCTCAGGCAGTCAACTGTTAGGAGTTGGCAGTGGTGAGGAAGTGTTGGGGTGTTAGTGCAATGGCTGTGGGGAGATTTGTGAACTATCTCAGCTATCTCAATGGACAAAGTCCAAACAGAAATGAGTTTCTCATAGTGGAGAGTGAAATGAAGCCACCTATGGATAGTACAAAAGATGTTTGTGACTAAGTGGAAAGGGTTAATAAGACAGTATTAATTCATAGTTATAGTAATCTCTATAATTACGAAATTACATAATTTATTTATAATCATATCTACCACCATGATGGTGCAAAGAGTAGTGGAGACATGGAAATGTATCCACGCAAGCAAGATATCCAACAATAGGTGTGATTCATGTTTAAATGACTAATGATGTAGAGAACAAGAAAACAAAATTATGGAAAAGACAATGGACAGGGAATGATGAAATTGAGCTCATGGAGAATGGTTCCCAACAATGAAAGGGTGAAGTTGTCATTCAGCACTTAATGAAACAGAGAAGCTGGAGTGCTCAGATCATATCAAATGTATCCCAAAGAACTTACTTGAAATTGTCTGGATTTAACAAGTATTGTACAATGATGCATGTCACAAGACTGTACCAGTAGTTTTTAATCTATAAAGTGTAACTTTAACCACTAGCATTGCCAGGTTTCCGAAAAAAACCTCCTAATTTTTTATTGGGCAAGAACATCAGACTGATAAAAGTAATAAAAAATATCATTAATGTATCTTTACATCACCGCTGCATATCATCTTGTGTGCATGGCCCAAAAAAATGAGCAAGTGTTTCTGTATGTGGCAAAGGACCAGGAAACGTTTATTAATTGTTTTCAATGGATTAGCGACAAGAAAATCAGCCTGATGATATTATTTTATCACATGTTAATAAGATGGAATTACCATTTTTTTCACAGGCCATTGATTACTGTGAAATAATAAATAGGTATTATTGTTTTAAGTTAATCTACATATTACATCATAGTACCATGAATATGTGATGCAGGAGAATTTTCACAGTAATTTTCTTGTCTGTCCGCCATGATCAGCAAAAAAATTGTTGAAGAAGAAAGCGATGCATGTACTTACAAAACATTTCTCACAATCTTAGGGTGTCCTCACGCACTTTACAGCCAGTAATGTACTTCTATGTAGAGTAGTTACTATTGTAATTCATAAAACATAGTTAGGTGGGTAATGGTTCCTGCATCGCATTTCTAGTAACAATTGTACCAGGCTGACATATTATTGTGACATGTATATGCCTGAAATAAACTACAAAGCATTATCACTGTAAAATAAATGATGCCCTACATGTTAATATTTGTCACTATGAAGACCTGAAATAATAGTTATTACTTCATTCACTGTTGATTATTTCATAACAATCACGTCATTGTGACTTCCCTTAAGCAGCATGATCAGTTATATGTAATAGATTAGCTTGTAACTTTCAACATTTTGCATTTAGAAATGAACAAGCTCTTATGGGCTGAATGGATGAAAAGGTTACAGCTCAACCACTTAGGAGATTATTCACAATTTGTATGATGCATTGAAATTAGATGGACGTATTTCAGAAGAGGATAATATTTGCCTGAACTCTCTGACTGTATATGCAGCAAGTATTAGATTTTGCTATTCTGGAGGCCCATATACATGCAATAAACTGTTGCAGTTGTCCTCAAGCTATTTTTTGTTGAAGGACCCCTTTTCAAAGAGGGTAGTAATTGCCTAATACCCTCCATCTACGTTCTGATAATATGTTATACTCATAACATGAAATTGATGCATGTAAAGTGTATTTTAATAATATTTTTCAGGAAACAGGTAGTAACTCACAGATATCAGTGATATGGGCATGAGTGGTTCTCATTGAAGAGTTTGTCTATGCGTATCTGCTCCCCTCCTTTTTGAGACAGCTAATCCACTCTGCAATACACATGTGCTGGTCATGCACCATTCTTGTTACCTGGCTTTCATTTCACATTATTTCACAGAAATTATGGAAAAGCTCTTCAGACCCCTAAGAAAATGCAGATTCCAGTTTGAGAACCACTAATCGATTGAGAACGAAGATGAGTCTGGTCAGCTATATTAACTTTTGTTTGCCTCATATCCACCTGAAATCCATTTCAGTCACTTCTAGGCTGAAAGACATCCTTTTTTGAAAATATAATTGATCAGTTTCTGAACACAGAAATCAATATTCTTCATTTAAAAACATTATTTGACTTCAATGGCAATTACTACACATTAATTGTAACAGGAAGTGCAGGTTTTGTAGGCAGAATCCAGATTAGAGGTATAGGCAAAAAAGCTGTTACTACTTCCCTCCTTCCCCAAATTTCCATCTGTTTTCATAGCCTCTTATATAGATAATAGCAGTTGGGAATAAAGCCATTGGTTTCACTGTATAAACAGGAGAATTCCAGAAATACTTTATCCATCGAAAATCACAATATTATTTGGCTCTGATGTTATAGTATTAGGCTCTAATTTTTGCAGAAATAGCAATAATAAGGTTGAATTGCCTTGGAGGGTCCTCCCGTAAATTTCTTAGGTTACTGGTATGTAGAATTTTGCCTAATTTGGTTTGCAGTACAATTGGTGCGTATGAAATGCTTTAGTTAGTACCTTTTAAAAGCATTCCGTTAACAAATAAAAAAAAAATGAAATGGCTAATCTATTATTGTTACTGCTGATAGAAGAGAAAAGCTGAATATTCATAGTGCATATGCAACATTGCATTGTCTGTGGGCCAGCAGTAGATGGCAGCTTGAATCAGCACTCAGTCCATACTAGTCATAAATTGATAACAAATTACTGATTATCTGACATAAAAAAATGCAAAAAGATGAATAAATCCGAGACATTTTATCAAGCTTTGTTTTATTTACTCATGAGATATGGGCATCGTTGGCTGTCCAGCACTTATTGCCCAATCCGAATTGCCCCTCAGCGGGTAATAGTGCGTTGCCTTCTTGAGGTGCTACAGTTCACAAGTGTATGTTGACCCACAATGTCCTTAGTTATGGAATTCCAGGATTTTAACCCAGCAACACTGAAGGAATGACAATATATTTCCAAGTCAGGATGTTGAGTGGCTTGGAGGGGGAACTTTCAGGTTGTGGTATTCCCAGGTGTCTCCTGTCCTTGTCCTTCTAGATGGAAGTTGTTTTTGGGTTTGAAAGATGCTGTCTAAGTGGCTTTGAAGAATTTCTGCAGTGCATCTTGTGGATAGCATACACTGTGTTCCGGCAATTGGTGGTGGAGGAAATGGATGCTTGTGGATATTGTGTCAATCGAGCGGGCTGCTTTACCCGAGATGGTGTCAAGCTTCTTGAGTGTTGTTGGAGCTCCACCCATCCAGGCATGTGTGGAGCATTCCATCACACTGTGCCTTATAGATGGTGGACAGGCTTTCGGAAGTCAACAGGTGAGTCACTCACCACAGTAATCTTAGCCTCCGACCTACTCTTATACCACTGTCGATGGTAACCACAATGATGTTGATAGTGGAGGATTCAGTGATGTTAATACCATTAATATCAAACAGCAGTGATTAGAATGTCTTGTATTGAAAATGGTCATTGCTTATTATTTTTGTGGCACAAGTGTTACTTTCCACTTATCAGCCCAAGTCTAGATATTATCCAGATGCTGTTGCATTTGCAAAGCATCTGAGGAACCAGGAATGGTGTCACCATCAGTGAACATCCCCAATTCTGACCTTAAGATGAAGGGAAGATTATTGATGAAGCAGCTGAAACATGGTTGGAAGTAGGACACTACCCTGCAGAGTTGTCCTGGAGTTGAGATGACTGACCTCCAACAACCACAAGCATCTTCCAATATGCCAGATATGACCCCAACCAGTGGAGAGTTTGTCACTTGATACCCATTGATTCCAGGTTTGCTAGGGCTCCTTGATGCCACGCTCAGTTGAATGTGGCCTTGATGTCAAGAACTGTCACTCTCACCTCACCTCTGGAATTCAGCTCTTTTGGCCATGTTTGAACCAAGGCAATAATGAGGTCAGGAACTGAGTGGCCCTGGCAGACCCTAATCTGGGCATCACTGAGCAGGTTATAGCTGAGCAGGTGCTGCTTAACAGCACTGTTGTTGACACCTTCCATCACTTTACTGATGACTGAGAATAGACTTAGCTCCATCAATCACTTGCTGTTTATGCAGTTTGGCATGCAACTAGTCCTGTTTGGTAGCTTTGCCAGATTAATACCACATTTTAAGATAAGTCTGGTACTGCTCCTGGTGTGATCTCCTGCACTCTCCATTGAACTAAGGTTGATCCCTTGGCTTGATGTTAATGGTTGAGTTGGAGATATGCCAGCTTGCAGATTTTATTGGAGTACAATTCTAATATTTCTGATCTTTAAAGGGGAGGTTTCAATTTGAGTACAAAGGTTAACTCCTCTTGTAAAAACATGGGCAACGACTGATGTCTTGGACACTGGACAATTCTGCAGGGCAGCATCAGAGGAAGGTGCTGAATGTCATACTCTGGCAAAGATGTGAGTTCAAATTGTGTAGAGAAAGGTCAACAATCAAATTTATACATTAATGTCTTCTATATCTGCAAATGAGGTAGAAATTTGTGAGTATCTGAATTGTGGTGAATGGTCAGCATACTCCTCAGTTATACACACATTCTTGAGGACCCCAGTAACCATAATTTGCAAGTTTTGAGATACTCTATTAAGATCAGCACATACTGCTTGCAGAATGTTCTATGTCTTATTCAGCTTCTCACAGGTATAGAGTTAAATGAGCTTCCATTTGAAATCAATGCTTGGTTTATACTGGTATGCACCAGTAACTGTTCAATGGCAGTGTGATATCCCAGAAGCATCTGGTGTCATGAAATTCTTGATGCTCTGATTCTGTTTAGAGTCATAGAGTCATCCAGATATACAGCACGGAAACAGACCCTTCAGTCCAACTCATCCATGTCGACCAGATATCCTAACCCAATCTAGTCCCACTTGCCAGCACTCGGCCCATATCCCTCCAAACCCTTCCTATTCATATACTCATCCAGATGTCTTTTACATGTTGCAATTGTACTAGCCTTTACCACTTCCTCTGGCAGCTCATTCCATACACACACTACCCTCTGTGAAAAAGCTGCCCCTTAGGTCTCTTTCCCCGCTTGCCCTAAACCTATGCCCTTTACTTCTGGACTTGCCCACCCTAGGGAACAAACTTTGTTTATTCCATCCACAGACTTTGTTTATTCCATCCATGCCCCTCATGATTTTGTAAACCTCTATAAACTCATCCCTCACCCTCCTTTGCTCCAGGGAAAGCTTCACTATCTCATCTACCCGCAACTCTACTTGTGATAAATTTTACAAGATGAATTATGAGCCTTTCATTATTTCATCTTTCTCGGTAGTAATTTATATAAATAGTTATGAAACATTTGAAGGCATTCCTTCACCACCAGAGTTAATCAGTTCTCATGAGGATTCAGGGGTACAAATACACTGCAACAATATGCATGAATATTGGTGCTCCAAAAGCTTTTTGGGTTTCATGTGGTTTCACCATTCAGCCCTGACCAGCAACTATGAAATGTGTGGCAGCTGTGGAGTAACGAGTTAACAGCATACGTCTAGGAGATCATGATGTAACAATGATGTAAGGTCACACAACTAGAGAGAGAGCGTGTCAAAAGAGATCTCAAGGAGGAAAGATTCTTACTGTTTTTATACAATCTCTGCAAATTAATGTTCTTGCTAGAATAAACACAAACAATGATAAGGTCATTTGAAAGACAATCAGGCTCCTTATCACCCTGGTGGCAAGATGAATGAAGATTTATTTCTGTTCATCCTCCTCCTTTCCATGTTGCTCTGCTGCTATTGAATTACTTTGGGTTGAACACCAGAATTTTTCATATCCAAATTATGATTGAAAATGTAAGTTTAACGTGTTGTACAGGTTGGAGATCAACTAGTGCACTATATTCTGGAGATGTCCAAAACTAGAGTTCAAGCACATCAGATAAACATGACTGAAGCCAATAAAGAATTCAGGAGGAACCTCTTTGCCAAGACAATAGTTAAGAATGTGGAATTTGCTACCAAAAAGAATTGAAGTACACAGCATTGAGGTATTCTAAGGGAGGCTAGCTAAGCCAAGTGATGAAGAATGAGAAAATGGCTCAAATTTTCCAGTCAGGGTCAGAGACTCTCTTTCTGACACTGATCAGACAAAAGAAAATTACACACTTACCTTTTCCTAATTTTTCTGGCCGATCTTCGGATGGAGTATCCTGTGGAAGTCAGTTAGCAGTGTAGCAATGGAAACATCGGTCATCAGGTAAGGGAATCCATACAGAAGCTGTGCCATGTTTTACAGCACTAGTTGCCACATTCTGGTAAGTGTTCAAACACACATTGTAAAAGATATCAGACGTTAAAACAATTTTTAATTACGTTAGTAAATGAATGTGGCTGACTGAAATACTTTATGAGTAAGTGGGTACGTGGGTGAATAGAGAGGTTTGTAAGTGAATAGGGTGGATGAGATAAATCAGTGTGGTGGGTGAGGTATACATGTTTGAGAGTAGTGTAGATGGGATAAGTGGATTTGAGGGTAGAATGGGTGAAGGAAAGGGGTAAGGGGGTGTGAGGGAAGTAGGGAAGGAGGTAGGTGACATATGGGGAGTGTGGCAAATATGTAGATTGGAAAGTGAGAAGGATGGCAGACTGATCAGTGGGTAAGGTAGCAACTGGCTCAAGTGGGTGAATTGAGTGGTCAAGGTTCAGATTGGGTCGGTGAGCATCAAAGGGTGGTGGGGTGGATGCAGTCATTGTATAATTACCCAAGAGTTAGCCTAGGATGTGTCCATTTAATATTTCCTGAGTATACACCAGGTTGGCCGGTCTGAACAGTCTAAAGATTCTGACTTTTATTCGGAGACATTTTTTCAATGTCCCAGGGAACAGCAGAATAGGCTGTTTAATCTTTCTGCGCAATGCCCACAGAGTCAGTTCACCAGATTTCTGAGGACAATATGCATCACCGGTCATAACACCTGTCCAAAGATTGGAAGATCTGGGCAATAGGACATGCTGCTCAGCTTAGCTGAAATAGTGGGACAAAGCCTGTCCAGAGCAATAGAAACAGACCAACTGGGTAAAATTGTCTGTTTCTGTGTTGTAAGTTCTATGCAATTCTAATCCATTCTGTATAAACTCTGCTATTGTCTTAAAGTTGGATGATCATTTTTGAATTTGGAGGAAATAGCTGAGGGATAGCAAACAAAAGCCAAGGCTTGTCGCTTGAGGTGCTCCTCTGCAGTTAGCAGTCTTCTTACTGGCATGGTAGGCATGGATCTGAGGTTAGTCGCAGTCTCCTCAAAATCATTCTTCGAGCTCTTTTTCAAAGCAAAACGTGGCATTGCGACTACTTCACAAGGAAGGACATTCAATAGCACCTTGGATGATAGTCTTGAATCATATCTATTTTCCAATCAACCTGCTCAGAGATGTTCTTACCTACCACTGTTGCAGGTGGGTCTCCTAGTCCAGAAGGAGAAACATGCCACTGCACCACAGAGCCCTTTTAGTCATTGAATCCAATTTTCTTTTTACTTTACCTATTTTTCTAATCAACCTATTTGGAGATGTTTTTACACAGCTCTGGAGCAGGTGGGACTCAAACCTGGGCCTCTCAGTTAGAGGTAGGGAAACTATTAGTGCACCACAAGAGCTGTTTCAGCCATTGAATTAATTTGGTATTGCCATACATGGAACACCTGAACATTAATTGATTACAAGTCTTTTATTCTCACTTAGTTCATTGGGCTTATGTGAAAAGATCTGGTACACATGCTTTGATTGCTTTTGGAGAAATATTACACTTTTCACACAGTATTCTCTGTTCAGGTGATAGATACCTTAAAGTAATTAAAAGTTTGCTTCTTAAAAACCTGTAGAAAACTGCTGATTGCCCGATGTGGCAAACGTCCTCGCAGGCGTTTTTAGAGCTCAGATAATATAGGAATTTCATATTGTGGTAATGCTCACACCTGATATCAACTGCGATACATTGCGTGGAAGATGGCCCATTCTGGCATTTTCTGTTTTGTGAAACGGAAGTGACATAAACATGATTCTGCTAACATATTCAGTACATGTAGAGAGATCTGTCATTTCAGATTGCAGAGTAGTATGCATGCCA
This sequence comes from Chiloscyllium plagiosum, assembly GCF_037043375.1. Classification (NCBI taxonomy): domain Eukaryota; kingdom Metazoa; phylum Chordata; class Chondrichthyes; order Orectolobiformes; family Hemiscylliidae; genus Chiloscyllium; species Chiloscyllium plagiosum. The sequence continues at coordinate 35,864,041 of NW_028270148.1, forward strand.
CAAATTCTTAATGTGTCAATGCCTTTCTTCAATTATTTTTATCTACCTGAACAAATAGATAGGAACATTGCTTATCTTCCTATCTGCAAGACAGCATTCTGATAATGCAGCAACTTTCATTACTACACTATTATTACACTGAAATGTCAGCCTTAGTTTTAGACCAATAACCTTCGGATGCAAAGCTAATCAGAGGGTCACTCAGAAAGGTATGGATGCATAGATTAAAAATAAAATTGCCTTAGAACTTTTGATCTAGCTCAAAAATATTTTATAACAAATAACACAAGGAAACAAAGCATCTCATTTGTACTGAGCAATGTTGTACAAACAACAATGGAATAATAAGCAGGCAATGATTTAGTGCTGTTTTTTGAGGTATAAATTTTAAACTTGTTGCTGAGAGAACTCTTTGCTTCTTCAAGTACTGTCATAGAACATTTATATTCACCAGACAGAGAAGTCAGGATCTCAGTTTAAAGTTTAATTCGAAAGATGGGGCCTCCAACAGTGTGGCACTCCTTCAATATTACACAAGAACTAATATAAATTGTGTTGTCAAATTTTTGGACTGGGATTTTAACCCAAAACAATGTTACCTCTGAGACACGGGTGTTAATCTGGCTGGTTCAGTGATAGAGGTCCCAGCAGAAACATTCCAGCACTAATACTGAGAAAGAAGAGAGAACAAATTTTCAGAGTTCTGTGATTTGAAACTAACCGCATAAATATGAAGTGACATCCCCTCTCTGTTTATGTATCTGTTGGCATGTGGAACACAGACAAAGGACTCTATGTGTAATGCACCAGGACTATTGGGAATTCTGCCAGGCAGCAGAGTTTCTGTGCTCTCTTTCATTGATGTTCCTTTCTGTTCACTCATAATAGAGGTGTTTCTCATAGCAAACATGGTGTCAATTGTTTGCTTAAAAGAAGAACGAGGGTGTGATTGGTTCTTCTGGCCATGATTCCCTCCTGGGAGCTGTCAGGAGCCTGTTGCATTTATGCTTAACACCAAAGTGACCTTCACAGCAATGGGAGGAATAAAACCAGTCTTTGATGTTTTTTTGTGAATCAGCCAACAGCAAGTTGTACAATTTGAAACGGGCACACAGAGAGACCATATGCTTGATATTCAAAGATAAAATAAGGGCTTACTGCACATACAGGAGAGTGATACTGACCACCAAATAGTGAGAAAAAAATCAAAGAGGAAATCTGCAGTCATAGTGGATTATTGAGTAGGAACAATTAAAATATTGTTCTGAGAGATTTTAATTATCCACATACAAATTGGGAAAGACACAATCAAATGGGAAAGACACAAGAAAATGGAGATAAGGGAATTTAAGTTCGCAAATGTACAGATGATTCCTTCATCAAGTAGCGTATTGTAGGTCTATAAGGGTGGAAGCATTACATAATGTTGTTCTGAGCAACAAAATAGATTTGATATGTGTGCTAAATGCAGGTGAGTACCTTGGGAGTAATGGTAATAATACACAATTTATGACCCAAGTAGAAAGGGGAAAAAATTTCAGGATAAGGATTAGATTGGGATGGATTCTGAAAAGCTGAAAAGCAAACTGCCTGAGGAGGGATGGCAGGAGAAATTGACATGAAGAAAGCAATGATGGGATGTGATATTGTTAAATATTACAAAGGTTCAGGATGAGTATACACCATTTTAAAAAGGAAATAACTTATTATTTTAGGGTGTGATAGATAAATAGGCAAGATATCATTTAAAATTGAAGAATTGTGCATATGTAAAAATATGTAGCATATGGACATGCTTTAAGAATAACAATGAAAATGTCACTGAAAATAAAATTTAAGAAAAGTGATTTCATGGTTTATGGAAACCTAAGATGTAGTATAAGGAAAACATCAGAAACATTAAAATGAGAGGTGATCTGATTGAAACTTACAGAATACTGAGAGGCCTGGATAGAGTGGATATGGAGAAGTTGTTTCCACTAATAAGAGAGTCTAGGACTTGAGGGCACAGCCTCAGAGTGAAGGGATGACCCTTTAGAACTGAGATGAGGATAGATTTCTCCAGCCAGAGGATGGTGAATCTCTGGAAATCATTGTTGCAGAAGGCTGTGGAGGCTAAGTCAATGAATGTATTTAAGACAGAGATAATTATGTTTTTGATTAATAAGGAGATCAAAGGCTACGGGGAGGAGACTAGAGAATGGGGTTGAGAAATATATCAGCAATGATTGAATATCAGAACAGACTCAGTGGACCGAATGGCTTAATTCCGCTCCTACATCTTATGGTCTAATGAATAGTAGGGTACACTGCAACTATAAGTTTTGGAGCAGAGAGGTAGAGATGATGAGAGAACAGGGCTGTAAGTTTTTAGAAGAAGATTAAAAAAATTCAGGTTGATCTTTACTAAGTCAGCTGTCAGTAGGACTTTATGTGATCTTTCAGTATATTTGTTTATCAGATATCATCTTACAGCGCACATCCAATCATATCAGGTATCAGTGTGACTTTACACTACACCCACAGACAGTTATATCACCTCCTAGTGTGATCTTTCATTTGATAATGAATCATAAAAAAGGGTATACAGTTGATCTCAAAAAATTTCTTCAAACGAGACCCAGACAAAATACATGAGAAAAGAAATGGGGTGGAAAATAAGGCTGTCGAAAAGATCACATGAAAATGGAATGGTAGTTAACATAAAAGGGGTCCCAAGATTCTTCTACTATTATGTCAATAATAAGTGGGTAAAAAGAGATAGCATAGGTCATAATCCAGACAAAGAAAGTAATATATGTTTCAGGGTGAAATGCAAATTTTTAGTGAGTACTAAAAATGTGAGAGCTGACAAAGTATTGGTAGAAGTGGAAATGGGTGAGGAAATGGATGGGATAAAACTGATATACAGGATGTTCTGGAAAGGCTGGCTGTTTAGAGAGGATAGGTCACCCTGTCTAGCCAGGCTGCATTAGATTTTGTTCAAGGAAATGGAGATGGATTTAGTGGAAGGGCTTGCCATAATCGTGTAATCTTCCCCAGACACTGAGAAAGCGCCTGATGATTCTTCATCAAGAAAGCATGTAAGGATATTTCTCATAACTGGTCAGACTGACATCAATAGTGAGTAAGTTTATAGAACAATAATATAGGTAAAAATTCAACAGGCATCAATTAATTAAGGAGAGCCAGTGTGGATTTGTAAAAGACAGTTCTTACTTGAGTAATCTAATTACATATTTTGCTAAAATAACAGGTGATAGATGAATGGAATGTAATTGATGTTGTCCGTATGAATTTTAAGGAAACGTTTGATAGGAGTACTGCCTAAAGAACTAGTTAAGAAAATTGAAACTCAGGCAATAACAGGGTTAGTGACAGTTTGGATAAAATACTAAAAATAGAAAAAGGTGAATTGTGTGAAACGGTTGTTCTTCAGATGGAGGGATGGTAGATAGTAGAGTTCTCTAAGGACCGGTTTTAGCCCATTACATTTTGAAATATATAAACGATGCCATTAAAGGGTGCCCTTCCTGCCGGGAGGCCAATGATAGGCCTTGTCCCGCTGCCACTAAACTTCTACAATGTGTTGGTGGAAGGCTGTCCAACAATATTGTTGGACATTTCTGCAGCCTACTGGGGGTTCCTTTACTGACAACCATTCTCTTCCCAGATCCAGAGGCCCACAGGATGTCCCATCACTGCCATTGCAGTCCCATCCTTCCTCCTCTCACCAGTGACCTCATCCATAACTCCTATCCTCACCACTCTTACCTTTGCACTGAGATCTATTGCTGACACCTCCTACAGGCCTGAGTGTAGTACTAGCAGTGTCCAGTTGACCAAATAAATACATGGTTACCTGGTAAATGTATTGAGCCTGTGGGAGAGAAACAATGACGTGTTCCTATAGGTTTTTCAATCAATGGATGTGAACCCCATCATACTCATTAAATCTGTCCAATGACACAGATTTGAAGAATGTGTAGGGATAGAGGGCTCCTTCTGCTCTTTGAAGATGGTAGGAAATATTGAGAGATCAGGTACAAAAGCAAAGGGGATCTTTGGGTGTATATATAGAGGTATCGAGTTAAAACCAGGCTGGTTATGCTAAGCATTAATAGTTAGTTCAGCCATTAGTAGAATATTGTATCCAGTTCTCATCACCACATTTTAGGAAGGATATGAGGGGTCCTTGAGAAAGTACAGAGCACACAAATCTGAATGATTATATCAATGAAGTATTGTAGCTACAAGGATAGACTGAAGAAGGTTGCTTTGAAACAACAAAGCTTGAGGTGAGATTCGGTAGAGGTGTACAAGATAATAAAAAGTATAGGTCCTAATCAATGAATTGCTGATCATACAAGAGGTCAGCAAAATAGGACTAATGTTTTGGGCAAGAGATTGAGTGGGAATGTGAGGAAGAACCTTCTTTACATAGTGAGTGGTAAGAACCTAAAATTTCAGCCTATGATTGTAGACAGAGTTAGGGTGGTGAATGATTTCAAAAGGAAATTGGATAGTCACCTGAGGGAAATAAACTTGCAGAGCTGTGAGAAAAAGGCAGGGGAATGAGTCAGACTGGCTATCTCTACAGAGAGAGGGCATAGATACAAAGGGGTGATAGTTTCCTTCTTGATTGAAATTACTCTATGACGAATTAATCAGGTGAACTAGTTCAGCTGGTACAAAGATTAAAGCCACACTGTTGGCACTATTCTGTACCACATACTAATTATCTAGCTTGCTGAGCTAAGCAAATGCTCCAATCAGATAACACTGATGTTAGAGTGCAGTCATGGTTTTATCAGCTTTCACTGTGATCTTGTACATACATCCACAATTATATTAAACATCTGTGTGATCTTAAAGAAATATTATCTGTTAATTACCAGAATTGACTCAGTACTTTCTACTTACATCAAATCTTCTAGATCATAGATTCAGATGCTGACCTAATGTCAGTTCATTTGGCTTAAGAAACTCGATATGTTGTATTAAAAATATGTCTGAAAGTGCATTCTTACAGTATGCTCAAGGTCATTTATCAATGTGATTTAATGGTGCTTGCATAGATCATATATTAATAGATGATACATGAAAAGAAAATAGACTACATTGTCTGTACTTCTAGGCAAGCTTTGGGATCAGTTACATTTGTGGCCGTACAAAATTCTGACGGATTTTAATTTTAAAACCTTTTAATGCATCAGGTATAGAGTGCAGTTAGAGAGTACTGTAAGATAATAAATGCGTAATAAGTAGTTGAAGAAGTATTATTTATCAGATGACAATGGAAACCATAGTTCTACACAGTAAAGAAGCATTCTATGTAATAATGCTATTTAGCCACAAGATGGCAGCAGATGTGTGCAGTGGACATATTCATTATTTACTAACCATGATAAAGGGAATTTTTACTTGACCTTAACTTCAGAAAGCAGGAAGAAAGTTGCAATTTGCGATTCTCCAGCAGACTCAGATATTTGAACTCCAAAATGTGTCAGGGACATCAAAATAACACACAAGATCACAGGAGTTAGGAGCAACAGCAAGTGATTTGACCCCTTGAGCCCTATTCATAAGATCTGCCTTTGGTATTCACTCCACTTTTCTGTTTGCACCCCTGTAATCCTTGATTCCCTTGATGATCACTGATTGGTTTCCCATTAAAAGGCCAGCCGAACTGATAAACTGGGTTTCCAGTGAGCAACAATGAAAGCCAGAGCAATCATTACTACACTCAGCAATTAGGGTGGATTCAGGATGGGCAGGGTGGGAAGGAGTGGGGCCAAGCAGAAAGGGCTCGAATGAAGTGTCGATCAGGAAAGGGAGGCCTGATGATCAGGTCTGAGAAAAGAACAATGAGACTGGGTTTGATTGAAGGGGTGGGTGGCCAAAGTACATGGGTGGGAGAGGGATGGTCAGGCAGGTTTGTTATCAGAGTCATATCAAGAATTATAGTTTTACAGCCTGGAAAGAGGCCCTTTGGCCCACTGCATCCATGCTAGTCATAAAACATACATGGTGATCAGTAGGTCAGAGGACTTGAAGAGAGTCAGGCACCTTGGAGTGGAATGTTGGATGTCTACTTATGGGATTGGAGCCCTTGAGAGGAGGTTTGGTGAGGCTGACCAATAATTTAAGCTCCTCCACCATGCATCTAGATCAATTAAATGTGAATGTACTTAATCTTCTGAACTGGCCAAGTCCTCACTTTAATGAAGCTGCTAGATTCCCTGAAGGTTCAGGAAATCTAATTGGTAATTAAAGTTGAAAATCTAAATAGCTTATGCTCATTCTCTTGTTGTTATATTTAATGTTCCAATCCACTTCCCGGGAGTGGGTCAGTCACCACTCACTTCCTGGTTAATTTTCAAGCCAGAAATGAGTATACATCGTTTGGAAATTGAACATCTCAAATTTTAACCTCTGTCTGACCCCCATATGCTTCTTCCAGTTAAAATTTGCTTCCATGAGACATTATGCATAAATGAAAACTTTCATTGATTATGGATAACTGTAGTTTATTTTGTTTGTTTAATCTGAGGAGAGTCTGACATAAGCTTGGGAAACCCCATTGGAGATATTACCGCATAAAAGTTTAACACAAATTAAATTCTCCTCTTTAACCTAAAATAACTGAGGCCTCTGTTAAAATCATAAAGTATTGTATCTGCAGCTAAACCATGTCTGCAGCCAGGTTGTAGCTTTGTTGTCGCTATCCTCTTTAAGTTTAGCAATCTACAGTGTGGTAGGGGAAGAACACTTACTGGTCAAACTAAAATAGATGCTTGCTCTGCTCAAGAAGAAGCAACAAATTATGGTTACATGGATATGATCGTCATTGTTACAGAGTCTATGTGGAAGAACTGGAGGTTGTGTCTCACTCCTCTGAGATCCTCAGCTGTTTGTCCATATGGCATCACTAAAATGGATAGTGCTAGTAGCAACATCAAGATTGTGGATACCATAATTGAAAAAATGATGACTACATGCTGAATCTAGTAATTATAAGACAAAGTTTCATGTAATTATGGCTATATTTATAGAGGATATTCCTGGGAATATGTCCAGGGAAGTTATTAGGGTGGAACTGAGAAATAAGAACAAGGTGATCACCTTACTAGGAATGTATTATAGACCCCCCAATATTCACTTGGGAAATTGAGAAACAAATTTGTAAGGAGGTCTCAGTTTTCTGTAAGAATAATAGGGTGGTTATGGTAGGTGATTTTAACTTTCCATACATTGACTGGGACTGCCATAGTGTTAAGGCTTGGATGGAGAGGAATTTGTTTCATATGTACAATAAAATTTTCTGATTCAGTATGTGGATGTACCTACTGGAGAAGGTGCAAAACTTGACTTTTGGGAAATAAGGCAGGGCAGGTGACTGAGGTGTCAGTGAGGGAGCACTTTGGGACCCGTGACCATAATTCTATTAGTTTTAAAATAGTAATGGAAAAGGATAGACTGGATCTAAAAGTTAAAGTTCTAAATTGGACAAAGGCCAACTTTGATGGTACTAGGCAAGAACTTTCCAAAGTTGATTAGAGGTGGATATTCACAGGTAAAGGAAGGCTGGAAAATGGAAAGCCTCCAAAAATAACAAGAGTCCAGAGACAGTATTTTCCTGTTAGGGTGAAGGGCAAGGCTGGAAGGTGTAAGGAATGTTGGATGACTAGAGAAATTGAGGTTTTGGTCTAGAATGAAAGAAAGTATATGTCAGGTATAGATAGCAGAGATCAAGTGAGTCCCCAGAAGAGCAGAAAAGCAATAGGAGTGCATTTAAGAGGGAAATCAGGAGGGCAAAAAGGGGACATGAGATAGCTTTGGCAAATATGGTCTCAGAGAATTCAAAGGGATTCTACAAATACATTAAAGACAAACAGGTAACAAGGGAGAGAATAAGGCCTCTTAAAGATCAACAAGGCTGTCTATGAGTGGACCTGCAGGAGATGAGGGAGGTACAAAACAAATATTTGCATCAGTGTTTACTGTGGAAGACATGGAAGGTAGAGATCGTAGGGAAATAAATAGTGATACCTTGAAAAATGTCCAAATTACAGAGGGAGTAGGTGCTGAATGTCTTAAAATGTATAAAGGTGGATAAATCGCTGGGACCTGATCAGGTGTACCTAAAATTCTGTTTAGAAGCTAGGGAAGTGATTGATGGGCCCCTTGCTGAGATATTGAAATCACTGATAACCACAAGTGAGGTGCCAAAAGATTGCAAGTTGGTTAACATGGTGCCACTATTTAAGAAACGTAGTAGGGAAACACCAGGGAGCTATAGACCAGTGAGTCTGACATCGGTGGTGGGCAATTTGTTGGAGGGAATCCTGATGGACAGGATTTACATGTATTTGGAAAGCAAGGACTGATTAAGGATAGTCAACATGGCTTTGTGCATGGGAAATCATGTCTTACCAACTTGATTGAGTTTTTTGAAGAAGTAATAGTGAGGATTGATGAGTACAGAGTGGTGGACTGCATGTAATTCTTGTCCCTGCTATAGGAAGGATGTTATGAAATTTGGAAGGATTCAGAAGAGATATACAAGGATGTTGCCAGAGTTGGAGGATTTAGCTATAGGGAGAGGCTGAATAGGCTGGGGCTGTTTTCCCTGGAGTGTCGGAGGCTGAGGGGTGACCTTATATATATGGACTTCAGTAAAGCATTTGACAAGGTTTCTCATGGTAGGTTAGCAAGGTTAGATCACACAGAATAGAGAGAGAACTAACTACTTTGAGACAGAACTGGCTCAAAGGTGTCCTTACAGATGGTGGTGCTTTTCAGACACAAGGCCTGTGACCACAAGGATAGGTGCTGGGTCCACTGTTTTTCATTATTTATATAAATTATTTGGATGTGAACATAAGAGGTACGGATACTAAGTTTTCAGATGACACCGAAATTGGAGGTGTAATGGACAGTGAAGAAGGTTACCTCAGAGTGCAATGGGATCTTGATCAGATGGCCCAATGGACCGAGGAGTGGCAGGTGGGATTTAATTTAGAGGTGCTGCATTTTGGAAAGGCAAATCAGGACAGGACTTATACACTTAATGGTCGGGTCCTGGGGAATGTTGCTGAACAAAGAGACCTTGGAGTGCAGGTTCATAGTTCCTTGAAAGTGGAGTTGCAAGTAAATAGGATAGTGAAGAAGGCGTTTGGTATACTTGCCTTTATTGGTACAGAGCATTGAGTACAGGAGTTGGGAGGTCATGTTGCGGCTGCACAGGACATTGGTTAGGCCACTTTTGAAATACTGCATGTAATTCTTGTCTCCCTGCTATAGGAAGGATGTTGTGAAACCTGAAAGGGTTCAGAAGAAATATACAAGCATGCTGCCAGGGTTGGAGGATTTGGCTATAGGGAGAGGCTGAATAGGCTGGGGCTGTTATCCCTGGAATGTCGGAAGCTGAGGGGTGACCTGATAAATGTTCATAAATTCCTGAGGGGCATGGATAGGGTAAACAGACAAGATCTTTTCCTTGGGATGGGGGAGTCCAAAACCAGAGGGCATAGGTTTAAGGTGAGAGGGGAAAGATTTAAAAGGGATCTAAAAGGAGACTTTTTCATGCAGAGGGTGATGTGAGTATGGAATGAGGAAATGCCAGAGGAAATGATTGAGGCTAGTACAATACAACATTTAAAAGGCATCTAGATGTGTATTTGAATAAGAATGGTTAATGGGACTAGTAAATAGGATTAGATTTATTTAGGATGTCTGGTCAGCATAGACAAGTTGGACTATTTCCATGCTGTATACCTATGACTCTATCTGAGGGTTTGAGCTATCGGGAGAAGCCGATTAGGTTGGGGCTATTTTACCTAGAGCATCAGAGGCTGAGGGGTGACTGTATAAAGATTTATAAAATCATGAGGGGCATGGATAGGGTAAATAGCCAAGGTCTAGTCCTGGGGTGGGTGAGTCCAAAACTAGAGGGCATAGGTTTAGGGTGAGAGGGGAAAGACTTAAAAGAGTTCTAAGGGGCAATTTTTTAGGCAGAGCGTGGTCCGTGTGTGGAACAAGCTACCAGAAGAAGTGGTGGAGTCTGGTACAATTGTAACATTTAAAAGGCAACTGGATGCGTATATGAATGGGAGGGTTTACAGGAATCTGTGCCAAATGCTGGCAAATGGGACTAGATTAATTTAGGATATCTGTTTGACATGGATGAGTTGGACCGAAAGGTCTCTTTCAATTCTGTACATCTCTATGACTCTATGTCTTCCTTTAACGAAATGTTTACAGTTCTGAGTGGATATCTAATTGAAATTCTTGTGTTGGAAACAGCAATATTCAAATCATTGAAAGCTGTTGGCACTGAAAAATTAGTATTAATGATGCCACAGTGAAAATGGCATCATCCTTTTTACCATGGTTACGTGGCATACTGGGTGGACAGTTAAAGTAGTCTCATTGGTCTAATGATATCAGTGAGGCATGCAGGCAATTATCTTCCAGAGCAAGTATTGATCAGCTTTACCAGATAGAATCTCTTAGAGTCATAGAGTCATAGAGATGTACAGCACGGAAACAGACTCTCCAGTCCAACTTGTCCATGCCAACCAGATATCCCAATCCAATCTAGTCCCACCTTCCAGCACTTGATACATATCCTTCTAAACCCTTCTTATTCATATACCCATCCAGATGCCTTTTAGGTTGTAATTGTACCAGCCTCCACCACTTCCTCTGGCAGCTCATTCCATGCACATACCACCCTCTGTGTGAAAAGGTTGCCCATTTGGCCCCTTTTATATCTTTCCCCTCTTACCCTAAACCTATGCCCACTAGATCTGGACTCCCACATCCCAGGCAAAAGACCTGTCTATTTTTCCTATTTATGCCCCTCATGATTTTATAAACCTCTACAAGGTCACCCCTCAGCATCTGACGCTCCAGGGAAAATAACCCCAGCCTGTACAGCCTCTCCCTATAGCTCAAATACTCCAACCCTGGCAACAACCTTGTAAATCTTTGCTGAACCCTTTCAAGTTTCACAACATCCTTCCGATAGGAAGGAGACCAGAACTGCATGCAATTTTCTAAAAGTGGCTTAACCAATGTCCTGTATAGCTGCAACATGACCTCCCAAATCCTACACTCAATGCTCTGACCAATAAAGGAAAGCATACCAAACACCTTCTTCACTATCCTATTTACCTGCGACTCTACTTTCAAGGACCAATGAACCTGCACTCCAAGATCTCTTTGTTCAGCAACACTCCCTAGGACCTTACCATTAAGTGTATAGGTCCTGCTCTGATTTGCCTTTCCAAAATGCAGCACCTCACATTTATCTGAATCAAACTCCATCTGCCACTTCTCAACCCATTAGCTCATCTGATCAAGATCCCATTGTACTCTGAGGTAACTTTCTTCATTGTCCACTACACCTCCAATTTTGATGTCATCTGCAAACTTACTAACTATACCTCCCATGTTCACATCCAAATAATTTATATAAATGGTGAAAAGTAACAGAGCCAGCACCAATCCTTATGACACACCATTAGTCACAGGCCTCCAGACTTGAAGAAACTCTCCACCCTCTGTCTTCTACCTTCGATGTGGATGAGATGTAATTTGACTGGACTGGACAAAGTAAAAGAATCACACAACACCAGGTTATAATCCAACACATTTATTTGGAAGCACTAGCTTTTGGAGCGCAGCTCCTTCATCCTGTGGTTGTGGAATACATTCCACATCCACCTTATGAAGGAGCTGCGCTCCAAAAGCTAGTGCTTTCAAATAAATGTGTTGGACTATAACCTGGTGTTGTGTGATTTTTTTACTTTGTTCTACCTTTGAGCCAGTTCTGTAACCAAATGGCTAGTTCTCCCTCTTCCATGAGATCTAATCTTGCTAACCAGTCTCCCTTGAGGAAGCTTGTCAAAGCATTATTTCAAAGTATATCAAAGTATAAGGCATTATTTACGTTAACAATTCTGAGGCCATCAATGTGCTGATGGCAATGACGCTTTGTGAAATGGAATAAAAGTACTAAATATTAAAATTAAATGCTTGTTAGAATTATGCCATCATTTTGGAACCACCATTTAATAGGTCTCAGTGCTTTGAAACGAGTGACTTTTCCAAACCTAATTTCAAGTTAACTAAACTCAGTCAGCACAGGAATGTGCCGGAAACACTACTACAAAGTCCCCTGCCACCTTAGCACGAGAAAGGTAGATAAATAGATTGATTATGTTTTGGCTGGCATCATCAGAGATAGAAAGGCAGATGGGTGTTCATTTTTACAATATTTTAATGATGCAATGATTTAAGTTGTGATTGCCATTGCCTAATAATCTTAATTATTTTGGTTGTAGTGTCACAACACCATGTATTTTTCACTGTTCATTGACAATTCACTGCAGTGAACTGATATATTCCTGACGTATACATTTCAGGAGCACTATATTATGGAGTCTGACGACCTGTGAATTATCACTTTGTTGAGTGCTGCCAGAATGAATGACCCTTGACCTTGGGTGTCAGAAATAAAGACTGCTTTTGAGGTGCTTATTGAACTAAGGCCAAGCTATTGAAATACTGGTTATTGAAAGTAGCCAAAGGGTAAGGCATAATGAAATATTGACTGAATTTGTCTGGCCATAATTCTTAAAATTTTAGTGGAGGATTAGAAAAGTAACCTTGAGTGTGCAATAACAACCTCAGCCTTTTGGCTTTAGGCCCAAAGCATACTCTCAATCACCTCTGCAACTCTCAAGGCATCAGCACAGCAGCCAACTGTCAGATCATCTTGCCTGGCTGCTAGATAAAATGAAAATAATGTCCAGCTGTCAAGGATATTAGCAGGGCAAATGAAACCTTACCCCCATGCACAGTGACATAGGTCACAAGTTCCACCATTACCTATCGTCTTATATTTAACCTGCACAGGTGGAACAGTCAGTATGCACAGATGACTACAGGCGACACAGAATAATGGGATCTGTAGTTTTTCAGGTAAAACATTTGCAACTTGATGTGCAAGCTTTCAAAATAAATTACATTTCAGTCACCAGATATTTCTATCATTCATTAAATAGTTTTATTCATTCACAGCAGTTATTAATCACAATAATTTGATACAGCCTTTATTTCCTACTTCTAATTGACTTTAAGTCTCCTACTTGAATAGAACTGAGACCAGTTAGGAGTCAACCACATTGCTATAGATCAGACAAGGGAAGGAGGACAGATTTCCTTCCCTAAAGGATGTGAGTAAATAAGGCAGGCTTTTACAGCAACCTGATAATTACATCGGGCTAAATTACACAAGGCTCGATGGTCCCATATCCACAGCTGAAAATCATGCACTGGGGAGAAGGCCACTGAGGGGAAAACAGTTACCCTGTGATAATTTAGCATAGGTTAGAGACAGGATTTCCTTCCTTTGGTTATTGGAAGTCCCACCTCAGAATGCTGTTGGCCAGTCAGAGGCCAGTAGCTATCACCTGCAGGGCCACTGTAGTCACTGGTAATGCTGCAGTTTGACCTTGAGACCATGTTCAGCCATGGATTAGACCTTCAGAAGAGTTTGGGGGTCAGGAGAGCAAATGGGGTCTAGGATTTGACAAGTCCAGGAGGTGTAGGAACACTGGAAGGGGATGTCATATTTTGGGGATGAAGTCATTACATGGACCAGAGGATTAGTTACACAAGGTACCCCTCTCCATCTCTAGCCCAGGCAGGGAAACCCTGCTATTCTGGTTGCTGGCATGGACACTCTCACTCTCACTTCAATCTCACTGACCCCACTCGTAGGTAACTGTTCAACACCACCTCCACCTCTGGTAAAATTGTGATGAAGCAGGCAGGCCACCAGCCACATTAAACATGCCAATGCCCCACATGCCAACCTTGAACCCACCAGTGGGAGAGCATCAAATTCAGTTCAATGTCACTACAGAATCATAGGTTAGTCGGGCATGGAAAGATGTACTTGTGATGTTGATAGTGTGGGAATTCAGAGATGATAATTCCATTGTATATAAAAGAGCAATGGTTAGATTCTGTTGTATGGGAGACCATCATTGCCTTCCACATGAATGTTACTTAACACTTGTCAGCTCAAGCCTGGATAGTGTCCAGGTCTTGTTGCATTTGGACATGGACTACTTCAGTAACTGGAAAGTTGCAAATGGTGCTGAACATTGTGCAATCATCAGCGATCATCCCTGCTTTTGACCTTATGATGACGGGAAGGTTACTGATGAAGTAGCTAAAGTTGATTATACCTAGGACACTATCCTGATGGACTCCTGCAGAGATGTCCTAGAGCACAGATGACTCCAACAATCACATCTTTTGTGCCAGATATGACTCTAATCAGTGAACTGTTTTCCTACTGATTCTCACTGACTCCAGTTTTGCCTAGGCTCCTTGATGCTACACTTGGTCAAATGTGCCCTTTATAGCAAGGGAAATCACTTGCACCTCACTCCTGGAATTCAGCTGTATGTTTGAGCCAAGGCTGTAATGAAGTCAGGTTCTGAGTGACACTGATTGTAGATTGAACCCCTTTCCATTTGTGATGATATTACTGAAAGACACACCTATTTTACAGAAATCAAATCACTTCATCACTGGTATTTCAATGACCTTGCCTTGTTTATCTGGCAACCCTGCATTTTGTGAAGCGAATTTGACAAGTAGGCATTCTAGCTGTGCAGTGTATTAGAATGCTTGACTGCTGCACCGCAGTATGATACCTCTGGGGTCCTTTCTTTGTTACCCTTCTAAAGAGATTTCAGCCTCAGTCAGAGAGGACATCTGAAGAGAGCAGATACAAACAGGTTTTCTAGTGAGTTAGGAGGAAAATGAGAGGGTAAACCAATCCACGTTGCACTTGTGTGAACTCCTTTTGACTGATGTAAGAACACGATTGGCAGCGGGCGAAATGTCCATCCCCACATTGCAGAATGGTGTGTGATGCAGTGCGGATGAAAGGGAAAATTTGCAAGATGAACTCAAGGTGTCAAATGGAGGTCACTCTTTAGTTCCGGTAATGTGAGAAAGGTTGCGTAATGACTTTTGAAATATGAGCGGAACTGATATCAGCGACTACTTTGACTTCGCTCCAGGCAAATATAATATTACTGTCAAAGCCAATGACATGTAACAAAATTACAGTCAGGATAATTTGGGGGAAAATAAACTTTGCTTGTAATCTCTTCAGCATCTTCTGATTCAAAAAGAATCCTTCAGTAAAGACAAGACTAGGCTGGTGTGATATTTTGTTGAATATCCGTTTTACTAGATTATCTGCATTAATTTGAATAAGTAAATGAAATATTTTATTGAAATATACTTTTGCTGGTACGTATTTGAAATTTAATCATCACTGTCAGAAAGATAAAGATTAAACTGGACAGTCTCCTGAAAATGAGTGTGTGGGTTGTGATGTGCAATTACCCTTCTCACCTTCAATATTTCAACTGCCTGCTTAATACCATGACTGTAATGTTCAGCCAATACTAACTGTTCTAATGAGTAGCTGCTTATCAGCTACACAGTCCAGACTTCAGCCCAAACTGAGATGGTGCAGTTTGCAGGCAGGTCTTCTAGATTTGGAGTTTTTCAAGTTTACCCTAGGCGGCCATATAAATTCTCTTCCAATCAAAGCAGCCTTTAAGTAGCATGGATGTAACTCTTTGTGCAATTCTCTGTGGGATAATTAGGAGACAGGCAGTTCCAGAATGCACAAGGGCACACTTGCCCTTTTATATTCAACATGCATATTTGACTGCTAATTTTGCTTTGGAATGTTTGCATTCTTCCTTATTTTAGCTTGATTGTCAAGGAGACACTGTGATTATCTGTAACAGAAGGGGCTATTGATCAATGGCAAATAGTAGTTACAGTTACTGATGTCACAGCCAAATCATCCAATCACAGACACAAAGTTGTTGTCCATATTGAATCTCCTTTACTCTTCTTCCTTTTCCTCTTCCTGCTCCTTAGATCTCTTGCCTCATACTATCATAGCTATATGATGGCAATTTTGTGTAGCGTGGAGCAGACCAGCACAAATCGTAACATTCACTTAACCAGGTACTGTATACCAATCTAGGCAATGGAAGTGTTGTTTCAGCATTGCAAATGGTCTTCTCGATCATATTTTGTGTGGCATCATGACTTTCATTGTACGTATACAGCACACATGTACAAAACTTACCCACTGTGATCAATACCCATTTTGACATTGGATAACCTTTGTTACTAAGCATCCATCCTTTGATTTTGTGTGCTGCATCAAATGTAGATGGTTCAACTGCTGTAGCTGAAATCATCATGACTGTTGACACTACATCGAGCAAGATTCTTTACAAACAGTCACACATCAGCTGGATATTGAGCGACTGGAATCCTTTTCAATTTCGGTTGATCTCAGAGTTGACACGCCGCACCTGTGTGATGTGTGTGCAGGCAATGGTAACCTGGCAACAGACAATGAAGATTAGTTAGCTTTCTTTGAATGAGGAGCTGCAGTGGTCTCTCTAACATACCTGATAATAGCAAAAAATGAAATGTTGCAAATATTCCATTTCCAATCTGGAAGGGAGTCAATGTATAGAAGATCATGACTATGGTCATTGACAAAGGTCTCCTTGCTTTGATATGTGGTTGTGCTATGGCTGCAGTTGGTGGCAAATATCAATGAATACATGCATAGTGAAGCAGAGACAGCTCACATACAAAAATGTACTGTCCCATTTTGAATCTCCAAGAGCACTTGTGGTGCCCAAAATGGATTGAAACTTTGCATAATTTAATAGCACAAATCAAATATTATGGCTTGAAAATGTAACACATTGATCAGAATTTTGCAGCCAGTTTCAAGAAAAAGCAATTTGCTGTTAGCTAATCACAAAGTTTCTGAGCAGAGATTCATTTCTATTATGTACAGCAGGACTTTTGGGTTATCCATGAGCAGGCTAAGCAACAGTGATGGTCATCAACCAATGGAATTTTTTTTTGACATTTGCTTGGTGGAGATCTTGTATGTTGGCCTAAAAATACTATTTAATTATTTTCATTCTTCTATATCTGAACTATTTGAACCTGTCAATTTAATCATTGTTTAGGATTTCTCCCAAGTATCTATTGGCCTCTTATTTATCAATAGGTTTGTCAACTATCTTTTAAGTGGTGCAGATTTTGGATTAAGAATTTTTCAATTTCTTCCATGGACATAAGTAGCAAGGCAAACATTCATGGCCCATCCATAATGGCTCTTGAACTGAGCAGCTTGTTAGACCTTGCTGTTAGGTCTGGGGTCATATGTGGACCAGATTGGGTAAGGATAGCAAATTCAGTTTCTTCATGGCATTAGTGAAGCAGATGCGTTTGTGTTTGATCATTATCATTACTAGCTTTATATTACAGATTTATTGATTAACTTTAAACTCCACTCATCACCGTAATGGAATGTGAACACATCTCTAAAAAGCGTTACACTGGGTCTCAGGATCACTAATTCAGCGACATTTCCATTACGCCATTACCTGCAATTCACAGTGTCAGCAGATTGAGTCAGAGTGTTATTGTAGACACAGTGAGCAACATCCAGAAGTATGCAGAATTGGCAGATCATGGCATCAGCCAGTGTGGAATACAGAGTTGATGCCAGGGCTGCTTTCTAGACTATTAATGCTCATTGTTAATGTGGAATAGAGAATACAGCAACTTCCTAATACAAGCATAATTAAATGGACCAAAAAGGAAGTTGCTGTGCTAGTGTTACCCTGCTTGTCCATAGTTTGCACTATAGTAGAATCTTGCTGATAGACATATAACTGAAGGAATGCACAGGTCATCCTTCCCATTGATGAGTTGCTAAGGAACACTGATTTTGAACTCACATTTATCAACAGCAAACAATGTGGGTTCAGGCTTCAAAACAGCTCAGGCCTTACTGTGGTAACAAGGGACAGGTAGCAGGATAACTTTGCCAACTGATTTTAAAGGTAAAATAAAAGAGGAGGTCTAATCTTTTGTATACATTTATCATGACCCTGTCACCCTTGAGCTGATTAATATATGCCAAACTTCTATTGGTGTTATAGTGGCTTTGCCTCTGCCAGCATGTTTACTTTTGGGTTAATTGTGTTTCATTGAAGCTAATTGGAATTGGTCCTAGCTCTACTGCAGAGAAAGGAGTTAGCTGTTGAATGAGGCTTTGGTAATTGGTAAAGGTCTTATGTGTTCTTATACTTTAATATATTACAACATTGGTGGCCAATGTTACAAAATGTTTTAAAAAAACAACAGAATCAGTGAATAATAAAACCAAATAATCAATTAAGACACACTAAGGCTGGCAAGACAGGTGATGTGTCACAATTCAGCCTTGGGAGTTCCTGGAGCCAACTTGTTCCAGAGTAAACACACGTGCAGTAAATGTTTGAAGTTTGAACAGTTCTGCAATGTACCAGGAGAAGGGAAAGTTCTCTGGATTATTTGTATCAGGAGGTAATCAAACCCTTTTGGCTTGGGACATCTGATTTGGTCAGAGTTCAGTGATAGGAGAATGTGACTGCAAGTGTGCCAGGTAGGAGGACCCAGACACTAAAAGTGCAGGACCCTTAGCCTTTGCAATTGTTCAACATGTTGAGGTTCTTTCAGATTGTTTGGATGAGCAGGAGGACTGCAGGGTGAATGAGCCAACTGACCATTGTACCATGGTGCACGGAGTCATTTCAGATGGAGAGAAAGAAGGAATATAAAATTAACAGGAGCAATTTAGTAAGGAAGATTGACCCCATTCTCCTTAGCAATTAATATAAATTCAGATGGCCTGCCTAATTCCAAAATTCAGAACCTCTACTCAGGGCTGAGAGAAACTTGCACTGGGGATGGAGGTGGAGAGATCCAGTTATTGTGGTCCATGTAGATGCCAAGGACTAGGCATGATAAAGAAAAAGGTTCTTTGTAGTCAGTCATGAAGAAGCAAAATCTCTCAGCTTATAATCTCTGCATTATTACCTGAGTCACATGTCAAATGCCATTAGGCAAATAAGATTAGAGACATAAATATGGGCTAATGTGAGAGAAGTGAGTTCAACTTCCTGGGACATTGGATCCAGTACTGGGGAAAGTGGGATAGTCACCACCTCAATCTTGCTGGGCTAGTATTCTTTCCAAACAAGTAACTGGGGAAGTAGAGTGGATTTTAATCTATACTGTGGGAATAAGGCATCAAAATTGGGAAGATAATGTAAATCAAATCGTGGAATCAAGGCCAAAGAGAAAGATATTAAATTGGAAATTATAAATTGATTGTGATAGGAGGGAACAGAGAATATGAATCTAAGGGTCAACCAACAGATATCAGAATTTAAAAGAGTAAAAGATATAATTAAAAACTCTGCATCTAACTGCATGTAACATTTGAAACAAAGAGATGAACTGAGACCATAAATAGAAATTATTAAGTACGATCTAGTTACCAACATGGCTTTAGGATGACATAGATTGGGAGCCGAATCTTGAATATGGCACAGTTAGAAATGACAAGAAATGAGGAATAAGTGGATGAGTGACACTTGTTAGTTAATTAGCTCAATAAAGAAGGATGACCTAAATTCAGGAAATAAAGATGTGGAAACAGTTTGGTATGAATAAGAAATAATAAAAGCAAGAATTCACTTTTGGAATATTATCCACAGGTAGTGTGGAGCATAAAATAAGAACTAATGAGAGATGTGCATTGCAATATTCATGGGAGATTTTAATCTACATATAGATTGGAAATGTCAGATATAGCCAAGATGAAGCATTCATAAACTACTTTCAGGGTAGTTTCTTCGAACAACATTTTCTAGAGCTGACCAGTGAGCAATTCTGAATGGCTGAGGAATTGTCATGGCCAACTCAATGAGGATCCACAAACACTCTAAGCTCCTTGATAATTCCCTTTTGTTTGCAGAAATTGGGTCCCTCCCATGAATGCATGTTATTTCTAGCAACGTTTAGGTATCGAGGGATATGAAATAAGGGCAGGTAATTGGGGATGAGGTACAGGCCAGCTATTATCTAACTGAATTGCTGAACAGGCTTAAGGAAGGTGAATAATTGACTTATGTTCCTAATTCTAATTAGTTCACAAACTAATTGAGCCGTGCAATTTGTTTGAGGAGAAAGTGAGGATTGCAGATGCTGGAGATCAGAGCTGAAAATGTGTTGCTGGATGCAATAAATGATGTGTGTGGAGGTGCATCCGCTGCACCCGATGTGGCCTCCTCTATATTGGGGAGACAGGCCGCCTACTTGCGGAACGTTTCAGAGAACACCTCTGGGACACCCAGACCAACCAACCCAACTACCCCGTGGCTCAACACTTTAACTCCCCTTCCCACTCCACCAAGGACATGCAGGTCCTTGGACTCCTCCATCGCCAGACCATAGCAACATGACGGTTGGA
The DNA here is from genome assembly GCF_037043375.1 of Chiloscyllium plagiosum. Classification (NCBI taxonomy): domain Eukaryota; kingdom Metazoa; phylum Chordata; class Chondrichthyes; order Orectolobiformes; family Hemiscylliidae; genus Chiloscyllium; species Chiloscyllium plagiosum. The sequence goes on from NW_028270148.1 coordinate 35,884,496, forward strand.
GGAAGAGCGCCTCATCTTCCTCCTAGGAACCCTGCAACCACAAGGGATGAACTCAGATTTCTCCAGTTTCCTCATTTCCCCTCCCCCCACCTTGTCTCAGTCAAATCCCTCGAACTCAGCACCGTCTTCCTAACCTGCAATCTTCTTCCTGACCTCTCCGCCCCCACCCCACTCCGGCCTATCACCCTCACCTTGACCTCCGTCCACCTATCGCATTTACAACGCCCCTCCTCCAAGTCCCTCCTCCCTACCTTTTATCTTAGCCTGCTGGACACACTTTCCCCATTCCTGAAGAAGGGCTTATGTCCGAAACGTCGATTCTCCTGTTCCTTGGATGCTGCCTGACCTGCTGCGCTTTTCCAGCAACACATTTTCAGCCATGCAATTTGTTTGCCTACTAACTAAAAACAAGCCTCAAAAATCCTTTTCTTATTGTAAATCTAAAAAATGTTCCTATTTCTTCTAACCACCTTGATTGCATTTGTGCAGTGGAAGTCAGCACCCTTATATCATGAATCCACTCTTCCTCTGAGATATAATCAGAGTTTTAAAAAATAAGTTACCAAGGGTGTCACGGAGGCTCCATTTTTAGCACTTGTGTCTCACAGCACCAGGTTCTCAGGTTTGATTCTACCCTCGGGTGACTGTGTGGAGATTGTACATTCTCCCCATGTCAGCATGGATTTCCTCCATTCCGCCCTTCCTCTAGTTTCCACACACAAGCTAAAGATGTGCAGGTTAGGTGGATTGACTATGGGATGTGCATGGGTAAGGTAGGGTGTGGGTCTGGGTGGGATGCTCTTTGGAGGGTCAGCGTGAACTCAATGAGCCAAGTGGCCTGCTTCCACACTATAGGGATTCTATGAAATGTTGGCATCGCTGCTAATTTGACCATTAATTCTCTAATCCTAGATGTCCTAAAAGGATCCAATGACCTTCTTCAGAAGTGGACCTGAAATATTAATTCTGATTTCTTTCCACAGCTGCTGCCAGACTTGCTGAGTTTTTCCAGCAAATTCTGTTTCTGTTTCTGATTTCCAACATCCGCAGTTCTTTCAGTTTTTTGTTTAGCTATTAAGTAGTCCCTGAATTATTATTTCCTGAATTCAGACACAGAGATAATGAGGTAAGAATGATGTCATATCTAAGGGAAAATGTCTCATCACAGCTCTTTTGTGATGTGTCCAGGTAACCTGGACTCAGAGGACATCTGTGTTGCCATTGCATGGTCACATTCTTTGATACTATTAATACTGATCCCCTGGTCAGCTTGGTCACTAATCAGCAGGAGAGCAAACTAAGTTGCAGTTTACATGCTGATTTCCTCCAATGGTTCTAAACTGCTAAAGAAAGCTCTTGTCAATCTGCCATCAGAAACATAAATTACTTGTTGTCAAATGAGCACTTATGTTTGATCTTACAATATTTTACTTTATATTGGTGTTTGGTACAGAAAGGAAGATTAATATATTTTTTGAGGAAGTGCCAAAAGTCAGTAGAAGAAAAGCTTCAAAATTCTTTCCTTGCTTCTTGGCTCAAATCATCAGTGAGAGGACAATTGCAATTTGGATCATCTGCAGAATGAATTACTTGCTGGTTTATTTATGTATTAGGATTATAATTTATTTGTACTGCTTAAAAATAATGGAGTATGAGAGCAGGAATGATTTCAACATTATATATTTGGTATTTGCCTTCTCATTTTCATCTTCTGAGTCCTCCACTCTTGACTTATACAGTGGTTTGCTGGCAGCCTCATGATAAGTAAATAGAAGCCAGAAAATGAGAGAAGCCAATGTCTACTTCACTTCTCTGATTCAAATTGTGAGATGCTTTCTCCTTGAAGAAGGAATAGTATGACCTCATCTGGTTGCCACTGTTGTGTGGTCCCATATAGTTGGCAAGAAGCATTGAGGTGGAAAAGAGCAATCATGCTCATGGAACAAGCAGTTGTGTGAGGATTTAGTGCATCCTTTCATGTTAGATATTGATGGAAAACACAGCTGGAGGTGAAAGAAGAGAACGTGATAAGTTGTACATAACCTCTTGTACCATGACAGTAGTAAATTGTGGAATAATTAAAAACATTTAATTGTAAATGTTTATTGTCATTACAAGGTACTATGGTCTCTTTTTACTTTGGCTACCTTAGGTAGGTTGTTACCTTAATTTTAATTGCAGTGCAGGGGTAGTGGAAATGGCATGAATTGCCCCATTACTAATAATTTCCACTGTGCTTGGATACTCCCCATTGATAAATGCTTGTATTCAATGTCAAATATTTGTTCCAAATTCTGTTTTATTTGGACAAGTAATTCCTCTGCCAATTATTTGAAGGATCAAGGTGCTACAGCTCTACTTATAAACATTGTTTAGATAAACTTTCAAGTTGGATTCAACTATTGAAATATTGTAATTTGTGTTTTCAAAATATTCAGTGGTTTAAAAGCAAACAGCTTTGGATTTGCAGCCAGCAAGTGGTATTATTGCTGGGAGATAACAGACAAATTAAAATGATCCTCAACCCAGTGATATAGCCAGAACAAGAGGGGATCATATCAGAATGCAACAAACTGTCTCACTGCATGACCACTAAATACCCAGATAATAACATAAAACATAGGAACAAGAGTACACCATAAAACTCCTTCAGGCTGCTTCAAGATTCAATATCAGAATTCATCTATGCCCTCACCTCCACTTTTTCATTTGATCTCATTTCCCTTTATTCCACTGGGGGCCAAAATTCTAAGCCTTGAACATGTTCAGTAACTGTGGTTGCAAAGATTTTTGTGACAGAGAATTCCAAACATTTACAAGCCTCCGACTAATGAAATTCCTTAACATCTAGAATTAGAATCCATACAGTATGGAAACAGACCCTTCGGCCTAACAGGTCACCTACCCTCCAAAGACTAACCAACCAAGACCCATTCCCCTATTACTCTACAAATACCCCTGACTAATGCACCTAACCTACACATCCCGAGACACTATGGGCAATCTCAGCATGGCTAATTCACCAAACATGCACATCTATGGATTGTGGGAGGAAACTGGAGCTCCTAGAGGAAACCTACACAGGCACAGGGAGAATGTGCAAACTCCACACAGTCACCCAAGGCTAGAATCAAACCCAGGTCCCTGGTGCTGTGAGGCAGCAGTGCTGACCACTGAGCTACCGTGGAGATGGAGTTTAATTTACATAAATGTGAGGTGCTGTATTTTGGGAAAGTAAATCTTAGCAGGACTTATACACTTAATGGTAATGTCCTAGGGAGTGTTGCTGAACAAACAGACCTTGGAGTGCAGGTTCATAGCTCCTTGAAAGTGGAGTTCCAGGTAGATAGGATAATGAAGAAGGTGTTGGGTATGTTTTCCTTTATTGGTCAGAATATTGAGTACTGGAGTTGGGAGGTCATGTTGCAGCTGTACAGGACATTGGTTAGGCCACTGTTGGAATATTGCGTGCGATTCTGGTCTCCTTCCTATCGGAAAGATGTTGTGAAACTTGAAAGGGTTCAGAAAAGACTTACAAGGATGTTGCCTGGGTTGGAGGATTTGAGCTATAGGGAGAGGCTGAACAGGCTGGAGCTGTTTTCCCTGGAGCGTCGGACGCTGAGGGGTGACCTTATAGAGGTTTACAAAATTATGAGGGGCATGGATAGGGTAAATAGGCAAAGTCTTTTCCCTGGGGTGCGGGAGTTCGGAACTAGGGCATAGGTTTAGGGTGAGAGAGGAAAGATACAAAAGAGACCTAAGGGGCAACCTTTCCATTCAGAGGGTGGTACGAGTATCGAATGAGCTGCCAGAGGAAGTGGTGGAGGTTAGTATTTGCATCATTTAAAAGGCATCTGGATGGATATATGAATAGGAAGGGTTTGGAGGAACATGGGGCGGGTGCTGGCAGGTGGGACTATATTGGGTTGGGATATCTGGTTGGCATGGATGAGTAGGACCAAAGCTCTGTTTCCATGCTGTGCATCTCTATGACTCTATGGCTCTGTAACTCCTTACTCTGATGTTATGTGCCCAGTTCTGAACTTTGGAGTCAAGGGAAACACTCTTTCAGTATCTGTCCTATCAAACCAATGTGTTATATATTTCAAAAGAAAGTAAATCCTTCCTCAAGAACAGAGATCAAAAGTGTGTACAATCTTTCGGGTCTGGTCTCACCAACGTTATGTTATTCTTGTGCCACAAAGGTCAGCATGCCATTTGCTGAATTAATCATTTGCTGTATTTTCCTGCCAAATTTCTTTACTTCTTCCATGAGCAGCAACATCTATCTTTACTCACTTTTCTTTAAAATCTGTCTTTTACTTTTTCTACCAAAGTGAATGACCTCATGTTTAACTATTGTATTCAAAGTTTGTGAGAAGATTTGTAGCTCAGGTGCTCGTTGTTGTGGTTCTGTTCGCCGAGCTGGGAATTTGCGTTGCAGACGTTTCGTCCCCTGTCTAGGTGACATCCTCAGTGCTTGGGACCCTCTTGTGAAGTGCTTCTGTGATGTTTCCTCCAGCATTTATCGTGGTTTGTCTCTGCCGCTTCCGGTTGTCAGTTCCAGCTGTCCACTGAAGTGGCTGGTTTATTGGCTCCAGGTCGATATGTTTGTTGATAGAATCTGTGGATGAGTGCCATGCCTCCAGGAATTCCCTGGCTGTCCTATAATAGTAGTGTTGTCCCAGTCAAACTCATGTTGCTTGTCATTTGCGTGTGTGGCTACTAAGGATAGCTGGTCGTGTCATTTCGTGGCTAGTTGGTGTTCATGGATACGGATCGTTAGCTGTCTTCCTGTTTGTCCTATGTAGTGTTTTGTGCAGTCCTTGCATGGGATTTTGTACACTACATTGGTTTTGCTCATGCTGGGTATTGGGTCCTTTGTCCTGGTGAGTTGTTGTCTGAGAGTGGCTGTTGGTTTGTGTGCTGTTATGAGTCCTAGTAGTCGTAGTAGTCTGGCTGTCAGTTCAGAAATGTTTTTGATGTATGGTAGTGTGGCTAGTACTTTGGGTTGTGGCATATCCTCATTCCGTTGTCTTTCCCTTAGGCATCTGTTGATGAAATTGTGGGGGTATCCATTTTTGGCAAATACATTGTAGAAGTGTTCTTCTTCCTCTTTTTGCAGTTCTGGTGTGCTGCAGTGTGTTGCATCAAGACACTGTTCAAAAGGGCCACAGCATACAAAATGAAATGAGGACATGCCACAACCCAAAGGACTAGCCACGTTACCATACATCAAGAACATTTCTGAACTGACAGCCAGACTACTGCGACCACTCTAGGACTCATAACAGCACACAAACCAACAGCCACTCTCAGACAACAACTCACCAGGACAAAGGACCCAATACCCAGCATGAGCAAAACCAATGTAGTGTACAAAATCCCATGCAAGGACTGCACAAAACACTACATAGGACAAACAGGAAGACAGCTAATGATCCATACCCGTAAACACCTACTAGCCACAAAATGACACGACCAGCTATCCTTAGTAGCCACACACGCAGATGACAAGCAACATGAGTTCGACTGGGACAACACTACTATTATAGGACAAGCCAAACAGAGAACAGCCAGGGAATTCCTGGAGGCATGGCACTCATCCACAGATTCAATCAATAAGCACATCGACCTGGACCCAATATACCGACCACTGCAGCGGACAGCTGGAACTGACAACCAAAAGCGGCAGAGACAAACCACTATAAATGCCAGAGGAAACATCACAGAAGCACTTCACAGGAGGCTCCCAAGCACTGAGGATGTCACCTAGACAGGGGACGAAACGTCTGCAACACAAATTCCCAGTTCAGCAAACAGAACCACAACAATTAACTATTGTATGCTCGAAAAGCCACCTTTTTGTCACTCATTTAAACTGTGTCTATCACTTTACAGATAATCGGTGTTCTCCTCGCGACTTAGCGTCCCACATGGCTTTGCATCAGCAAACTGGATACCATTAGTTAATGTTTCTTTATCTAAGTCACAGTAAAACCCTGAGATTTGTTGCAGAAATTCACTCATTATACCATGGCAAGCACACTAATTTGAAAATGTTCCATTTGACTGTGTAGAAATATGGAGTAGGTTATTCAGCACATTGAACCCACCATTCAATAAAATCATGGCTGATCTAATATCTTTCAATGCCTTTTATTCACCTCATCCTCATAACCTATATGCCACTGGTAATCAAAAATCTATCAATCACTATCTTTAACATACTCAAAGACTGAACTTTCACAGCCTTCTGTGGTAGAGTTCACAATCATCTTAAGTAAAAGAAATTCTCCTCATTTTGGACCTAAGTGGCATCCCACTTATTTTTGAACTGTGCTCCTGGTTCTAGACTGATTCCTAACTAAGGGAAACATCTTACCAGCATCAACCCTATTTATCCCTTGAAGTGCTGTGTAAGTTTCAATGTGATTACCTCTCATTCTTCAAATCACTAGAAAACATAGACTTGGTTTGCCCTTTCTTTCTAAATAGAACATTTCTGCCATTTTAGGAACATGTCTGGGGAACCTTCATTGCACTTCCTCTGTGACAATAATTTATTTCCTGAGATGAGGAGACAAAAACTGCACACAGTATTCTAGGTGCAGTCTAACCAAGTGCTTATGAAATTGAAGCAAGACTTCATTATGTCTGTACTCATTCCATTAGCCTTCCAGATAGCTCGCTGAATCAGCTTAGCCTTTAGTGATGTATTGACCAGGACAACTATGTCCTCTTGTATAACTACACACTCCAACCACTTAGCATTTAAGAAATACTCTTGCACATCTAATTCTCCTAACAAAGTAGATAACCTCAGAATTTTCACATTATATTCAATCTGCCTTGTTCTTGCCCAATCATCAAGTCTGTTCAAACCTTGCTGAACTCATCTTCCTCATGACACATTTCCCCACTTAGCTTTCTGCTACAAAAGCGCAGCAGGTCAGGCAGCATCTGAGGAGCGGGAGAATTGACATTTCAGGCATAAGCCCTTCATCAGGAATGACGCCCATTCATTCCCGATGAAGAGCTTATGCCAGAAACGTCAATTCTCCTGTTCCTCGGATGCTGCCTGACCTGCTGTGCTTTTCCAGCACCACACTCCCGACTCTGATCTTCAGCATCTGCAGTCCTCACTTTCTCCCACTTAGCTTTCTGTCCATTAACAATCTTTTCTTAGATTTCAACCAATTCATGCCCCAACCATATTTCTAACCTTCAGGCAAATGTCTTTTCAGAGTTTACCGAGAGACGCTGCAGCAAATATTGAATTGAATTTCCAATACTTATAGAAAAAAGGTAGGGGGCAGTAACAACCGAAAACAGTGAAAAATGACCTACTATCTCTGAGTCATCTTCACTGTAACTAGGGGAACACTCACTGGGGCCTTGCTGGAGTCAAGCAGTGGGTGGCTTTAAAAGAGGAAATTGAAAAGGCCAGAGCCATTTTTGGACTGCACTAACTGAACTTATATTCAGCCAGTATTTGCTGCTAGTCCAGCCATAGACCCTGACAGTAAGTTTTGATATCTTTGACCTCTTGAAATGGGAGTGAATATGATTTCCTCTGCATGTGGTCAATTCAGCTTGTTGAAAGTCTACATATGTTCAAGGGTAAAGACTCTAGCCATACTACCCCAGTTAAACGGAAAATGTGGGTTCAAAAAATACAACTCACAGTCTTACCAAATATGTTTTGTTTTAAATAATCATTTTCTCAAACAGGGAGCATCTTTGCATCCAACTCTAGATGGCTTGAAAGGGCTTCATCTGAGGGAAAGTGAGCACTGCAGATGCTGGAGATCAGGGTTGAAGGATATGGTGCTGGAAAAGTACAACCAGACAGGCAGCATCCGAGGAGCAGAAGATTTGGAGCATAAACTCTTCATCAGAAATGAGGGGGTGGCCTAATGGGGCTGAGAGATAAATGGGGAGGGATGATGTTGAAGGCAAAGGCGATAGCTCAGAGAGGAGGATAGAGCTGATAGGTAGGATAGGTGGAGACGGTTTAGTGCCAGGTTGGAAGGTTGGATCTGGGATGAGGTGGAGGGAGGGGAATGAGGAAACTGGTGAAATCCACATTGATCCCGCGTGGTTGGATGAGGTACAGTTGGGTAAGTGCTCACCTTTAAACTGTGGTGAAAGTTAAAGCCTATTACATCCACGTTTTTGAAACAAAATAAGGCATTTCTCATCATATCCTGAGAAAAGCTGAAATATTGTCTACACAACCGATATCCACAAAACATTTAAACGTTATTTATCAGTACAAAAAATAATTATACAAAACCATAGTTTGTTGATTCTTCTGGAGTTTTCTGTTTAGTTGTCCCGTTTCTGATTCCTGACGTCTTCCTTAATGTGTGGGTTGGCGAAAAGCATTATTCCGCACTGGTATTTTACTTCATGTATGCCTGTCGGTAATAATGAACAAAATGATGCCAATCCAAAGTATTGGAATCGGCTGTTGGTTTATCCTGACATCTTTCTGGCAAACAGCAGATGGAGCTGCAGCTTTACTCGTGTCCTTTTGTGTCGATTTCAGGTGAGAAGATGCGAGAAGAGAAATAAAACAAATCGGCAGCAAGGACAAAGGCGCCAAAGGAGACGGACATGGAAAAAGGACTTCCCTGTGGTTTCGTGTATTCTTAAGTCACACTATTACTGAGGAAATTACACAAATCGGCAATGACTTGAAACAAGCAAAAAGATGTTCGAAGTGCATGAAGTGATTAAGTCATATTTCTTTGTAGATGTGAGTAATCAACCAGATATTATGCGAATTACTTAGGTTCTAGTTGCAGTAATCACCAGTTATGAACTGCATTGCGTTTCAGTGGTTAATATGGTGCAATGTTGTATTTTGTGTAATATCGTATAAGCTCATTGCAACTTCTTGTTTCTTAATGTAGATTTGCAGTTTTGACATTGAACGCAAAGTTTTCGAAAAACATGATTACAGCGCATACGTTTCTTACTCGGATTAAAACATCGATAGCAGACACTCAAAAAGTTTAATTTTATTTCCACTCAATTATTAATTCAAATGATATTCAGAAATAAAGTATACTTATAGTTTACAATATGCAATTAAACTTGAGAGTTGGAAAACCAAAACATTTTCTCCTTTGCTGTATCAAAGGAAATAAATTTGCTGTTCACGTACAGTTCAGAATAAATCGCTGGCCCGTATGAGGCCCGGAAAAATAAGCAGTTATCGTCCACTTTGAAGCTGAGTTCGAGCTCAGAGTCGAATCTTGCTTCCGAACGCGCATGTTCTCAAGTTATTTTCTCATTGATTTCTGACTGATCACGGTTATCAGTATTTAATGAAAGCTCACACAATGAAAGGTAACGCCGGAAATATCGAATACAATTCAGATACATTTCTCAAAATCCACACCCTCTCGGCTATGCATCTACAAAAGCGAAATAGTGCAGACTCTAGACGTCTGAACAAAAACGGGAAGTGCTGGCAATATTCAGCAGGTCAGGCAGCGTCTGTAGAGAGAAACTCTACAGACCACCCCAGTTTAAACGTGGGAAGTGGGAGTCTGCCCACAACAATTTAATGTTAAGAGTTTTCATCGCTGTAAAGTGAGATTTCAGCCTCTTAATCACAGGAGAAACTCCAGTCTTTGAGAGCTCTTAGCCAATTGGATGGCCGGCAGCTCTGTAATGATGCTGTCTGGCTTGCTGTGTTCGTCCAGCCTCCGGCTTGTCTATTTATTCCAGCATCTGCAGGTTTTGTTTGTCTCTCGCTCTCTGGTCCCAGCAGCGCCAACCTGGGTGGGTGGTCACTGCTGGGACTGCAGACTGTCCCGCCACAAGGAGAACCCAGGCAAGTCAGGGTCAGGGGTTTCAGCAAGAAAGTTGAGGGGGCGATTGTGTCCAAAAGGCTACTGGGAGGGGGTGAGTGTAGGAGGAAATGACCTTGAGTGGGAATACCTCTGCTAGGCCAAAGTATCCTGCAAAAAGGGCACCCCTGGGTAGCAATGGACTTTGCCAGTCTTACCCCACGAGATGAAATGCGCCCCTCAGATAGAATACTAGGGCTGACCCTTTCAGATACAATACTGGATGGTGGGTGGCGTCGATAGATGAGACTCCTAACACCAAATAAAAGCAGTTAGATGTGACAATTAGATGTGACTGTAATAAAATAGGTAAAAACAATGACTGCAGATGCTGGAAACCAGATTTTGGATTAGTGGTGCTGGAAGAGCACAGCAGTTCAGGCAGCATCCGAGGAGCAGCAAAATCAGTCAAGTTCTCAAAGAAAGCGTATTTAAATTTAAAACGCGGGAGAGGGATTCATGATATTTTTCAGTCACCGGTCGTGCAAGGTTGAGACTCTCAATAGACCCAAGGCTGGGAGGCCCGGCCGAACTACCCCACCCTCAAAAATGTCAGGAGTGGGGGTGGGGGGAGGGACACCTGCTGGATTCCGTCCCGCCCCCACTCCCCCACCTTCAAACCCGGATGGCCCGGCATATGTAAAATCCTTTGTTTCCACAGATATTGCCTACCTTTCTGAGTATTTCCCTGTTGTTAAGTTCAGAGATAATGTATTGAAGAATCTAGTCCATTGTCATGGAACAGAAGATTAAGAGAGTTGGCAGATGGGGGTTGTGAATCATGAAGGGGTCTGGACAGTGTAAATGGGAGAGGCTGCATGAGGAACATGAGGCGGATGAGAATGCTTTGGGAGCTGGATTCACTAATGACTTTCAATTGAGAATTGGATAAACATGTGAAGAGAAAATATATTTCAGCGTCACACGGCAGAGACGTTGTTCCTACAGAGAGCCAGCAGGATTACAATAGGTCGAATGGCATACTTCTGTGCTGCAACCATTCAGTGATTTCTCCATTACAGTAAGTAAATTGATATGCATATTTTAACGCTGGGAATACCTCAACAGATTATGCGCTGGGACGTTATATTAATTAGAAGTTTGAAAATTTCAAATAAAAATAATCCACCAATGAGAAACAGTCTTTTATTTGTTGACCCATTGGAATATGTTTGCAGTGTGTATTGTGCATGTTTATAGGTTTACAGGACATACTGTAACATTCAGTACACTGCATTGTATGAAGTTTAGTTTTTGTCTCTAAATATTGTTTTTCCAGTGCACATTCCCAAGGTAAGATAGCACAATGAAAAGTAACTTGGAATGTTCTTACTTTGATTCGAATAAAGTTAGTTGACTCATGTTATGCCATTTTTCTAATTTCCCCCTGCTCTGAGTAAATGTTTGTATTCACCTTTCCTGACACAATGTCAGCTCTGCTTAGGTTGAAAGTGTTTGGTCTGCTAACGTCCGCGAATAAAAGTGTAAAATGGCCTGGGCAGCTACCTGTTAAGACGTTACATTACGGGACATTTATTATCAAAAGGCAATTATTTTATCTTTCATTGTTACTGTTCGAATTTGTTCGGGAACTCCTGCCATTCTTGTAACCGATTATCGCAATTGTTCCCTTTAACTGAAACCAGCCGTGTTTAACGTCCCCTGATTGCATTGTCACGCAGCTATTTTCCACTGGGAACCTTGAACAGCTTCTATGAAATAATTTCTCGTTCAGACTGGCCTAAGACATCATCGCTTATTTTCTGTGACTTTTTATTGATAAACATTTTTCTAAATAGTTCACCGCTGTAACCTCTGACCTGACTATTCTCCCTTACTAAACGCAGAATAGGATCTCGTCAGACTTGTTTCTTCTGTTCAGTAATGGCACGAGGTAAAACGGTACAAAAGCTAGATAAAGCCTTGTGCATTTTAAGTATATTTTCTCCTTTTCTTCAATGTTCAACCCAATTGATCAGTCATCCCGATAGTATCTTTAATTTTTCGCGTCTTTATCGTAGGAAAGCTTCCAAAAGAACACCAATTAGTTCAAAAAAATTATTGAACTAAATGAGAGATCAGGACAAGAGCTCAAAGTGTTAGTCAAAAAAGGTAGGTTTTCAAGAACCAGAGGCGCGAGCAGAATGTGGTGAATGATGCCACAGTTTGGAAGAAAGAACAGGTTAAAGGTTTCAAACTCAGCTGTCAGTAGGGGAACGTTGTCTTGCCGAAATAGCTTCATTGACTCCCACTACATTCACCCAAAATTTTCGATCTTTTGCCGACACGCGGTTTTATTACCTCAAACGCCGATAGGGCAACGCACTGTACGGACAACGTGACTCGAACCACATCACACATCCTACTTTCTACGAGGAAACAACCCAATTCTAAGTATGCACAGACAATTCTTTATAAAGTGCCTTACTAAACACAGACAACTCCATTGAATTGCAAACTTTTTGCCGTTTTAGTTTTATCGGTACAATTGGGCGAAGATCAACATTTAGAAACTGAAAAAACGTGTAAGCATATAGATTTCATATCTTCCCACTTTTTGTCCTAGGTAGTGGCTGGAGCCATATATTCGAGGAATCTCCACATCCCGAGGCGGGGGTGTGGGGGGGGGGGGGGGGGGGGCGTGGTTAGCACTGCTGCCTCCTCGACCCAGGGATATGGGTTAAATCCCACCTTCGGGCGACTGTCTTTGTGGAGTTTGCACATTCTCCCCTTGTCTGCCTGGGTTCCCTATGGATGCTCCGGTTTCCTCCCACAATCCAAAGATGTGTAGGTTAGGTGGATTGGCCATGCTAAATTGCCCATAGTGTGCAGGATAGCCATGAGAAATGCAGGGTGATATGGTAGGAGGGTGAGTCCAGATGGAATGTTGTTTGGAGAGGCGGTGTGTACTTGATTGGACCGAATGGCCTGCTCCCACACTATAGGGATTCTACGGTAACTTTTCAGGTAGAACTGATCATTAAGATCTAAAACTGACAGAGGATACCTCTAGCTATGGTAAGATTCAGTTTAGGCAAAATGTTCCTCCAAAGAACGTCATTTTTTGAATTAAATGCCATTTCAAAACCAATCGCATCCTTACAGGAGAGATTGCCGTGTATATATGAAGTCCTTGTTTCTTCAATCTTCCTGCGACCCTTTTAATTCATTCATGGGACGTGGACGTCATTGTTTGACCAGCTTTTATTGCCCATCCCTAGTTGCCCTTGAAAAAGTGATGGTGAGTTGCCTTATTGAACCGCTGCAGTTCAGCTGCTGTGGGTAGACCCACAAAGCCATTAGGGAGGGAATTCAAGGATTTTGACCCATTCGCATAGAAAGGAAGGCCATATATTTCCAAGTCAGTGTGGTGAGTGGCTTGGAAGGGAACTTGCGGGTGGTGGTGATCCCATATATTTGCTGCCCTTTTCCTTCAAAATGGAGTACTCACGGGTTTGGAATGTATTGTCTAATGCTCTTTAGTGAATTGCGAGGTAGTAAAGAACTGACTGACTTGAGGATTCCTGCACAGGTCCTTAAAAGTGAAAGATCTGTTAGATGCATTTCCTGAAGTGTCTAAAGTCATGAGGCAAGGCTGGGATCATGTTTACAATGGGGGTTGTCACACATCCAATAATTGACATTATGTCCGACCTCACATACGCCATCTTGAATATACCAGAGCCATTTGATTATCGACATGGATCAACCTAATCTTCAGCAGGGGATTGGACGGGACCTATTTCAGACTGTTGAGTAAATGAGGTGCTTTCTCTATAGGGGAAAGTTTAATAATAATATCCGATTTCTGGAATACTCTGCCAGGAATACTTCAATGGAAAACCAAAAGTTTAACATGTTTCTGTCTAAATAAAACTATAGGCGTAAAAGTATATTTTAAAATATTATTTATAAATCTATCTGTGACTGAATTAAGCATACATGCCTATACTGCAAATTAATATGAAATAATTAGTCTTTAAAGAAATTTAATTGGAAATAGTTTGTTACTTGCTGCACACTTAAATGCCCTTCCAGTTAGGACGACGGTTTGACGGAGCAAACACTATCGAAATGCCTTAAACTTGCTGTCTTGGGATTTTTTTTTGAAGAACTGTCGTTTTCGGCGTTTGTTTGATGCAGGATTACCATTGGTTTGGGATGTGTTGGCTCCGAGATCACATTTTCAGGAACCTCTGAAAACAAATGTGTACGTTTTAACTTTGGGAAACCCTGGGAGAACGGGTAAATCACATATTCTAAAACACCGATCGGACGGGGTGGTGTAGACGTTGCAATAAGTCAATAGAAAATGGTCGCCTTTTCTAACACCGACCGATAGTTGTTCCTCAGCATGGAATTTAAGGAAACGCATTGAGTAGTGCGTGAAGGGAGCTGTCCTAAGAAGGGCTTTGTGTGTAAGCGGAGAGTGTACTTCTACCTTCAAACATCAAGTGACCCTTTGAAGAAGCTGAACAGCTTGAATCGACGAGCAATGGTTTGTTGAAGGTCTTCAAATCCTTGTAAAACAAGCAAAGATTTCAATAAACTGGTATCGTGAAAGCACTCTGACTAACAACTCAATCTTAACCGAAAAATGCCGCGCAAGTTTTCCTTATAGTTTGCAGTATCACGGGTATCAGCCTGGTCCCGTGAATGCTGCTGTTGGGTTCTACGTTCCCTCAGCAAGCAATTCACTGAACACCACCAGCGGCGGCAGACCATGTGTGTCCTGCCCATGAAATATCCAGTTCGGCTGATCAAACAAGAAAAGCAGTAGGTAAGGTGATCCGAATCTTTTCTGTTCACAGGGTTACCTAAAGTGTCATTTGAAAAGTACGTTCTACTTGGATTAAGGTGACATCACACTTGTTGGAGTTGCCCTAAGAACCCCATTTAAAAATTAGGAATGCGGTGCCCCATTAACTCTACAGCACATGCAATATGTGAAATGCTTTACAAATGCCAGTCGTCTGGGACATCACTGAATCGGGCTAAAAGATCCCAGCCAGCCCAACAGCCCCGTGTTCAGTAACCCGCTGTGTTTTCTGTTGTGGATATATACTTAGACTAGCTCCCAGCTCCCTGTGGTAATTAATGATGCAGTAAAGTATTCAAATACATAGCCATCCACTTCTCAAAGTAAAACTCCGCTGTCGGTTTTACCAAGTAGAGAATAACGCTCCTAGTCACATATAACATGTCAAAAGGCATTTAACTCTTTGCCCATTTATATGTTTGCGGAAGCTTCATCCCGAGATCTGAAAATCCTGCTACCTGCCAGATAGTTGCTTCGAAGCACCCGTCACTATTTCGTCTGTCCAGTTGACAGCACTTCAGAGCGAGGAGTCGAAAGTGATATGCCATCAACGTTTAGCTCCACACCAGCCAGGAGCCGTGAGACGCCTTCAGCTCCACCCCCAATGAAAATTGCAGAGTCAAGGACATGAACGGCACAGCTGAGGTTTCTCTCGGGCAGTGACATTGGGCTAACTCTTGCCATTGTGTTCGGCAACTGGAGATTGGAGGTACAATAGCGATATACTTTCTGAGTTGCTATTTTGAAGATAACCAACATTAAATCACAGCAGTTTCATTATGCACTGGAAAAGATAAATATAGAGTGCAGCGTGTGTCTGATCTTGCAGTGAAGCTTTTGACACGCCCTACACCAGGGGTTTGCGAGAAGAGAAGCGAGAATAAATGTTGATTAATCCGGGGCCAATGTCTTTCTGTTATGATTTATTAACGATACAACAAGTTAAAATTAAAGTGCGAATATATTCCGGAGCAGCTACTTTAAAATATAGCTGGAATTGTTAGGCACCATACAAAACTCTTCATTCTTATAATGCGAAACGGTAATAAATGTTTGCATAAATTGCGCCGCCAGGCGTGTTTCTGATTCCTTAAGGCAGATAACTTTCCAGAACCCCAGCCATTAATGAAAACCAACACACTCGCACGAGGAAAAGGTTTACTCATTTAAAGAACATCGAGGTTCCAATGAGAAAAGAGCCGAACTTTTCCACCGGGTCTTAAACTGACAACATTAAAAATGTTTCTTTTGGCCTTCTAGACGGGGGGTGAGGGGGTGGGGGTGCGGGAGGGGGAGGGGGAGGGGGGTTGGTGGGACGAATGGATTTACAATGCGAGAACTAAAATTGCCTATCGCGTCCAGTCAGGTTATCTCTAAGCAAATCAGCTCACTTGCACATGTGTCAGAGGTCACTCACGGAGCCCAGGTGCTGTCCAAACATGCGTTTTTTCACATGTCTGCAGTCTAAACCAGGTAGCGACTTCAACTTTCGTCTGTCATATGGCTGTTTTGAGCTTAGACTGGCCACCTTCCTTGGACACCAAGTCCTGAATGGGACTCATTCCCAGTGCTTCTGCCTCAGAGGAGGCGGTAGCCACTGCGCCATAGACTGTCCTGTCCTTCAGATGTGCATAGATGCCGGAAATAAACATAAATGCCTCAATCTTGAAACCTGTACCTGGTTTTAGTTTTATAAATTTATAGTAGTCTTACTTCGGAGGGGAGCAGTGTTGTTTCTGAGTCACAAGGTCCTGAGCTCAGGTGCCCACACCAGGACTTGAATCCAAAAGTCAGAGCTGGTACTCCTGTGCAGCAAGGAACCTGTGGCAAAAAGAATATCGCAAAGTTGTGAAAAGACATGAAGCATTTACAAGAGCACATGGATAGGTTAAGTGAGTGAGTCAGACAGTGGCAGATGGAGTATAATGTGAAAAATTATGATTTTTTTCACTTTAGCAGCAAATTTAAAAAAAATGTGTAGTTGAAGCAGAAAGAGATCTCAGACCTGTGAAGTACAAAGGGATCTGAGTAGCCTGGTACATTCCTCTCACAACGTTAGTTTGCAGGCACAGATGGTGGTATATTGAATGTTGCTATTTATTGCAAGGATATTGGAATATTAAAATAAGGAAGGTTTGCTACAATTGTATGGGGTGAGACCATATCTGGAGGACGGTATTGCTCTCTCCATGGACGCTGTGATCTCCGACATTTGTTGTTTTCACTGTAGTTTCGACCTCCTTATTTAAGAAAATACATAATTGTGTTGGAAGCATTTTTAGAAAAGATTCACTTTACCGACTCCTGTCTGAGCGTGTTATTCATTGGAGAAGGATTGGATAGGATGGGCCTGTATTCATCAGGGTATAGACTAATGAGAGCTGTTCTGATTGAAACGATTCTGAGAGGATTTGACAATGTGAAAGCTGAAGAGATGTTTCCCCTTGTTGGAGAGACTAGAACTAGGGGAAACAGTTTAAGTAGAAAGAGTCTTCCATTTAAAAACAAAATGAGCGTTTTTTTCTCTCCCAGATGGTCTTCAATATTTGGAACTGTCTTCCCGTGAGACTGGAGAATGGCGGAGGCGGGGTCATTATATTTTCAAGGGAATGGGAGGTACGTTTTTGACTAACAAGGGGAGCAGGTGTGGTCAAAGGATAAAGGGCTCGGCAGGATACGGAAGTTAAGGGTACAATCAGATCAGCCCTGATTTTATTAAATGGAAGAGCAGGGTCAAGGCGCCGAATGGCATATTCCAGCTTCTCGTGCTTAGTTGGTAGATATGTTCATGAGAGTTACTCTCAGTTAAGAAGTTTGAGCAAACTTTCAGCATCCTATGACACAATTCCATTACAGGCCCGAGTGTTATCACAGGCAAAATTTATTCGTCAATAAACATCACCAAAGCAGATGTTCAATTCATTATCACCTTGCTGTTTGTGGGAACTTGCTGTGCACAAATTGGCTGTCACTTTTTCCTCCCGTGACTACACTCCAATGCTGGAAACCAGAGTTTTACCTTTCTTTGGCGCTAAAGCCCTTCGAGCGGTCGGTTGTCCTAAAATACATTCCATTTTTTCTCAGTTTTCCGTCCCTCTGAGGATATTACCTTGAAAACAAGGTGAAAATCAGTATTAGTTCCAGACAATTTCCAAGAAGCACTTGAATGCAGACCTTTTTGACGTTTACCTAAATTCTAAAGGTAATGTTTAAAGTGGCAATTGGAGGTCTTCACAATGCTAATATTAATTACGCTGGCACGTTTAACTACAGTTACATAAAAAATATCAATCTCAACCTCAATTTAGACACTTACAAGGCTAGGTGGGACTTATTACAGTTAAACACCACAGTGAAGTGTTTTTTGTACTGGAGTTAAGTCGGTTCTCGCAAAATACACGGGGACATGTTGTGGGTAGAGATATGTCGGGGAGAGCGGAGCACAACGCAGCTTTCGACACACAAACTACTTGCAACCAAATAAAATTCCACGCTAAAATTGTGTTTAACATACTTTAGACGATTGCCAAAAATGAATGAAAAATACAACTATAGGTTAACTCCCTGGTGAATTCAGTGCAGTTTATCTTGAGATTCCCAGTCGGGGCGAATTGCTTGGCGGTTCGCTAACATGTTCAATTCCGCCGTCGGCTCTTCCTTTTCGGTTTTTAAAGCACGCTCAGCTGTCTTTATCTCCAGCAAATTTGCGATAATGGGGAATAACTAATTTCTGCAACAGTGTATAGACCTCAAAAAGGAAATGATTTGCATCTGAATGTCTAACAGCTATCAGGACATTTTTTTTAAACTGCAGTTGCTGAAAACCAGAGTTTTAGCTTTCAGAATGTTGTGGCATGTGACATCACGTCCCGCTCAACACTTTATCTGAAGTTGTTCAAGATCCACAGGTTAAAGCCAGGCCTTTCGCTGCATTCACTCGGCCGGTTCACTGTATTGTTTTCCAGCTAAGGACGCACAATTTCCTAGTTTCAGAATGACTGCATATATAGCAGGGTATGATTTGTACTTTTAAGTTCAAAATGTCGACAGCAGAGTCGAATCTGGGGCACAAACAATCGTCTCGATTGTTCACAATGGAGCCGATTGTACTCCCCTTCCTCGCTTGTGACACCTTTTCTCACGGGCACCTTTCAGAGCAACCCCAGAAGCTGCTTGTCCTTTGTCCATTTTCAGGCGAGTGTACAATGCGGAGGGCTAGAGTTACACGAACTCGTCTGTAATGGATATTTGCCACTGAACCAGCTGAATTCCTGGAGATCAGGCAGCACTTACATAGCTCGTTCTACCTGTTTAGCTTGAATTGATACAAATGAAAGTTCGTCCCTCACCCCTCAGAGGGAACAGGCAGAATTCTTTGTTCTCGCCCGAAGTAGTGTTACAGTAGAAGTGACGGCCTTTTCCAAGCGTGACTCAAGAGGTGACCTGATCTTTCTGGGAAAAGGAGAGTTTCAAAACGCCTTGACTGCGGGCACTCGAAAGTGCAAATTCCAGACAAAAGGCTCCACAAAACGTCAGTCAGCCATATCGATGTAAACAAAGAAGCTCAAAGGGATCCAAAATATTAAGAATACCGCTTCTTCCACTTTAATGCACACTTTTAAGTCCCAACTTTATAACGGTTGCCTTTGCGTACCCCTTTTAAAACCATCACTTTGGTCAAAATGAAAACAATGCTTTTGATTTGAGGTTTAACGTTGTCTTGGGAATACACTCCGGTGTATGTGAGCTTGGAAAACACGCTGAAAGGGAAGTAGTTATCAGGCGGCACGGGGCTGAAAAGACTTCTGCTATCACTTTCAGGAGCGTCGGCTGCAACATTTACAGAAAACCTTTTGGAAATGGTAAATCCTAAGCCGACAAGAGAAAGGGATTTTCGACGAGCGACCAAGAACCAAGAATTGCCCCTGAATAAATAGTTCTTCGGCGGAATGAGTGTGTGCTGGTGCACTAGGTCCCCTTCAGAATTAGATTTGAGCACCATGTACTGAACACAGAACATCTGCATGTTTGGTTCGCGTTCTCGACAAATAGTGACATATGTGAAGATCATTGGCACTTTGGTCGATTTCCGACAGGGGAAGACACCATTATCAATCAACTGTGTTTTATCAATTACCAGTGATTCTCGTCGCTCACCGTGGTCTGTTCTGTTAAAATATCCCAAAGTATTTTAAAGAGTTGCCAGCAGCAGTTTAAGGTTACAGCTGAAAGAACTTTAGCAGGTGAAAAGTGTCAAACATGTCACAAAGCAGACTCCGGAAATGAATGGACTGTGATGCTACAGAATAAACCTTTCACATCTGGTTTGTTAATCTGTTAAAAGCATTTTTAAAAACCGCTAGATGCTGTTCATATGATATTCCTTGTGCTCATGGCGAGTTTCAACAGTAGTTCTTTTGCCCGTTGTTTTCGACTAGTCTCCGCTTTCTTTATTAGAAGAACAAGTCTTTTATTCTATCCAATTGCTGTTATATATTTGTCATACCTTCGCAATGAAATCACTGTCTGGACTCAAAATATGATTTTGCCTTAAGGCCGTGTGCGAGCACGAGAGAAAATAAAACACATTCACCAAAGTACATTTATGAGACAGAATAACTATGCGTCTGAGACACTCATGCATCTGTGTGTATGATAGCGAATATATATGAGGTAGAGAGCTGCGTGTGAGGATGAGGGAGAGACGGAGAGGAATGTATATGCATGAGAGAGAATGGGTGTAAAAAGTGAAAATGTATGTCTTAGAGAATACGATAGAACACACCCTATTTGAAGCAGTATGCGTTTAGGGGAACGTGTTTCAAGTTTGCACGTGTGAGGTGTAGTCCTTGTTTTACCAGGCAGAGATAGTATGATAATAACATATAGGTAAAAACAATGACTGCAGATGCTGGAAACCAGATTCTGGATTAGTGGTGCTGGAAGAGCACAGCAGTTCAGGCAGCATCCGAGGGGCAGTAAAATCGACGTTTCGGGCAAAAGCCTTTCAGGAATAAAGGCAGAGAGCCTGAAGGGTGGAGAAATAGAGAGACTCCCTGAGATTCTTGTAGAGAGAGGAGGAAAACTTCTTCAAGGCAAGCATCCTTGCAAGAGCAGTAGGGTTAAAATCAACGAGGTAAAACCAATGATAATAACATCTCCCCAGTTCATCCAAGCGTGACAATTTTGAAACAGATCGTAGTTTCTTGATCCACCAACAGTGTTGGCGGTTTGTTCCACAGTGTGAAAAATCGTTCTCCAGAATGTCCTAGTTTCTTGCAATGTCCTAAATGTGTGCTTGCACAACTGCTTGCATTTAAGTTTTGCATATGACGATATAGATCGAATTTGTTTGAAACTTCCAATTTTAAACACATCTGCTGCCTTTCCTTTAAATATTCGTATTCCAAGAAAGAAAAAGGGTAATCCATCTTTCTTATGCATCATTCCCTGATGTTTTGAGTTCAACTCTGTAGGTCCCTCTGTACCACATCCAAAAAAACTCAACAATCTTTCTGAAATAGGAAGATCAAAAGTGTATGCAGTATTCCAGATGTGATCTTGCTAAGCCAACAGTTTTAAAATGAACATTCTGAATTTATATGTCAGTCCCCTGCTATGTACTTTGCTGGCTTTCATTTCTTAGTAGTTTAGGAACCTACTGCTAATGGTTTTAATGAGCTGTCCACCAAAACAAAAAGATCTCTCAACCTTCTGTCTGCTACATCTCATAACCGTTTATTTCCTTGCATTAAATTGAATCTTGAATTATGCCATCCACTAAACAGGCTTGTTAAAATTCTTCTGAATATGTATGCATTGATTTTCATCACTTGACCCTCCTCCCAAATTGTTTTTTTCAGCAAATTTGTTCATCTAGATCATTTCTGAAGTAAGAAACTATAGTGGATCCAACTGAACCTTGCAGCATTCATCTGGTAACTGGCTGTGAACCAAATATCTGTCCATATTTTGTTACATGTTAAAATTCATTTTACAGAGTATGGGCCCGACTAACAAAGCCAGCATTTATTGCTTTATTAAGCTTCTTGAGTGTTGTTGGAGCTGCACCCATACAGGGAAGTGAAAGTTATTCCATCATGCTCCTAACTGCTGCTTTGTAAATGACCAGACAAGTTTTGGGAGTTAAGAGGTGAATTGCTAACTGTAGAATGCCCTATGCATTCCATTATCTATTATAAACTTTGCCAATCCAATTTGATATATTTTCATTTCTGTCAGACCTGATGTAGCAGCCTATTATGTGGGACAACATCAATGTCCAATTCAATTGCATTCTATATTTTCACTAGAACCATAGGAAGCAATGACTGCCAGTGTTCATGCCGCAATCCTGATCAGAACCTAGATGTGCTGTGGAAGCAAATGATCCTATCGGCAGAAAGTTTCGTGCAGAAAATTTAAGGATTCCAAGAGAATTCCCTTGCAGAATTCCAGCCATCACAGAATCATGACCTTCAACATTGTGTTTTATGCAAAATGGCATTCTCTCCAAATCTTGCAACTTAATATTGAGGGCCTATCAGTTATTTAACAAAACTTTATTGGATGTTTTGCCTCTCAACACTTCATCTACATCATTCACCTACGAGAGACCAATATTGTAACTGAAGAAGCAGATCGCTTTTACATCAAAGTCTTTAACTCGCTGTGTTATTCACCTCACAGTAAACACAGGTGTGTCAGTATCTGATCTGACATTATTGTGTAGCCAATCTGTCAGCATGCCATTCTGTGACACAATTAAGGACTAAGGTTTCCATATTGAAAATATTTATATGACCACAATGTCCTCAAAGAAATCCAACAAATTATTCAAGCATGATCTTGCACATTTACAGCCATGTGGGCTGTCTCAGCTTAGCCCAAGCCCCTTACATTACCCTTCATGATTCCCTTCATGATATATAATTTAGTGATTCATCCCTAATTGAAATTGGGAGGTCACATTTCCTATTTTTCAATTCTCTGACATATGGTTTGATTCCTGGCTACTCTGAAAGGTGTGGGAAGGTTCACAATCATTTAACATGGTTTGAGAACCTTCAGAATTAAAGTTAAATGTTCAAAGGGTCTTGTGAATCTTGAGTTTCAACCACGGACCAATATGCTGACTACAAATAATTGTTTTTCTCAGTCTTGCTTCACTTTTAAAATATACCCCAACCTTCAACAGTTTGTCCCAATTTCTTCTCTGAATAGTATTTTTGTTAAAGTCCACTCACATTTGCAATTTATTTATCTTACTTATGTAGAGAGACCATTTTTGTTTGGTGGGGAACTCTGAATAAAGAGACACAAATCTCAAAATTATAGCTGAGCCTGTTATGAGTAAAATAAGGAAGCATTTTTTCATAAAAACATTGCAAAAATCTGGATTCATGCTAAAAAAAGTGTTTGCTATGATAATTCAAATATTCAGGAATGGGATAGCTTTTTGTTTATAGATAGAGTTACCATTGTATGAATTGAGTTAAGATGCAGGACCACCACAAAATATTGAAAATGAATTCATAAATTGAATGACTTATTCTTATTTTCATATGCCAAAACAGTTCAAGCAATCATCACAATAGGTGTAGTGGACAGCAAAGAGGGTTACCTCAGATTACAACAGGATCTGGACCAGATGGGCCAATGAGCTGAGAAGTGGCAGATGGAGTTTAATTCAGATAAATGTGAGGTGCTGCATTTTGGGAAAGCAAATCTTAGCAGGACTTATACGCTTAATGGTAAGGTCCTAGGGAGTGTTACTGAACAAAGAGACCTTGGAGTACAGGTTCATAGCTCCTTGAAAGTGGAGTCGCAGGTAGATAGGAGAGTGAAGAAGGCGTTTGGTATGCTTTCCTTTATTGGTCAGAGTATTGAGTACAGGAGTTGGGAGGTCATGTTGCGGCTGTACAGGATATTGGTTAGGCCACTGTTGGAATATTGCATGCAATTCTGATCTCCTTCCTTTCGGAAAGATGTTGTGAAACTTGAAAGGGTTCAGAAAAGATTTACAAAGATGTTGCCTGGGTTGGAGGATTTGAGCTATAGGGAGAGGCTGAACAGGCTAGGGCTGTTTTCCCTGGAGCGTCGGAGGCTGAGGGGTGACCTTATAGAGATTTACAAAATTATGAGGGGCATGGATAGGATAAATAGACAAAGTCTTTTCCGTGGGGTCGGGAGGTCCAGAACTAGAGGGCATAGGTTTAGGGTGAGAGGGGAAAGGGGAAAGATATAAAAGAGACCTAAGGGGCAACTTTTTCACACAGAGGGTGGTACGTGTATGGAATGAGCTGCCAGAGGATGTGGTGGAGGCTAGTACAATTGCAACATTTAAGTGGCATTTGGATCGGTATATGAATAGGAAGGGCTAGGAGGGATATGGGCCAGGTGCTGGCAGGTGGGACTAGATTGGGTTGGGATATCTGGTCAGCATGGACGGGTTGGACCAAAGGGTCTGTTTCCATGCTGTACATCTCTATGACTCTATCTATCACTGGGCCACTAAAGCAAAAACTCAAGTGCTTAAAGGAGAGCTCCCTGCAAATGCTGGACATAACCTATGTTGCAGTATTGCAGCGTGCTATGTGATCCACAGCATGACAGTTTAGAAGATTGCAACTGGAGAAGGCAGAAGAGTTGTCAACTGTTAAAAAGCAATTGAGTGAAGGAGACGAGGAAGAGGAAGGATAAAAACACATTCCTTTGTGACAAATGATGAACTTACTGCCAAACACAATAATGGTCTTGAAATCTTTCCGAGTGTACATATGAACACATTTGCCTTTCTTAAAATTTTTATGCAGTGCATAATTCCCACAGGCTCTTCTCACAAGTAACTGCTTTGAAATACTGCACTTACATCTATTGAGACTCTTCAGATGCTTGTAAATGATGACTGCGGGGGTCACAAACTTGAGAGTACTGACTGCAGACTGAATCATTTCAGTTACAGCTGTGATAGCATAGTAGGTCAGGCAGCATCTGAGGAGCAGCAAAATCAACTTTTCGGGCCGGAGCCCTTCATCAGTGGGAGAATGGATGCTTGTGGATTTGGTGTCAATCAAGTGGGCTGCTTTGTCCTGGATGGTTGAGCGCTGCTTGGGCTGCACCCATTCAGGCAAGTAGGGTCTATTCCATTACCTTCCTGACTTGAGTCTTCTAGATGACGGACTGGCTTTGGGAAGTCAGGAGGTGAGTTTCTTGCCATGGTATTCCGAGCCACTGTCCTGTCCTTGTAGCCACTGTATCTATGTAGTGAGTCCAGTTGAGTTACTGGACAGTGATAACCCCAAAGATGGTGATAACGAGGTATTCAGCGAAAGCAATAACATCGAGAGTCAACGGGCAGTGATTAAATAATCACTTATTGGAGATGGACATTGCTTGGCATTTGCAGCATGCCCTTCTTTGGGAAGGTGTTGCTAAACTTGAGAAAGTGCAGACAAGATTTACAAAAATGTTGTCAGTATTGGAAGGTTTGCACCTTAGGGAGAGGCTGAATAGGCTGGGGCTACATTCCTTGAAGTATCAAATGTTGAGGGGTGACCGTATAGAGGTTTATAAAATCATGAGGGGCATGGATGAGGTGAATAGCCAAGGTCTTTTTTTGTAGCATTTGGGTGTCCAAAATGAGAGGGCATGACTTAAGCTGAAAGGGGAAAGAACTAAAAAAGATTTGAGGGGTAACCTTTTCACACAGAGGGTGGTGGTTGTATGGAACAAGCTGCCAGACTAAATAGTAGAGGCAGGTACTACATTTAAAAGGCATCTGGATGGGTATATGAATAAGAAACATTGAGAGGACAATGGGCCAAATGCTGGTTAATGGGGCTGGGTCAGATTGGGATGTCTGGTCAGCATGGACGAGTTGGACCAATGGGTCTGTTTCCATGCTCTGTGACTCTATGACTCTATGAGAGAATGTGAGGGTTACAGATGCTGGAGAATCATAGACGAAAAGTGTGGCACTGGAAAAGCACAGCAAGTCAGGCAGCATCTGAGGAGCTGGAGAGTAGATGTTTTGGCCATAAGCCCTTCATCAGGAATGTGACTCTATGATTTTATGACTAGTTCTTCATGTTTATGCATGAATAGTATATGGTCATGTAATAATATGAAGATTAGCTTATAGATATGATTGAAATAGCATTTGCTCATGTATTTCGGCATAAGTGGGGTGCATTAGTAAATATTGACTAGTTCTATTAAATTTGAACATGTGCTGCTGCAAGAGCACAGCAGGTCAGGCAATATCCGAGGAGCAGAAAAATCGAGGTTTCAGGCAGCCCTTCCTGATGCAGGGCATTTACCCGATTTCCTTGTTCCTCAGATGCTGCCTGACCTGCTGTGCTTTTCTAGCACCACACTCTTGAGTCTAATCTCCAACATCTGCAGTCCTCACTTTCGCCTGGTTCTATTAAATCCTCTAGTATAGTAGGTGTTGCCTATTCTCATGAAACTGCCCTCCTTTTTATCCATTTCACTCATTACAAAACCCACCAACTCCCACAGTTAGCCTTGATAATACTGTTTCGCACCCTGCTTCCTGTGTGGGCGCTATTTCATTTTCCCAGTTTCTATATTTCCATTCCATTTTGTTCTGATGACTCCATCTTCCATGGGAGGGCTGGGGTTGGAATGGGGGAGGAGGAGAGGAGGTAGGTGGTCACAATGTCCACCTTTCCCCTCACTGAGGATTCTTGCTTCTATGGTTGACAGGGCCTTCAGGCATTTCTGATCCTTTTCCTGCACTTCTTCTTCCCTTACCTCTTCCATCACCCCCCATAACAACAATATGGTTCCCCGGTTCTCACTTTCCACCCCACCAGCATCTGTGTCCAAAGGATCATAAGCTGCCATTTCTATCACCTCCAATAGGATGCCACCACCAGGCACATAATCCCCTCCACCTCCCTTGTCAGCATTCTGCAGGGACCATTTCCTCCAGCACAACCTGGCCACACCTCATTCACTCCCAAAACCTCCCATATCACATGGCACCTTCCCATGCAATTACAGGAAGTGCAACACTCTCCCTAACCGCCTCCCTCTTCACTAGCCAAAGTCTCAGACAGATGTTTCAATCAATTCAGTGATTTATCTGCACTTTATTCAATCTAGTCTGCTGTGTTCATTGCTCACAATGTGGTGCTTTGAACACTGGGGAGACTAATTGCGGAGTGGTAGCCGTTTTTCCAAACACCTATACTCAATCAGTAAAAATGACCCCAAGCTTCCTGTTGCTTGCCACTGCAACACTACACCATGTTCTCACGTCGACAAATTCTGTCTCAGGCCTACTGGAGTGCTGCAGTGATGCTCAGTGCAAGCTGGAGAATCAGCTCTTCATCTTCTTCCTTGGTACCTGGACTCCATATTGAGATTAACAGTTTCAGAACATGATCACCCTCCTCCATGGCGGTTTTTGTCCCCACACCTCATTCCCTGCTTTGTATGGGACTCCCTCTGCTCAGCAAACTCATTTTCAACTATTCACATTTCTCCTTAGCATCCTACCCAGCACTTATTGCTCTCTATGCTATCTCTTTGTTTGCCTATTCTTTTCTCTGTCTGGGCACCATTTCAATGTGCTCTACTTACAAAATCAACATCCCCCTTTCCTAGCTTTCAGTTCTGGCTAAGGCTCACTGGACATGAAATATTAACCGTTGAGTTTCTCCAGTAAACTCTGTTTTTGCTCCTTTTTGTTTTGCTAACTGCTGCTTTGCTTTACCAATCGCTCAGGTTGGAGAACTTGTTCAACGTTTTCTTCCCCAACTATTATATGCTATCCCTAGTTCTGAAGAAGGGTCATTAAACACGAAACATTAACTCTGATTGCTGTCTATAGATGCTGCCAGACCTGCTGAGCTTTTCCAGCAATTCCTGTTTGTAGATGCAATTCCTGTTCCTGCTGCAGTGCAGTAACAACACGCTTTTATGGTAAAATGGCTCATTCATAAACAATCATGGGCACCATTGAATGCAAGAATATTGGCCCGAACAATGCACCAATCATAAATAAAACGTGGACAATAGTCATTTTAAAAAAAGATATTTGTTCCAGGAAAGTGATAACGGAAAAGCGCACAACCTCCCCCACATTAGTCCATTTGGAAATGAGGAGAGTAGATTTCTTAGAAGTCTTACAATGAATATAAGCATTTAAATATGAAGCACACGAAATTCAAAATCTAACAATATGCCCGCAATGTAGATGTACACTGTTAATCATAGTTGTTAAGTGTAAGTTCATTTTTTCATAGTTCATCTTAGCAAACGAGGAATTGGATACTTTAAAAATTCTGTCTTACTTAAACTATTATGTTCCACGTTTAACCTCCTGACTATTGCAGCTCCCTCACAGTTTGCTAAGAAATTTATGATCATCAACGTCCCGAATAGCTCCTGACCGGCTGAGTCTGTAGAAGGAACATTATCCAAGTGCTTACCTTGATGACCGACAGTTGTCAATCGCAAATCGTCATGGTGACACGCCCAACGTGTAACAGAGAGTTTTAGCTCTGGGAAACAACTAAACGTTCGTGTGGAATATTGCAGCAACCTTTGCTTCGACACCTTAGCAATCCATTAAAATAGTGTTAAAATCGTCCTCAGAACTGCTCTCGACCTCAGAAATTTTGAATTTAATTGAATTTATTTCTCACATTGCACGGTCACCAACCCAGTGCAACAATTCACGAGAGATCAAAGAGATCAAAGAGGAACAGCTCCCTTACACAATCGAATGACTAAACCTACATCTTCTCTCTTCAAATGTATTTTAATAGTTTAGCAGCTGCCGTCGGCTATATTTAGGCATGGCTGGGATGCAAAAACCATTGGGTAAGGAACAGGCGTTAAACTGTTCCAAAAGAACAATCAGTTTCCTAATATGTTGACGGACACAGTATTAGACAACAAAGGTAATGACATGCTGTTTATTCATTATACGGGCAATGGCGGTTTACACTACTGCACTTGTATTATAAAACCACATACGCATGGGATAATGTTACCGGCCGTTCTGGTAATATAATAGTACCATGTTACTGTAGCACCCTATTAACAAGTTAGAGTTGATTGAAATTTTAGCATATTCCAGTAGTGGAAGAGCAGGGGAGTATTAGAGATAGGAGGTAGGAGTAGAGGAGTACACGAGGTCATATAACTGCCGTACTGATCACTCACACAGCAGCACCAACGCCAAACACGGAGTTAGAAATATTGCAGCTGGACACTGCGTTGTTTGTCGAATGTGCGAAGAGAATGTGAGAAAGAAGTGAATGACTGCTGGCCAGCACACAAGTGACGCGATGTTACATATAGATGTTTCAAAAAGAACGACTTTTTCTTGATTTACTGTAGAATGAATGTGTCTGTAAATCGTTCAAACTTCTCTCCACCGCACATCATTCACCATTACTGTCCCTTTGCTGGATACTCTATGATGTATAATATTACCGTATATTATTGACAGCAACGTGGACTATTTAAAGTACCACTTTTAAGTTATAGTATATGGGCCGCTTTTTTTTTCAATGACATCAGTGACATCGATGGAATTTTTTATATTTGTTGAGTTGGAGAATGCAACTCCAACTGAAATCATTCGATGACCTGCACATGAGATATGTGACAGGTATTCGATCACAGGCAGAGGGAAAGGGCATCCTATTCACGAAGCAAAAGTAAAATGGCATTCACTCAACAACAGAAGATCGATATATTGCTTCAAGTTGAAAAATATGCTTCAAGAATGCAACCTAACGACATTAGAAGCGCATTGAGAGGACTTCGGGAAAGGAACTTGAGGCGAAAATACCTATGTATTAAATGAAAAACTACAATTAATTTATAGAGTCATAGAGATTTACAGCACGGAAACAGGCCCTTCGGTCCAACTTGTCCATGCCGACCAGATATCCCAACCTAATCTAGTCCCACCTGCCAGCACCTGACCCATATCGTTCCAAACCCTTCCTATTCAAATATCCATCCAGAAGCCTTTTAAATGGTGCAATTGTACTCACCTCCACCACTTCATCTGGCAGCCCATTCCATACGCGCACGACCCTCTGCACAAAAAAGTTACCCCTTAGATCTCTTATGTTTTTCCCTTCTCACCCTAAATCTGTGCTCTCTAGTTCTGGACTCCCCCCCCCCCCCCCCAGGGAAAGAGACTGTCTATTTATCCTATCCATGCCCCTCATGATTTTATAAACCTCTATAAGGTCACCCCTCAGCCTCCAGCACTCCAGGGAAAATAGCCTTAGCCTATTCAACCTCTCCATATAGCTCAAAACCATCTGAGAAAACTAATTTTTCCTCATCTCAGTCACAAATAACTCAACACTTACTCTGAGACTTTGCTCCCCAGTTATTAATTTACCAACCAGGTAATAGCTTCTCAACATTTACCCTATCAAGACTCTCAGAAATGTATATGTTTCAAATAGATCACATCTCATCCTTCTAATTCTAGCAAGAATAAGGCCTTTCTACTCAATCTCTCCTCATAGGACAACATTCTGAACCCAGGTGTCATGTACAAGAGGGAAATGTGAATTGACTGGCTTGCTTTGATGACACCTTTTTCAAACCCATTCTGTGATGTAAAAGATAACTGAAGGACCATCAGCACCACGTGAAGCATAATTGGTTTCAATGGCTTACTTTCAAAATTTTGTTGTTTGGGGTTCAATTGTGTTGGTTTGACTGGAATCTGTTCATACAAGTGGGGGCTGTGACATTCCAGAGAAATGATGAGTTAGTATTTGTCATGGTAATTACTGGAAATTTCGAGAAGCAGCCAATTTACCCAATTTGTGTTTGATAGTCACATTTTAAATCCAGCATGAATCAACTTTTTTTAAAACAAGATAATATCATTTTTTTTAAGTAAAACAATCGAGGATTTTTCTCTTCATGCCTTCTGTGCAATACACTGGAAATCAATCTAATGAACTGGCATCAAACTGCCTTTAAAGAAAGTATCTCCGTCCTTGTGTATATGTTATTCCAGGTTTGGCTCCACATGCAGCAGGGCTTCCTTTTACTTGCGCATAAAACCTTTTTGAATTAAAGTTAGAAAACTAGTTACTTTTCTGATTACTTGTTGAAAATGCTTTGAAATCTCTGAATTTCTGAAATTAATATTCAATAAGTTCTCACCATTTAACAAATACTGTTTTCCTATTCTTCTAGCCAAAGTAAGAAATCTCAAATTTCCTCAGTTTATATTCTATCCGTCTCATGCTTACCCACTTACTTAAGTGGTTTGTATCACTTTGGAAAATCTTTGAAATCTTTCATGGTTTTGCATGAGCCTTGCATAATCAGTAAACTTGCATATGCTCCAAGCAATCCTCCAATCAGTTCGTTCAAATCATTAATACTAAATTGTAAATTGTAAGTATGTCAGGTCCCAGTAGTGAGTCTCATGGAACTGCACTAATAACTGTCTGTCAGCCTGAACATGTACATTAGCTGAAAATGTGTTGCTGGTAAAGCGAAGCAGGTCAGGCAGCATCCAAGGAGCAGGAGAATTGACGTTTCGGGCATGAGCCCTTCTTCAGGAATGAGGAAAGCGTGCCAAGCAGGCTAAGATAAAAGGTAGGGAGGAGGGACTTGGGGGAGGGGCGTTGGAAATGCGATAGGTGGAAGGAGGTTAAGGTGAGGGTGATAGGCCGGAGTGGGGGTGGGGACAGAGAGGTCAGGAAGAAGATTGCAGGTTAGGAAGGTGGTGCTGAGTTCAAGGGTTGGGACTGAGACAAGGTGGGGGGAGGGGAAATGAGGAAACTGGAGAAATCTGAGATCATCCCTTGTGGTTGAAGGGTTCCTAGGCGGAAGATGAGGCACTCTTTCTCCAGCCGTCATTTTGCTATGGTCTGGCGATGGAGGAGTCCAAGGACCTGCATGTCCTTGGTGGAGTGGGAGGGGGAGTTGAAGTGTTGAGCCACGGGGTAGGTTGGTCCGGGTGTCCCAGAGGTGTTCTCTGAAACGTTCCGCAAGTAAGCAGCCTATCTCCCCAATATAGAGGAGGCCACATCGGGTGCAGCGGATGCAGTAAATGATGTGTACAGAGGTGCAGGTGAATTTGTGGCGAATATGGAAGGATTCCTTGGGGCCCTGGAGGGAAGTAAGGGGGGAGGTGTGGGCACAAGTTTTGCATTTCTTGCAGTTGCAGGGGAAGGTGCCGGGAGTGGAGGTTGGGTTGGTGGGGGGTGTGGACCTGACGAGGGAGTCATGGAGGGAGTGGTCTTTTCGGAACGCAGATAGGGGAGGGGAGGGAAATATATCCCTGGTGATGGAGTCCGTTTGGAGGTGGCGGAAATGACGACGGATGATACGATGTATATGGAGGTTGTGGGGTGGTAGGTGAGGACCAGTGGGGTTCTGTCCTGGTGGTGATTGGAGGGGCGGGGCTCAAGGGCGGAGGAGCAGGAAGTGGAGGAGATGTGGTGGAGAGCATCGTCGATCACATCTGGGGGGAAATTGCGATCTTTGAAGAAGGAGGCCATCTGGGTTGTTCAGTATTGGAACTGGTCCTCCTGGGAGCAGGTGCGGCGGAGACGAAGGAATTGGGAATATGGGATGGCGTTTTTACAGTGGACAGGGTGGGAGGAGGTGTAGTCTAGGTAGCTGTGGGAGTCGGTCGGTTTATAGTAAATGTCCGTGTTGATTCGGTCACCCGAGATAGAAATGAAGAGGTCTAGGAAGGGGAGGGAGGAGTCTGAGATGGTCCAGGTAAATTTGAGGTTGGGGTGGAAGGTGTTGGTAAAGTGGATGAACTGTTCAACCTCCTCATGGGAGCACGAGGCAGCGCCGAGACAGTCATCGATGTAACGGAGGAAAAAGTGGGGGGTGGTGCCAGTGCAGCTGCGGAAAATGGACTGTTCCACATATCCTACAAAGAGGCAGGCATAGCTGGGGCCCATGTGAGTGCCCATGGCTACTCCTTTGGTTTGGAGGAAGTGGGAGGATTGGAAAGAGAAGTTGTTCAGAGTGAGGATCAGTTCAGTCAGTCAAAGGAGGGTGTCAGTGGAAGGGTATACTGGTTGGTACGGTGGGAAAGGAAGAAGCGGAGGGCTTTGAGTCTTTCATGATGGGGGTTGGAGGTGTACAGGGACTGGATGTCCATGGTGAAGATAAGGCATTGGGCACCAGGGAAGCAAAAATCATGGAGGAGGTGGAGGGCGTGGGTGGTGTCCCGAACGTAGGTGGGGAGATCTTGAACTAAGGGGGACAAGACCGTGTCGAGGTATGCAGAGATGGGTTCGATGGGGCAGGAGCTGGCTGAGTACATTAACCAACTTCCATCCATGTTAATGCACTTTCTCATCATACAGACTCTTATTGTTGTGTAGCAATCTTCTATGTGGCACCTTATCAAATGCCATTTGTAAATCCAAATATCTTCACTGATTTTGCATCACAACCCTGCTGATTGCATCATCAGTAAGCTCTTAATAGGTTTGTCAAACATTTGCAACTTTCATAGAATCATGTGCATTGTCTAAGTAATCGGTTCCCATGTCCTTAATGATGGATTGAAATACTTTTTTGATGACTCATGTCATGCTACCTGGCTTGAAGTTGTCTCTTCCTCTCTCCATCCATGCTTTAATAGTGGCTTTGTATTTGCTAATTTCTAGCTTGTCAAGATCATTCCAGGTCCTTGGAACCTGAAGAATTTTGGATATATTAATCACTTTTGCAACCATCTCTGAATGAATGTTGGAAAATGGAAGCTATTTGACCATGGAATTTACTAACCTTTAGTTCAATGAATTTCTTATTACTGCAATAGGTTTTATTTGTTATTTTTCTCACTCTTACTCGACCTTGGTCCCTCATTGTTGCTGGTATGTTTTTGTGGATTCTACTGTAAAGACAAAGAATTTTTATAGAGTCTTAGCTTTTTTGTTGATTTGAACAATTTAAATTTTCATGTCTCAGCCTTTAGGAGAGATGTATTTACTTATATGAACTTTGTTTAAATATTTCTTACTGTTCACTCAATCGATTTTCACATTCTTTAACAAGATTTTTGGTCATATTTTACTGCTTGCTAAAAACTCACCCAGTTCTCATCTTTGCATTCATATTTGCAATGCAAAAGCCTCTTAACCCAATATTATCCTTAACCAATGAAATTGGTAACAAACAAGTAACTTTTCCTTCAGAGTTCTTACTTCTCAACAAAATGTATATTCATAGAGTCATAGACTCATAGAGATGTACAACATGGAAATAGACCCTTCGGTCCAACCCATCCATGCCGATCAGATATCCCAACCCAATTTACTCCCAACTGCCAGCACCCGGCCCATATCCCTCCAAACCCTTCCTATTCATATACCCAGAGTTTTATGATATTTTCCTTAGAATGTTCTCCATCGTTTATCAACTTTTACACCTTATCATTTAATTTTCCAATTTATCTCAGTCAACTTTTTAATACCTGAGTAAATGGATTTATTCAAGACTAAGACATTGGTTTCAGACTCATCGTGCACATCAGCTTGCACCATTTTCCAACTCAAAGTGAAATTATCTTGCGTTGTGGTAAGTCTTCCCCAAAGGATCCCTCACGAGAAGATTACTAATTAGTCCTATCTACTGACAAATCATATATTTGTATCATCGATAGTCAAAGGTGCTGGAAGACAGGAGGTTGGCTAACGTGGTGCCACTATTTAAGAAAGATGGTAAGGAAAAGCTAGTTAACTACAGACTGTTGAGCCTGATATCGTTGGTGGTCATGTTGTTGGAAGGAATCCTGAAGGACAGGATTTCCAAGTATTTGGAAAGGCAAGGACTGATTAAGGACAGTCAGCAACACTTTGTGCATGGGAAATCATGTCTCATGAACTTGATTGAGTTTTTTTGAAGAAATAACAAAGAGGATTGATGAGGGCAGAGTGGTAGACGTGATCTATATGGACTTCAGTAAGGTGTTCAACAAGGTTCCTCATGGGAGACTGGTTAGCAAGGTTAGAGCTCATGGAATACAGGGAGAATTAGCCATTTGGATACAGAACTGGCTCAAAGGTAGAAGACAGAGGGTAATGGTGAAGAGTTGTTTTTCAGACTGGAGGCCTGTGACCAGTGTGTGCCACAAGGATTGGTGCTGAGTCCACTGCTTTTCATCATTTATAAAAATGATTTGGATGTGAACATAGGAGGCATAGTTAGTAAGTTTGCAGATGACACCAAAATTGGAGGTATAATGGACAGCGAAGAAGGTTACCTCAGAGTACAACAGGATTTTGATCAGATGGGCCAATGGGCTGAGGAGTGGCAGGTGGAGTTTAACTTAGATAAATGTGAGGTGCTGCATTTTGGAAAGCAAATCTTAGCAGGACTTATACAGTTAATGGTAAGGTCCTGGGGAGTGTTGCTGAACAAAGAGACCTTGGAGTGCAGGTTCATAGCTCCTTGAAAGTAGAGTTGAAGGTAGATAGGGTAGTGAAGAATGCTTTTGATAGGCTTTCCTTTATTGGTCAGAGTATAGGAGTTGGGAGGTCATGTTGCAGCTGTACAGCCATTGGTTAGGTCACTTTTGGAATATTACTTGCAATTCTGGAAGGATGTTGTGAAACTTGAAAGGGTTCAGAGGCGATTTAAAAGGTATTGCCAGGGTTGGAGGATTTGAGCTATTGGGAGAGGCTGAATAGGCTGGGACTGTTTTCCCACCAGCTTTGGAGGCTGAGGGGGTGACCTTATAGAAGTTTGTAAAATCATGAAGGGCATGGAGAGGATAAATAGACAAGGTGTTTTCCCTGGTGTGGGGAGTCCAGAACTAGAGGGCATAGGTTCAGGGTGAGAGGGAAAAGAGAGGAACCTAAGGGGCAACATTTTCTTGCAGAATGTGGTGTGTATATGGAATAAGCTGCCAGAAGAAAAGATGGAAGCTGGTCCAATTACAACATTTAAAAGGCATGTGTATGGGTATATGACTAGGAAGGGTTGAGAGGGATATGGGCCAAGTGCTGGCAAATGGGACTATATTAGGTTAGAATATCTGGTCAGCATGAATGAATTGAGTCGAAGGGTCTGTTTCAATGCTGTACATTTCTATGATTCTATGACTCTATATGCTTGTTGGTTTCACAGGTTCTTTTCTGGGATTCTATCAAATGTATTCCACAAACTTGTTCTTCAAACTATTTTTGGCAATTTGAGTCATGCAGTCTATGTGAGTATGAAAATCTTCCACGATTACAAGGTACAGACAGACGTTTCTGTGGCTAGCAGCAAAAAAGCAGAATGGTGTGTTGCCTCCCTGGTGCCAGGATCAAAGATGTCTCAGAGAGGGTGCATAATGTTCTCACGGGGGAGAGGGGGCAGCAAGAGGTCATTGTCCACAGTGGAACCAATGACATAGGAAGAGAAAAAGGTTGAGATTCTGAAGGGAGATTACAAAGAGTTAGGCAAAAATTTAAAAAGGAGGTCCTTGAGAGTAGTAATATCTGGATTACTTCCGGTGCTATGAGCTAGTGAGGGCAGGAATAGGATAAAGCAGATGAATGCATGGCTGAGGAGCTGGTGTATGGGAGAAGGATTCACATTTTTGGATCATTGGAAGCTGTTTTGGGGTAGAAGTAGGGTGGGGGGTGTGGGATCCAGGGAGATAGTGAGGAAAGAGATCAATCTGAGACTGGTACAGTTGAGAACAGAGTGAGTCAAACAGTCGTGGCAGCCAGGGACAAGGTAGGGCTAATAAATTAAACTACATTTATTTCAATGCAAGGGGCGTAACAGGGAAGGCAGATGAACTCAGGGCGTGGTTAGGAACATGGGAGTGGGCTATCTTAGCAATTACAGAAATATGGCTCTGGGATGGGCAGGACTGGCAGCTTAATGTTCCAGGATACAAATGCTGCAGGAAGGATAGAAAGGGAGGCAAGAGAGGAGGGGGAGTGGCATTTTTGATAAGGGATAGTGTTACAGCTGTGCTGAGGGAGGATATTCCTGGAAATACATCCAGAGAAGTTATTTGTAAGGAGATCTCAGCTACCTGTAAGAATAATAAGGTGGTTGTGGTGGGGGATTTTAACTTTCCAAACATAGACTGGGACTGCCGTAGTGTTAAGGGTTTAGATGGAGTGGAATTTGTTAAGTGCGTGGAAGACAATTTCCTGATTCAGTATGTGGATGTACCTACGAAAGAAGGTGCAAAACTTGACCTACTCTTGGGAAATAAGGCAGGGCAGGTGACTGAGGTGTCATTGGGGGAGCACTTTGGGGCCAGTGACCATAATTCTATTAGATTTAAAATAGTGATGGAAAAAAATAGACCAGATCTAAAAGTTGAAGTTCTAAATTGGTGAAAGGCCAATTTTGACGGTATTAGGCAAGAACTTTTGAAAGCTGACTGGGGGCAGATGTTCGCAGGTAAAGGGACAGCTGGAAAATGGGAAGCCTTCAGAAATGAGATAATGAGAATCCAGAAAAAGTATATTCCTGTCAGGGTGAAAGGAAAGGCTGGTAGGTATAGGGAATGCTGGATGACTGAAGAAATTGAGGGTTTGGTTCAGAAAAAGAAGGAAGCTTGTGTAAGGTATAGACAAGATAGATCGAGTGAATCCTTAGAAGAGCATAAAGGAAGTAGGAGTATACTTCAGAGGAAAATCAGGAGGGCACAAAGGGAACATGAGATAGCTTTGGCAAATAGAATTAAGGAGAAACTAAAGAGTTTTTACAAATACGTTAAGGATAAAAGGGTAACTAGGGAGAGAATAGGGCCCCTCAAAGATCAGCAAGGCAGCCTTTGTGTGGAGCCGCAAAAAATGGGGGAGATACTAAATGAGTATTTTGCATCAGTATTTACTGTGGAAAATGATAAAGAAGATATAGACTGCAGGGAAATAGATGGTGACATCTTGAAAAATATCCAGATTACAAGTGCTGGATGTCTTGAAATGGGTAAAGGTGGATAAATCCCCAGGACTTGAACAGGTGTATGCTAGAACTCTGTGGGAAGCTAGAGAAGTGATTGCTGGGCCTCTTGCTGAATATTTGTATCATCGATAGTCACAAGTGAGGTGCCAGAAGACTGGAGGTTGGCTAATGCTGTGCCACTGTTTAAGAAGGATGGTAAGGGCAAGCCAGGGAACTATAGACCAGTGAGCCTGATGTCGGTGGTGGGCAAGTTGTTGGAGGGAATCCTGAGGGACAGGATGTACATGTATTTGGAAAGGCAGGGACTGATTAGGGATAGTCAACATGGCTTTGTGCAGAGGAAATTATGTCTCACAAACTTGATTAAGTTTTTTGAGGAAGTAACAAAGACGATTGATGAGGGCAGAGATGTGATCTATATGGACCTCAGTAAGGCGTTTGACAAGGTTCCCCATGGGAAACTGATTAGCAAGGTTAAATATCACGGAATACAGGGAGAATTAGCCATTTGGATACAGTACTGGCTCAAAGGTAGAAGACAGAGGGTGGTGGTAGAGGGTTGTTTTTCAGAGTGGAGGCCTGGGACCAGTGGAGTGCCACAAGGATCAGTGCTGGGTCCTCTACTTTTTGACATTTACATAAATGATTTGGATGCGAGCATAAGAGGTAAAGTTAGTAAGTTTGCAGATGACACCAAAATTGGAGGTGTAGTGGACAGCAAAGAGGGTTACCTCAGATTACAACAGGATCTTGACCAGATGGGCCAATGGGCTGAGAAGTGGCAGATGGAGTTTAATTCAGATAAATGTGAACCGACACTCCTCAGAACAAATCCCCTCAGCTCTACCCTAGTTCTTCTTCCAATTGCGTTAAAACCCTTGATCTTTTTCAATGTTTCTGCTTGGAACTAGATTCTTTCTATCCCCTGTTTCTTCATCCCTCACACCAAGCACAGAGTTTTGCGGGAGTAGGGAAGGGAAGAACTGCTCATTGCCACCCCTTTCAGAGGTAGGTTTGTGGCCAAACATCGGACACGGAAGAAGCCTACCTTGCCATCATAAACCCCATGGACAGACTAAACTTTTGCAGAGTGGGAGGATGTCACGCCTTCATAGCATTCCCACAGTGTGGAAACAGGCCATTCGGCCTGACAAATCCACACGTCTGAAGAACATCCCACCCAGACCCCCATCCCCTATCCCTGCATTTCCCATTGTGCAATCCACACTAGGCTGTACATCCCTTGTCACTCCAGGACAATTTAGCATAGCCAATCCATCTAGCTGGCACATCTTTGGACTGTGGGAGGAAAGTGGAGCACCTGGAGGAAACTCGCGCAGACATGAGGAGAATGAGCAAACTCCACACAGGCAGTTGCCCAAGGGTGGAATTGAACCTGGGTCTCTGACGCTGTGAGGCAGCAGTACTGACCACTGAGACCTTTTGGAGCTTCAATCCCAGCAGCAACATGAGCCTGTGAGTGCACACTGCTTGGATGGCAAACAGGAAGAAGGCATCAATGAAATCTGTCCAGGTAAATCAGAGGCATTGGTGGGGAGGATTTGAGCTTAATTAATTATTTCAATATGTCAAGTGGGTGCCAAGGTTGGCATTTTTCCTGAACCACAGAGGTCAGGTCAGGGTCCAGATTCTGCCTGACATATTCACTCCACCAACTGAAAACATACCTAATAAGTAAAATCAACCCCTTGTTAAGTGACCCCTCAGATTCTGCTTTTCCAAAAGAAAAGCCATTTAAGCCTTCCACATTTTTAAAATCCCCTTTCCTGGCAAGATAATTTCAAATCTTTTCTTGTCCTTTTGTAGTGTGATCACATCCTTTCCTGGAATACAGTAACCAGATATCTGTACTTTAACAGGTGTTTTATGCTGTTCTGAGATAACCTTCCAGACGTATATGGCTCTTTTGCGGTTCTCCGTCCTCATAAATTATTCACAAAACTATATGTATGCGTCATGTTTATTTTTAATATGGAGCAGAGCAAGGATGCAGGCGCAGAGTCTAACTTAGCCAAAATGGCTATTCAGCCCCATGTTGATGGCATTAGTTTGATCTTGACACAAGCCATCTAACCAACAGAGCTAACTGGTCCTCCGTTTATGTTCTGTGCATCAGCAAATTAAGGAAAGAAACCCATAGAACTTGTGAACCACCATCCACCTGTCCTGCTACTTTAAGAACGCTAAGGACATGTGCTTTGGGAACCTCTGTTCTTTACCATTTTAGATTTTCCTAAAATTTCAATGTGCATTCCTTATCTGTTTATGCTCCTCAAATTGTATTCCCTCACACATCCCGAGTTAAATTCAGGTACCACTTTTCTGCCCAGTAGACCAGCCCATTGATATCTTTGTTCTCTCACAATGGCCAAATTTGCATTACCTGGAAAATTCTTAATCATACTTGTTACATTTAAATCCAAGTCACTAATATATATATAAAACATTAAAAACAAGGATTTGATCTCTAAGCTCTGAAAGAAACTCAATGGAAGCAATCAATTGTAATATATTTATGTTCATATATGCTTAACAATCTTTTGGTCCTTTTGTAAAATTACCTCACTGAGCTGTGTTAAACATCAATTCAATGGAAGGGATGGAATTGGAGAGACATACAAATTGCTTTTCCTTGTTAAGTAATAATATCAAAAAGCTACCTGCTGAAAAAGAAATCTGTAAGTTGATTGCCTTTTAACATATCCTAATTTAATTCATTCAGTTTATGGAGGTTAGCTATTAACACACAAATAAACTCCCCAGTTGTTCTGCCAAAAGCAAATCTCCATTTGTTAACAAAATGTCTTAATGAGAAACATCATATATTAATAGTTCTTTTTTCCCTTCTCTTTTAACCAGCAGAAAGCAGCATCCTGCTATCATCATTTGCAGACAAAAGAAACTTTAACAGCTTTCTTGTCATTACACATTGGTGCTCTACCTGCTTCTTGCTAGTTCCAATGACTTGAAACCCTTGGAAGTCTGCATCATCATGCCTTTCCTATTATTGGAGTATGCACCCCCTCAACACACACACATTAACACATTTTGTGTTTAAACATAAGTTAAACACATGTTTTTAATGAAGTCTCCTAATTTAAGGAAGAAAACTGCATTGAGATTTATTGTTTCCTTATGCACTTTTGAAAGCAGCAAAATCATAATATTACTTCCAGTGACAAGGGATTTGATAATGATCTCTGTAAACTTGTTTTTCCTGTGTGGATGATTTGATAAAGGTTAATCAGTCCAACAATCAAAGCATTGGAAGAGTTGTTTGAAGGTAGGACTTTTATGTTAAATGATTGTTGCAAAAAAAGTGTGAATCCACTTTTGTTTAACTGTAAAAGTGTTTTTAACCATTACGCATTTTTGGCCAATTTTTCCAAAGAGAGGGACACACACACACACACACACACACACACACACACACACACACACACACACACACACACACACACACACACACACACACACACACACACACACACCTCTCCCTCTCTTTCTCTCTCTCGCGCAAAGATTGTGGCAAAAACAAAGGGATGAAGGGATTTTAGATGAGAATTCCAGAGAATAGAATGAGAGGCTGAAAGTTCACCCATCAGTGGTGCAGCAAAGAGGATCAAGGGCTAGAGTAAAAGTGGATGTCAGGATGAAGGAAGTTACAGAAATATGGTATTGTAAGATAATGGCGACATTTGAAAATTGTTGTATTTAAAATTCAATGTTATTTTATTAATTATTTTGTGCTCATGAAAATAAAGATTAATAACCTGGTGAAGAGAACGCTCTTCAATTTCAACTAGCAAAAGTTAGCATTGGGAGATGTACAGCAAAGGAAGTTACGTACCACCACTCACGTCCAATACATGTACTTGGCCCAATCTTTAAATGCTACTTTTATTTTATTAGCATGCCATTGCTATTTACTACATCAGCCATTCTTGTGACCTTAGCCCTTATTGACTGCCAACACGTGAATAATTTTATGTTACAACACCTTGTTTGACAGCTAGGTTAATATGCTTGACTAAATAAAGATGCAGGTTTCTTTCATGTGAACAGAAGAATGTGAGAAAAAAAGGTCTCCTCTCAAACATGCTTTAATATTCAATACAATTATGGTTTATAATCTGCCAGAATAAAACCATTTTATGTGGTCCTCATGCCCCTAACGATCTGATCATCTGTCTATCTCAGGTTGAAATTTATTTAACCATAGAACATTGGCATTGAAAATTCCAAAGATCCAGATCTTTTTTTCCTCATGCGAGACTGTGCCCCATGTTCTAGATTCCTGAGCAAAGGGAAACAACTTATTAGTATCCAACTTGTCAAGTTCCTTCAGAATCTAATATGTTTTAATCACAATTGGGAATGGGTAATTTTTACAGGGGTAAGGGATAGAGAGAAAGTGAGTGAGAGAGGAGACTTTTATTCATCAGTTAGTGTTGATAAAAATCAAGGCCTATGTTAGGAAAACAATGTGTTAACATACTGACCTACCCTATCTCTTGTTCCTTAGGTTTATATAGAGTCATACAGCATGGAAAGACATCCTTCAGTTCAACTCGTCCATGTGACCAAGTTTCTAAAACTAAACGAGTCCCATTTGCTTCCATTTGACTCATATCTCTTTAAACTTTTCCTATTCATATACCTGTCCAAATGTCTTTTAAATATCACTGAACCTGCAACTACCACTTCCTCTGGCAGTTCATTTCATGTAGGAACCACCATCTGTGTGAAAAGGTTGCCCTTCAGGCCCTTTAAATCTTTCTCTCTCATTTTAAAATTATGTCCTCAATTTTGGACTCACAACAGAGGAGAAATCTGATTTTTAGTTGCTCTGCTTTTAATCAAAAGTCATTGTTACACCTCGTTCTCCAAATGAAGACCATCTTTCTGACAGCTTTTTGCGGTCTGCTGTCTGTTCTCTGGCCTCCTACATTTTGTCCACGTGAGTGGGGGTGGGGAGGGATGGAGAGGTGTGGGATTGCAGAGCGGGCAGGAAACAACATGGGAGAGGTGTTCTAACTTAGCTGTATTTTGGTATCCAAGCACTTTGCATAAACAGATTAGCCGTTAAACATTACATTGTTGTTTGAAAAACTTTGCTTTGTGTAAATTGCCTGCTGAATTTCTTACATTACAGAATTAATTGCACAGCTAAAGTACTGTACTCCATTGGCTGCCAAGAACGCTTGATATAATAACAGGTATAGCTTTTCTATTATTCTTTTTATTATTTTATTCACAAGCGCTCTACTCAGCATAGCACATTATTATAGAATTTTTGACAGATTACCTTTGATATTCCTGTATTTCTTCCTCCGATGTCTTTCCCAGATTTACTTTAACAAATTCCTAGTTGATGCTTTTGCACAAACATGTAAATATTGTTTCCGACCATGAACAAAATTTGGTTTTGCTCCAACTCTGAGTGTACTATTTTATTTGTGGAAATATTAGTTGGAAAATTCATTGACACAAAATAAACAAATTAGGAAATTCTTCAGAGCTGCTTTCACTCCATCAGGATCAGCAATTGCATGAACACCTCTGTCATGAATAGTTTTAGGGATCTAATTATAAAAATGATATGTCAAGAATTAAAAGCTTTGTCTATTGAAGAAGTAGTCACTATGGCTATGGGGTTACAGTAATTAAGTAAAATTGAAGATATTTGGTTTTATATCACTGAAATGGTTAAGGGAGTCCTGAACGCGTCTTCTAGGTGTTGAAGGTTATAGGCAAATAAGAACCTCTGAGGCTGTAAGATTTCAATGAGACAGAACTTTAGGAAAAAATGCAAGAATTTTTAAAAATAGGTAGAAAAATGGCATTGATTTAATTTTTTGAGACAAAGAGAAAGAATTTGGAAACTCATTATAACAAACATACATGACAGAAATAGGTCAATTGAACCAATGTGATGTTTCCAGTGTTTAGTTTTCACTTGTCTCTCCTCCCATTCCATTTGCCCCATGTTAGCTATTCAGCATATCTTTCCAGTCCTTTTCTCTCTTTAACTCATCTAGCATCTAAATTAATTACCACAACCATTTCTGGTGGTCGTAAAAATATTTCTCCTTGATCTGATATGCCTCAACACAGCTGCCAGTTTGTTACTCCTCTCCAATTTTTTTTTGTGATCTGATGCTGCTCCACAATTCTGACTGGATCTTCCATTCTGGACTAATTAAAAAATATTGGGTGTACATCCCATGAAGTGCTCCATCATAGAAATATAGCATCAAGGGAAGACAAAGCATATCTCTTAGCAGTATTTGCTACAGTAAGATAAGTCTATATGTCCACTTTGAATGTTAGTGGATAGGTGAAAGCATGAATGCTGGTGAATGGCAAATGTGTGAATGGATGCAAAATGGAGGGATACATAGATGGGATATGTGGGTGAGGTAAGTGGGT
Organism: Chiloscyllium plagiosum; assembly: GCF_037043375.1. Taxonomy (NCBI): domain Eukaryota; kingdom Metazoa; phylum Chordata; class Chondrichthyes; order Orectolobiformes; family Hemiscylliidae; genus Chiloscyllium; species Chiloscyllium plagiosum. The sequence continues at coordinate 35,928,554 of NW_028270148.1, forward strand.
CAGTGAATGATATGGCAGGTAGGTTAAATGATAGGTTGTAGGGTGGTTAGGATGGAAGGCTAATTGGATGAGAAATGCTTGGGATGTTAGGTTGGCAGGGGTGGGGGATAGGATAGTAGGTGAATGAGGTGACTAGGTGGATGAATGAATACTTGGGTAGGGGTCAGCCAGGTTGGGTCACATAGTGTTGTAAAATCAGAGTCCAATCAGGATGAGTCATAGGGTAGATTAACTGTCTGATGAGAGTTAGCATGTTGGATCAGGAGAGTAGTTGTGTGGTGTGGGGTAGTCAGGTTAGATCAGTGGCTAGTTGATTTGTGTTGAGAGCGTTGTCAGCTCAGATTGGACTGGATGACTTGGAAATCAGGGTGTTGGGGGACTAACTGAGCAGGGGGATCAGTTAGGGGTAGAGTGGAGAGTCAGGGAAGATCACTATGAGTGATGGATGGAGTCAATTTTACAGATTCCCAGAAGTTACACGAGGATATTTCAGTTCAACATTTCTGAGTAACTGCCAAGGTAAGTACATCAAAAATGTATGAAGTCTCTGACCCTAACTCAGAGACAGAGACTTTTTTTCGCAGAATCCTGGAGAATTGGAGAATTGTCCATTAGAAGTTCAAACTTCCAAAGAACTCAAGACTGGAAAATAATTTCCCGAATGGTTTCATTAATAGCAATTGAATATATATCACTTGTTTAGGTTGTTTAGCTTTAAGTTTTGGATTTTCCCAGAACTAAAACATTCTCACATAATTCATAATTTTGAATACCTCTATCAGTACCTACAAGTTTTTTCTTTCTACAAAATTCCCCATACTCTTCAATCCTTTCCAGAGATACCATACTTGTAAATAATGTACACTCTCCCATCTGCATTGCTGTCCTTTTAATAGCATGGTGCATAACATTTCAAACGGAGCATGAGCAGGTTTACCAGTTTAACGCAAGTTCTCTACTTTTGAGTTCTATACTCCAGAATTAAATCACAGTGCTTGATTTAGCATTTGCAGTTGTTTTACTTATTGAGATTCTGCTTTACACAATTTATCTTTCTCAATCCGTAGATTTCTTTTGTGTTATATAAGACCATAAGACCATAAGACATAGGAGTGGAAGTAAGGCCATTCGGCCCATCGAGTCCACTCCGCCAATCAATCATGGCTGATGCGCATTTCAGCTCCACTTACCAGCGTTCTCCCTGTAGCCCTTAATTCCTCTAGACAACAAGAATCTATCAATCTCGGCCTTGAAGACATTTAGCGTCCCGGCTTCCACTGCACTCCGTGGCAATGAATTCCACAGGCCCACCACTCTCTGGCTGAAGAAATGTCTCCGCATTTCTGTTCTGAAATGACCCCCTCTAATTCTAAGGCTGTGTCCACGGGTCCTAGTCTCCTCGTCTAACGGAAACAATTTCCTAGCATCCACCTTTTCCAAGCCATGTATTATTTTGTACGTCTCTATTAAGTCTCCCCTTAATCTTCTAAACTCCAACGAATACAATCCCAGTATCCTCAGCCGTTCCTCATATGTTAGACCTGTCATTCCAGGGATCATCCGTGTGAATCTCCGCTGGACACGTTCCAGTGCCAGTATGTCCTTTCTGAGGTGTGGGGACCAAAACTGGACACAGTACTCCAAATGGGGCCTAACCAGAGCTTTATAAAGTCTTAGTAGTACATCTCTGCTTTTATATTCCAACCCTCTTGAGATAAGAGACAACATTGCATTCGCTTTCTTAATCACGGACTCAACCTGCATGTTTACCTTTAGAGAATCCTTGACTAGCACTCCCAGATCCCTTTGTGCTTTGGCTTTATTAATTTTCTCACCATTTAGAAAGTAGTCTATGCTTTTATTCTTTTTGCCAAAGTGCAAGGCCTCGCACTTGCTCACGTTAAATTCCATCAGCCATTTCCTGGACCACTCTCCCAACCTGTCTAGATCCTTCTGTAGCCTCCCCACTTCCTCAGTACTACCTGCCTGTCCACCTAACTTCGTATCATCGGCAAACTTCGCTAGAATGCCCCCGGTTCCCTCATCCAAATCATTAATATATAATGCGAACAGCTGTGGCCCCAGCACCGAACCCTGCGGGACACCGCTCGTCACCGGCTGCCATTCTGAAAAGGAACCTTTTATCCCAACTCTCTGCCTTCTGTTAGACAGCCAATCCTCAATCCATCCCAGCAACTCACCTCGAACACCATGGGCCCTCACCTTGCTCAGTAGCCTCCTGTGTGGCACCTTATCAAAGGCCTTTTGAAAGTCTAGATAGACCACATCCACTGGGTTTCCCTGGTCTAACCTACTTGTTACCTCTTCAAAAAATTCCAACAGGTTTGTCAGGCATGACCTCCCTTTACTAAATCCATGTTGACTTGTTCTAATCAGACTCTGCTCTTCCAAGAATTTAGAAACCTCATCCTTAATGATGGATTCTAGAATTTTACCAACAATCGAGGTTAAGCTGATTGGCCTATAATTTTCCATCTTTTGCCTTGATCCTTTCTTGAACAAGGGGGTTACAACAGCCATCTTCCAATCATCCGGGACCTTTCCTGACTCCAGTGACTCTTGAAAGATCTCAACCAATGCCTCTGCTATTTCCTCAGCCACCTCTCTCAGAACTCTAGGGTGTATCCCATCAGGGCCAGGAGATTTATCAATTTTAAGACTTTTTAACTTTTCTAGCACTATCTCTTTCATAATGGCAACCATACTCAACTCAGCCCCGTGACACCCTTTAATTTTTGGGATATTACTCATGTCTTCCATTGTGAAAACTGACGCAAAGTACTTGTTACGTTCTCCTGCTATTTCCTTATCTCCCATCACTAGGCTTCCTGCATCAGTTTGAGGCCCAATGTCTACTTTTGCCTGTCGTTTGTTTCTTATGTACTGAAAGAAACTTTTACTATTATTTCTAATATTACTGGCTAGCCTACCTTCATATTTGATCCTCTCATTTCTTATTACACTCTTTGTTATCCTCTGTTTGCTTTTGTATCCTTCCCAATCTTCTGATTTCCCACTGTTCTTAGCCACTTTATAGGATCTCTCTTTTTCTTTAATACATTTCCTGACTTCCTTTGTCAGCCAAGGTTGTCTAATCCCTCCCCGGTTAATCTTTCTTTTCTTGGGAATGAACCTCTGTACAGTGTCCTCAATTATACCTACAAACTCCTGCCATTTTTGCTCTACTGTCTTCCCGGTTAGCCTCTGCTTCCAGTCTATTTTAGTCAGTTCCTCTCTCATGCCCTCATAATTACCTTTATTCAACTGTAACACCATTACATCAATTTTGCCTTCTCCCTTTCAAACTCCAGACTGAACTCTACCATATTATGGTCGCTACTTCCTAAGGGTTCCCTTACTTTAAGATCTTTTATAGAGTCTGGTTCATTGCAAAGCACTAGGTCCAGAATAGCCTGCTCTCTTGTGGGCTCCATGACAAGCTGTTCCAAAAAGCCATCCTGTAAGCATTCCATGAATTCCCTTTCTTTAGATCCACTAGCAACATTATTTACCCAGTCCACCTGCATATCGAAGTCTCCCATGATCAATGTAACCTTGCCTTTCTGACATGCCTTCTCTATTTCCCGGTACATGTTGCGTCCCTGGTCCTGACCACTGTTAGGAGGTCTATACACAACTCCAATTATGTTTTTTTTGCCTTTGTGGTTCCTCAATTCCACCCACACAGACTCCACATCATCCGACGCTGTCATTCAATACCATAGATTTAATTTTGTTCTTAACTAACAAGGCAACCCCACCCCCTCTGCCCACCTCTCTGTCTTTTCGATAAGTTGAAAAACCATGGAGGTTTAACTGCCAGTCCTGACCCCCCTGTAACCAAGTCTCTGTGAGGCCTACTACATCATAATCACACTACTACATAATCATATACCATTCAAATTTTCTTTTTAATTTTCTAAGCAGCATCAGTTGCTTCTATTTCTTATGCCAAAATGCATCACTTCACATTTATCGAAGTTCAACTACCAAACCTGCAAGTTTTCAAAATTTCTTGCATTTTTTGTGTATTTTTCATTAGAGTCAGCTGTACTCCAAGTCTGGTAGGATGTGCAACTTTTGAAACTAAGTGAATTTTTCCGAAGTATTTACCATTAGATAAAATAATGAATAGCATTAGCCCTGGTATTGATTCTTGTGGAAAATTGTTTCCTATTTTCCTTCAATCTGAATAACTACCCTTTACCCCATTGCCTGTTTTCCATGTTTTTGCCAATTTGCTATCCACTCAACTACTTTTTCCCTCACTTCAGATATTCTTGCTGTGTAGCACCTTATCAAAGACCTTTTGAAAATCCAAAATTTGATTTTTACAACTTTATCCTTGTCTATGATATTAAAGTCCACCTTTTAACAGGAAAGTGGATAAGCTTTTGGATCAGAAGTAGATACAAAGTAACACTATTGAGCAAGCCAGTGAATTTAGATTGTTCTAAATGTTACAGTCCCCTCCTGTAAACTGAACCAAATGGCAACAAGTCAATGAGTAAGTTAAGAATAGGTGGCTCATGTGGAAAGGAATGCTAATATTCTGTTATTCTATGGTCCTATCCTGCTCTTATTACCTCGCCACATTTAGAAACAATTAGTTAGAAATTAGTTTAATTATTTTCATCAGGCACAAAGTGGTTGCTATTCGTAGCACAGCTTCAATCAGGTAAACATAACAATGGCTCCCAATTAGTCCCTACTGTCCACTTGAACATATATTGACAGTTTGCCTTGGGGTTTAGATTGGGGGGAGATAGTCTGGGCACATTGCTGACACTGTTTAGATGCAGCCTGTACCTTGTAAAGGGAAATGCGCTTTGGCTGCTGATAACTATAACTGAGGATTATGGATTATAGCAAACTGAGGTAAGGCTTGAAGGTCCAATCAGTTTTTGACACTACATTGAAGATATTTATATTCTAAATTTGTGTGCAATATTCAAACATCTTTTTCATATGGGTGAAGGACAGTGCACAATTGTTTTGGTTGTTCATTATTTTTGAGCTGTATTCAGCTGCACAGGCAGCCACCAAAACTGTTGCTGCTGCAGCCTGGGCCTGCTCCCACTGTTACAGCCTGGAGCTTGCCTACAAAAAAAAGAAAAAAAATACAATGTCTGACTTTTTCTGATTTTCTTTCAGGTTATAGTTAACTCAGTAATATTCGGGAAGAACGCTTAACCTTTGGCATGGCATAAGAACTATTTTCTTCTGCTGATCACCTCATCACTTTTCCTCTTTGGACATAGACGCTTGCAGTCCTGACGCTCGCTGGAATAAAGTGCCTCACTAACATATGGCACTGCAACGACATTTCCAGGGTGACAGATTGGCTTTCAGCCTAGATTCTGAGACGTTGCAGACTTAATTACCATGGCACTATGAAGTTACTGCGGGTTTAGAGGTAGGAAGCGCACTACGGTATTCACGGACATGAAAGATTACCACCCTGACAACTGTACCTGTGGTTTATTAAAAGTGTTTGGGCTCTTTTTGGGAATGAACTTGCAGCCAAAAACGTACAACAAATTCCGTCTAGCGGTTATATGGCGATTTCTATTATGCTTCAGCACTGTGAAGGGCCATTAATTCACTTTGAAGACGGAAAATTAACTTACGTCAGTGCATTTGGATCGCTTCACACAAAAGCCGTTTTGGGTCTTTCTAACTCAAAAAGCTATGACGAAAATAATGGAGGTTTCTTCTCACTTCATTTCCTCTGAGCTTTATTTCTGGCATGATCGTTTTCTTATAAAAAAAACATCGTGTTTTTATGGTTTCACAGATTATCCATGGAAACAATGAAAGGAATTGTTTCTCAACGAGTCGCATTTTAAACAAAACATGATCGCTATGCGTGAAGCCAATTGTGAAACTCTGATTAATTATGTTACTGAATAATTATATGCGTACTGAATAAACATTAAATAAATAAAAATAAATATTAACCAATAAACATTTTCGTATTGCTCATTGAGTGAGGCAGAATCATAGTTGTGATGACAAGTAACATGCTGCCAGGGGGCTACCTATCACAATGTAAGCTTCATTCTGGCCTTTCAGGGCTGTGAGACGAATGCAGAGCCAGCAGATGGCAACATGTAGCGTTCCTTGCATTTTTGGTTCGGAGGGATGGGGTGGTCGTGTAGATGGGTAACAGCAGTGTGCCCGCATAATAAGGAGTGATCTTTAGTTCCAAAGAAAATCGAGTATTGGTGCTTATTTTCCTTCTGGTCGGTAAACCAAACCTGATTATGCTTCAATGTAATGCAACAAGCTAAGAATTAATAGAAATATAAAAGACGCATAAATCATAGCAATAGAGAAATCAAACGCGACTTTTGAAAATCACAATATAGCGAAATCACGTGGTTCAAGATGAAAAAAAGTGTCTGCTCAGTTAAAAAGCTACACAATCACAACAACATTTCGGAAGTGCCTGATCTTTTAACAAGTAAAAAGCAAAATTAAAATATGCTTCGGACAAGAATTCATGTTACTTTCGGTTCTGCCTCTTCGTAGATATCCCTGCTGTGCGATAATACTGTGAGGAAAGTAAAAGAGGATGAATAGTATAGTTAAATAGGACTAACCAACCAAAGGACAATCTACTCGCTTTTGAGTTGAGAAAGGTACTCACGTAACTATCGTGTTAATAACCCGCCATTACTCCTTCAGGCACTGTAATATTGTTCTACTTTTACAGATAAGATAGCTCAGTCAATGTAGAGCTGACTGACCTTTTGCGTCAATGCTTCATGTAGCCAATGCAGTTCAAACCAGGTAAGACCCAGGGGGTTGGATATGATTATTGAAAATACTAGCTCGTTACTGGGCATGGAGGACATTCGGTAATTTGACGTACTACCTTACTAACGCAAACGAAGGCATTGGAAGTCCTTGCTATCTACGACCTCACCTCAGCGTTACATTAAGCACCTCCTTAGTTCTTTGGCTAAATCACGACAACACCAGCGACAACTGAATTAAAACACCAGTACACTACCCTGACATATTTTGGAGTATTTATCGTGTTTAAAACCTACAAATTGGAGTCCAAACCAGTCTAGGCATGATATTGGGTTTGTAAAAAAAGTCGATAAATTTGGAGAAAATCTAGATCTGATTGTGTCCTCTCCTCTGATATCACGGTATTTGCATGATTAGAATCTCAAGAATCTAATTTCTTACATCAAACTTAAATATATTGCCGATCTGTTACAAGTTTTAAGCTGTTTTGTTTTGCAAACCTGTTGAAAATGAAAATGATATAAATGCATGTATTTTGATCTTAAGTGTAAATTGCGTTTGTCTTTTCATAAGCCTTACGCAAAGACGTGGATATATTTCTCATACAATTGTGGTTATGCTACAGATATGACTAGGAGCCAAGTTCCCATGTAATTACTGATATATTGGCCAACTCAAGTGGCATGGCGTGTCCACGTGGATACAGATGGCATTTCTACCAAGTGAACAATAATAATCCAAATGTAATGTAGATATTTTGCAGATTACAGTCCATTTCTTTGTCGTTTCATGGCGGCAGGCGAATAGAATAAGTCAGAAGAGAACATCTGTAGTTATTCCCTTGCCGATTCCCTTGGCTGGTTGTGACGAACACGCGGAGGTTCGTCACTTATGGAGATACAGCATGCCTTTAGCAGAAATTGTACCGTATTACGAAGAATTGATTGGTTTGAACCTAAACGACTTTTTTTTTGACAAATAAGATGATCAATGAATTCAAATCGATATAATAATTAGACTTCAAGAGTGAAAAGGAAATTGAAACAAAGAAAATAGGATCGAGAGTAAGCCATTCGACCCATAGAGTCTGCCCCGCCATTCAAATGACCATCTATCTTTAAACCTGAGGTATTTGTTTTTGTCAAGCTAGGGTATTGAGGGAAAAGGGCCAAATGTAGGTGCATGGAGTTAGACCACAGATCAGTCCATTATTTCATTAAATGGCTGAATAGTTATTTCTAGTTCCATTTCTTTTCTCCATATCTTTACACGTTGGTGTCTAGAAATCTACATATTTCTACTTACGTACATGCAATGATTTGGCCTCCACCACTTATAATAAAACAAAAAGCTGTGAATGCTGGCGATCTGAAACAAAACAGAGACTGCTGGAGAAACTCAGTATACTTGCATCTGTGGAGAGAAAAATATAGAGTTAACAATTGGGAGTTCAGTGACACTTCCTCAAAACTGGAAGCAGCTGGGAAATGATGACATTTATGCTGACAATGGTGGGGTTGTGGGGATGTGTTGGTAAGAGTAAGTCAAGTAGATGGCGAGATGGAGTTTGTGTCCAGAGAGAGAGAGAGAGTAACAATAAATAGACAAAGGGATTGCTGATGATAAATTGGGAGAAAGATAAATGCGAATGGAAATTGTGAATAGTCAAAACTGGGTTGGCTGTACTGGAAACAACCCATACAGAAGAGGATCTGGGGGTCACAGGGTGGGTCACAAACATGAAGTAAGGTGTTCATCCTCTAAAATAGTCAAACTCAATGTTGAGACCTGAGGATTGTCACTGAGAGCGGACCCAAAAAAGAATTCCACAAAATCATAGCATGGAAACAGGTCATTTGGCCCATCGAGACCACATCTGCTTCTCCCACCCTACAACCCTGGATTTTCCACGGATAATCCACTTAGTCTGCACATCCCTGGACAGAATGGTCTATTTATCTTGGCTAATCCATCTAGCCTGCACATCGTTGGACTGTGGGACGAAGCACCATGAGGAAACCAACTAGACACAGGGAGAACAGGCAAACCCCACCTAGGCAGTCACCCGAGGATGGAATAGAACACTGGTTCCTGGTGCTGTGTGATAGTACCGTTAACCATTGAGCCACCATGCTGCTAGCCCTACTCAGAATCCTGATGCTAGAGGGAATATAATCCCTGTCTGTCTAGCCCTGACAAAGTTGTATACATTTCAATGAGATCTCCTCTTACTCTCTAAACTCCAGTAAATACAAGTCTAGTTGACTCACTCACTCCTTGTGCAACAAGCATGCCATCATAGGAGCTATTTTGTTGAACCTTCACTGCAGAACCTTCACTGTTATGCAAGAAAGAAGCGCATACAATACTCCAGGTGTGATCTCACCAAAGCTCTGTGGAGCTGCAACAACATATTTTTGCTCCTGTATTCTATTCCTTTCACAATGAAAGCCAACAAACCACTTCTTAACCACTTACTGCATTGCATGCTTACTTCTAGTAACTGACTTACGAGGACTCACGAGCCCTTCTCTACATCAACATTTCCCAATCTGTCAGGATTTAAATAGCATCCTGCTATTCTGTTTATCCTCTGAAAGTGGACAACTTAACACTTATCCATGTTGTCTTGCATCTGCCATAAATTTTCCCACTGAATTAACTCGTCAAAATTGCCTTGAAACTTTGTTATTCCGTCCTCACCACTCGCATTTGCACCTAGTTTTGTGTCATCAGTAAACTTAAAGACATTTCGTTTGACTCCTTTATCCAAAATGTTGACATATAAGTTGTGCATAGTAGAGACACAAGCACTGAGCACGAGGGCACCCTACTAGTCACCCCAACTTCCACTCTGAAATAGTCCTAATTTTTCCCACTCTTTGCTTCCAGCCATCCAAAAGTATTGCCAAACATTTACTTTTATTCCCTCTATTTTCAATGAAGTGCTTCATCTATGACTTCATAAGTGGAATTCCAAGTGCAGATTTTACATCATCTTTTAACAATACATCATGATACGCTGGAATGCTTCATAGCAAAGAAGAGCGTCCATTCTTGATGTTAAAGTGAAGATGTGGATCTAAGATTTTGAACTGACAGACTTTTGTGTTTTAATATGGGGTGAATTACCGTAGCGAGTTTTTAAGCATTACCTATAGAGGTTTATAAGAATGTAATTGCTACATCTATGATTTACTGCAATGAACAATTTAATTATATCCACGTGGGACAGCCAAGTTGTTAATGGATCATGCATCATGGCGTTTAGTTGTGAAATTGAACCCTTGTGACTCTGCTCCTAATTGACTCTTATATTGAATAACCCCGAAATTAACCCATACCGACTGAAATGCAGTTCTGTTTACATAGCTATAAAATTAAGTTTACATAAAAAGTGCTCTCGTAATGCATTCAACCATATTGTTATTGTTTCTGTTGTTCCAGTTACTTATAGATTTTTTTTTGATGCGTGAACAAGTTTACACAAACTTTTTTAAGCCTGTTTTCAATCCAGAGTCACCCATTCTTGTCTGCTTTCATTTAACACCCAACTATATGTCGTATATTGATAAATCAACACTGTTGGTGACGACAACGTCGATTGGTCAGCTGAAATATTGAAACATTCATCCCTCATGAATTGTATTACTTTATTTCAAACATTTTCGATAAATTATTTTTGTTTGAAACGTATGCTGCTTTGATAAAATGCACCAGTCAGCAGCCAGTCGAAAGTGAGTTATGAGTAATGCAAAAGTGTTGGGTACGTTTATGATGCCATCTGTAGCGATTGCATTTTCCCACAAAACGGCACAATAACTTTAAAGTGAAACGATGGTTCATCAATCCAACAAAGAATTTCAGAGGAACGTCTTCAGCAAAGCATGACACAAATGACAATTCCAGTGGTAGCATCCCACCAGTGGTATAGTTGGGGCAAATATCATGGATACATTTTATGTGAAACTACAGAAGTTCATGAAGGAAAATATAGTAGAAGGACATGGCGATGGGATTAGATAAAATATGTGTGAATGTATGGACTGTTACTGCCTGGATAATCTAGTAGGGCCGAGTGGTCTGCTTCTCCGCAAGGCATTCAAGGGCATATTGCAAAAAAAATCTAAGTATTGACTTCACTGATGTATTTCCTGAAAGCTCACACCCACACACAGGACGAGAAGACTTTTAAAGGCCAAAATGATGGACCCAGACGGCCAGTTCTGTCAGCGACCCACTTAGTCTCTTACACTGCACAATAAAGTTCCATGAAATGATTGATCTTAGCCGGTAAAAGTAATTTTAAAAATCAAACTAACACCATATTTTTATACTTTTATGCAGAAACTCCCTCAGCAAAAATCAATATTTTAAGGCCTACTTATGTATTCTGGAACAAATTCGTATTTATGCCGTAATTTTAACATCTAACAAAAACAATTTCTCCCAGGATCTTGCTAAACTTGCTGAGCAAATTCGGTACCAGGTGCCAATCTGAATCTCAGGAGAAGCAGACTGAGAACCACTCACTGTTCTTAGGTTTGGTTCTGCTTACAATGCAAAGCAAGCATACTGTTTCAAGGAATGGTCACCGGACCCCGAAACGTTAACTCTCTTCATAGATGATGCCAGACCTGCTGAGCTTTTCCAGCAACTTCTGTTTTTGTTTCTGATTTACAGTATCCGCAGTTCTTTTGGTTTTGCAGTGTACTGTCAGGACCGGTTCAGACAGTCTTTTGGGCCTCATGAGCACTTTTGATATCCGCAAGATGTCGTACAGACATGTAGAGAGTAGGGATTCACTCGCGAAAATCGCTGGTTGAAATGCGAACTATTGGGGCAGAACTTTCTCGAAACAAACAAGCAGAAGTTCCAGTCGAGCAGGAGCCAAGTAGAGGGTTCTATTTGGTTAGTACCCCAGCTGCATCTGCCTGTAGCGGACCAAATGCAAATACAGCTTTAATTCACATCTCAGAAAACGAAATCCCAACTGAAGGATTATGCAAGTTTTCATTTAGCGTCATTCTGAACATAAATGATTTTGCCAAACATAGGCTGGTTCATACTGTCCATGTATCTCCGTTATAGAATGCTTGGGCTATGCAATCACTAAACATCAGAGTATCAACTTGACCTTAATTCAAATCCAGATGGAAAAAAAAATGAAAAACCAGCGATTGATGCCAATGAGGACCCGGTGGTGTTGCAACTGGTTAATTGCAAAGTTTTTTTTTCTGCAGGTTGCATTAATAATAGTAATTAATAAGATTGCCTACTTCAATGCCCACCAACAATTAACGGCTAGAAAGTGAAAACACAGACCTACTTCAGGGTTTAAAGGCTAGTTAGAAATATATTCATGTAACTGGGGTTTGGGTTGACTAAACTGTGACCCAGCTGAACAATCTCTTGCACTCTTATGTAGAAATTACAGTACCCAAACAGATCATTTGACCCAACTATTGTACGCTGGTGTTTATGCTCCATATCACAATCTCTCACTCTGCTTCATCCTACTGCATCTGCATGAATTATTTAAATAGAACTGTATTAGAGCAGAGGTATGCCTGAACAGCCAATGCAAAACTACATGCATTACAGTGAACGGAGCATAAACAGGCCAAAATAAAAACAGATGCCTTCAACAAAGCTTGGACGATATGTCAAACTACCGGTTCTTTCTTTGCTTTACTCCTGGAAATTATAAAGAATAATCGAGCGACAAGCCCTTTTTAATTTCGGCCAAGTAAATTCACAGTGAGCTTGACGGCTACTTCTAAAAATAATGTAATTCAAGGATGAGCCGATTATGCAACTGTATTTGCGTGGAGGGCTTGTGGGGATTGGGAAGTCGAATCCGTGTTTATTCGTGGTGGGTGGATAAAATAACATATGACTGCATACAACATTAATATTTTTATTCTTTTTTCGATACTGGAGAACGTGGTCTATGGTTCTGCCCTATACTTTTTTTTTTATCGGTGTACAATATTACTGAGGCAAAAGAGATAATTCAGGATGTCTGGTCCCGTATCAATCACTCAGAAGTTAGAAACTAAGCACTTCTAGAAGGAGAGAAAATAAGTTTTGTTTTCTAAGCTTGTAAATTTAGTTCAGTTACGTTCATGAAACTTCCAGGCCGTGGCAATCAAAAAATTGGATCGCAAACAATTTCACTCCCCCCACCACCCCCACCTCCGTCCTCCGTACATCAGTCAAACTATAAAATGTGAGATTACTCCCTAACATTTCTTGCTCCCCACTTCTCCTTTCCCGGGATTCTAAATCCATTTCCTATCAGTGTTCAGATCTGCCCTGATTCCTGATTTACATTGCGTTTATACGATTTCATTTTCACTTTCTGTTTAATTATTTATGAACATCTGAATACTTTTATAGTTATACTATTATTGTCATACATTGCCTAAAAAGGTAAATGAAGACAAATCGTTCCCTATAACAGTGAATTTGGGCTATAAATGTATTCTGGGATTCGCAATGCAAATATGCGCATAATTTTAGATGCCTTCGTTTATTATTAAATATGCCGTTGCATTGTGTTTTTGTCATCAACTAAGGCGATGGAGATATTGTACCAATGAGACAATTTTCTCCTACATACATTATTTGCATAATATCAGTGCTATAAATATACATAAGTCTGAATTCACCACTGCTCAATATTTAATCTTCAGAGTTAACCAACAACATTTCCACCTTGAGAGACTGAAAACAAATATCCTCATAATAATTAGACCAAGTGCGGTTTTCCATCGGTTAGCAGAATTGTCTAGGCATGTACTGCATCTTTAGGGTAATAGCATTTACCTAAAGCTATTAGCTGCGTTACACAGATTCTCAACGTATTCAGTTTTACAGGCATCAACTTCTCAATAAACAAACTACAGTTAATAAAGATTGAGACAATAAGTAAAGCAGAATATGGCGAATGCTGGAAATATTAGATAAAGAAGCTGAAAATACTGAGAATACTTAGCAGGCCTGGGAGCATCTGTGCAAAGTAAAAATGGTTTAAATCTTTAAACAATAAACTGAAAGTTTTGAAGATGTGTCAAATTGGATTCGAAACAGTAAATTTCTATCCTTATCTCTGTTTTCCCGTAGTATCCTCAAATTAAAAAAAAAAGTTGGAAATAAATAGCCACTTGACACTTGCTCAGCATTTTCGTGTTTTAGTGCAGATTCCCAGCATTTGGGATGGTCCTTCCCTCCGCACCTAGTGATTTGTATTCCTCTCTTGAGTTTCGCTATTTTCGCACTAAACTCCAAATGGTATAATTGGATTCTGCGCTATACAATGGCAATAGATTCTTGGACAAATGAACTAATATTTTCAGCAATACACCAGGGAGAGGCAGAAGTATATAAAAGGGAATATATCAGTCCTTTATTATCAATGGGATAAAACTGTGGAGCACTCAAATTAAATGAGGTTCGTTGAATTGAATTGCGCATTGAACAAGTTTCCTATTTACGAAGTACAGGGAATATAATTATTCAATATAAAGCAATTATTCTCAGTTGTACTATAGTCCTCACTCTCTCCTACTTATTACATTGATCGTTATTGATGTATTCAATAATTCCTGAGTTTAATTTTTTTGCCTCGAATGGAATATAGTAACTTACGTATTAATTACACTTTAAAATTCCTATTGTGACTCTCGACCTACAGGTTACCTGCTGTCTGACCCCGCAGTCGTCTCAGCGCAGTCACGTTAGTTCTGTTTTAACTTTCAAAGGCATCTAAGCACAGCTGTAAAGCTCTGTTAGATTTTAGTGATATTGTTTGATCGAAACTGTACCGGGTATTGTGACCAGTCCTCCGAATAAGGGGGAGAAAAACGCGGGGCTTTCTTAATTTCTTAACACATTTAACAAATTTCTTAATTTGTTTTTGCCCGCCGTAGTCTTATTTACCACCTCGCCCCCACACCCTCCCCTCTCCGGGTGAAGTTCGTCCGTGCGTCATCAACACTTCTGAAAGTTACTATAGTCAGTTCTAATGCCAGACGTAGGAGTCTGGAGAACACTGGCAAATTTTGCTCCGACATTTGCTGCGAGGACACCCATTTTCGAATGTCAAAACAAGCATCTCTTATCTGTCAGTTACAAAAGATTCTTAGTGAGAGATTTAAAGTAAAGGTTTGAAAATATGGTCAAATTTAAAATGGAAACATGGTGTCTCCTAACATATAATTGCATTCGGGTGCCAGTTTCATCTTCCTGAGCCAGTTTATACACTTACATTAAAATCACTAAAGCACATACATAATTTTAAATCATTGCTGGCTATATTGTCCTTCGATGGTCTCATGGCAATTCGTTTGCAGTCAGTAATTTTCAATTTATGCAATTGAATTGTAATTTTTAAGTAGCTAGATGGTAAAGGAGAGGTTAACGGCATGATAAGATGTTTTTGTTTAAAAGTAATTCTCTGGTATTTCATGGCTGAGCCTGTATGTTAACTGCTAGATTTACGGAGAAAATTGCTTGTGACCGAAGAAACGGCGTTACGACACGTTATAAACTGAAATATGAACGACAAGGCCAAACGTCAAGTTTAGCTTAGCGTGGATAAGTCAGAGTTTAGAATTTGTTTTACTGATTTAAATTAGCAAGTGTAAAAATCAGTTTAATTTCCACGAAAGTGACTTCTATACCTTTATCCAAGACCTTCCCATTATTGAGAATATATGCTTTAGCACTAGTTATTTCAGTTTACAAAAAAATAATCAATTTAATGGCATACAGTCGACAGCATAGCATTTCTTTACATTTATGTCAAACAGTTTTACCATCCGAACAAATAAATACATGAATAAGCAAGTTTTGGAGGGAAATGGGCCAAGCGCAGGCAGATGGGACTGGTTTAGTCTGGGAACATGGTCGCCATGGACTAGTTGGACTGAAGAGTCTGTTTCCATGCTGTGTGACTCCCTCCCTATATCTGAACAACTGCATGAGACAGCTTAGCAGTCTAATCTAAACTAGAGTTATAAATACAACTGAACAAACGACATTTCTTTAATGTGACAAAGTCGTTTACTTTGTATTCTGTTGCAGGAGAGTATAAAATTCAAAGAACCCTGGAACTTACTCATGAAGCTTGCCAAATTCAAGCGTCAACGCGTTAATCAACCATCGAAATCCTACTATGTGTTATAATACCTGATTTGTGATGTTATATATTTTTTAAAAAAAAACATCACATGCATGATCTTAACTTATGTTTGGTTAAATAAATTATACGCAGGAACAATGGAAGAAACCAAATTTGTCTGTGGACTTTTGAATTGTACTGATTGAAGTGTGTGCTATCTGGAGGCTTTTTTAAAACCTATTTCTGGTCCAGTCGTTCTCTCAATATCTCACAATTGAAACAAACCAAAATTTAAAGATTATTCAGATCACTCGAATGAGTTCGCGCAAATTAGTCCGAGTGGAGCGACATCCCCTGGCGCAATTTAGGAAAGGCAAGGGAATACCATTAAGGTAACCTCATGGTCCACCTGTAAATGTATCGCTTCTCCTTGGGGAAAACAAGTGGTGCAAGAGGAAAATCTCTCTGCTTTAATTGTTGTAGAGACATGATTTAATACAGCCCTTTGCAAAGTAATTTTTATTTATGAAGAATAACCAAACAGTGGTCTATTTTCCAGGGGATGCATGCGTTTCGTCTAAAGAGATTTTTGGTTTATTGAGCTTTCCAACATTGATAGAGTACTACAAGTTCAAAGAAGTGAAAGCTTCTTGCTGCGCAGTCACGCACCCTGGGCCACGAATCAACTTCACAGAGCAATTTGAGAAAATCCCATAAATTAAAGATGACATCGAAATTGGAGGTGTGGTGGACAGCGAAAAGGTTACCTCAGAGTACAATGGAATCTTGGTCAGATGGGCCAATAGGCTGAGGAGTGGCAGATGGAGTTTAATTTAGATAAATGCGAGGTACTACATTTTGGAAAAGCAAACCAGAGCAGGACTTATACACTTAATGGTAAGGTCCTGGGAAGTGTTGCGGAACAAAGGGACCTTGGAGTGCAGGTTCATAGTTCCTTCAAAGTCGTCAGGATGGTGAAGAAGGCGTTTGGTATGCCTTTCTTTATTGCGTCAGAGCATTGACTGTAGGAGTCGGTAGGTCATATTGCGGCTGTACAGGACATTGGTTAGGCCAGATTTGAAAACATTTTTATGACTCTAAGTAATATTAAGCTAAAAGGACAATCGCCAAATAACTGCGTGAACAAATAACAGCGCAAGCCTATAGAGGGCTCTGGCTATCAATGTTCACTTTCTAACGTGGCTGAGAGTCAATTTGGACAGAAATTTTGTATCTCCAAATAAACGATCTGCTTCCTCTCTATGCTGAAAACGGCTGACGAACAGTCCGGTTCAAGCAGAGCAAGTTTTCCTTCTTAATGCGGTTTCTGCCTTCGATTTTACATCATCTTATATTCAGCCCCAAATTACGTAGTGTGTTGCGAATTGTGATCTTGTTTTACTAAATCATTGACCCCATCCTCCCCAGCACAACACACTGCTTTATTTGAACTTGTGGGTCAGTTGTCGGCCTGTCAATGCGCGCAATTCTCCAGAGGGAAAATGCTGGAAAATCTCAGCAGGTCTGGCAGCATCTGTAAGGAGAGAAAAGAGCTGACGTTCCGAAACGTCAGCTCTTTTCTCTTCTTTTCTCTCCTTACAGATGCTGCCAGATCTACTGAGATTTTCCAGCATTTTCTCTTTTGGTTTCAGATTCCAGCATCCGCAGTAATTTGCTTTTATCGCGCACTTCTCTATTTGTCCGTGTGGATATGAATTGAAAGGCGAAACAATTTGAAACCAACTTGTTATTAAATAATGCCTGCTTACCCCTCCAGTTCTTTTAATTTGATCCACGCAGTAAAATCAAAGTAGCTTTCTCACATTTGATTGGCACCCTTGTGGATTAGTAAATAATTCGCTTTTTTTTGACCACTTAGAACACCCTCGTTTGTTTGGACCGTAGATCGATAATATTGAATTTGAAATTAAGAAGATTATCTTTGTAATTAATAATGAAGAAATGATTTTTTTTGTCCAAAATGTGGAAAATAACTATTATTTGTAATGTGCAATCATTACGTCTAATTGCTCACCACGAGTAACTGGTGACTTTGATTAGTAGTTTCGTCTCCGGGGCAAGACGTTTTTTATGACGGTCTCAATCGAAATGTTGGTTCATTGAAAAGGCATTTACTCTCTTGGAGCTTGTATTCTATCAAATTATTTCACGGCAATCATAACAATAACTACAATTCAGATTAGATATTAATAATTTCAAATATACAAATGCTGAACAAGTAAGCAACAAAAACAAAGTTCCCCAAAACATTAAAAAAACTCAGACCAAAATGTACCCCTTCTTATCTTACATCTTGATTCTATTTTATATATTTATTTATATCATAGCAGGATTAATGAAACAGTTAAATGCTTTGGATTGCCAAGAGAAATATATTTAATATTCATCATTATGTATATTTACTTTTTAGAAAAGGAACAACTCGGAATTGTTCATATAAATGTAGTCTACAATAAGTTGTAAAATTGCAGAAGGCATTGCGGCGCTAAACGTTCTGATTTTAAAGTAATATTCCAAATTAGTCCAGGTACTAGCATGTAAGAAAATGCTCAGATATACTTCGCAAAGCTTGTCAAAGATGGCGAACGCCAGTGCACTAATGCAACTTTCACTCTAATTACTTCCGAATGAGCACGCACAATTAAACACGACTCACGCTTCTGTATCGAGGCAACAATTCCTCCACTCTTCACTTCCCTTTCTCTCAAATAAATACATATTGATAACTAAAGGAAATGTTTAACAGTACTGGCAGTATGAAACAGCGTTGAAAACAGAGGACAAGGTCATGCAACCTGTTTAGCTAACTGCAGAACAATTGCATGGTTGAGTTTGTTGCTTCATTGCTAACACTGCAAGACAGCACTGGAGTCCCAATCACCAGTTAACGCGTATGTAAATATTAAAACGTACCTTCTACTGAATCATAGCATGAATGAAGTAGTAACCTACGCTTTAGGCAGCCTTGCACGGCGACGGTTAGACTAATAAATGGCAACACTCTTGCCTGGTATTTTGAGTTAACATTATAACCCTATCCCCTATATTAGATTACAGTTATGTGATATATAGAGCGCTCAATTTTCAAGTTCTATTATCCTTTCCAAGCCCGTTTGTAACTCCCCTCCGTCCTTATCTGTGACTACGTCACTGCAACTATTACTTTTCTGTAACGCAGTTCCATTTTATCGCAGTAGTCGATTAACCGATAAAACCGCAGAGGAAGCAATTGGGTGACTATCATCATTGGCAACTACGTGAACCTTAGCATTTGATTGAAGATAATCACGATACCCTTTAAAAATTAAAATGGAGGATCCCTCGTAAATGTTGTATCATAACGTGGTTTTATAACCAGAGACACCAAAGACTTTTAACAATGTAAAGGCTAACAATACACTAAGTCAAAATAGGCTTCCAAGTCGGTATTCTGAAAGACAGACTGACAAACCGGCAAATAAATAGGTAGATAGAAAGATTCACAATCGCCACCAGATACCAAAATAAAAGAAAACAAGAGATCTCAAGCTTCAAATGATGTATTGCAAGTGTCCGAGAACAAATGGCTGCTATTACTTATGCTAACTTTAATAGTTTTTATCCCTGGAGTCACATTTGTTATAGACTTTATTTGCCCAGTGCAGATATAAACGTACAATTAGCTTCCTTCGCCATTGCATCTTACTGCAGTGAAAAGACCATTGACTATAATATTTTAAACCTAGATTAAGATCACTTCACTAGCAAGATGCACGTAGCGCCTTCTTCAATAATGTGCAATTGACCGGGAGTTCTTTATTGCAGTCTACACACCGCTCAACATAATTTATTTCAGTATCCGGAGCATAAGAGAAGCCAGATATCGCAGCTGCTTTAGTCCATGGATATATAATCATGTTGGATAACCATGTTATATTATATGATCACATTCATCAGTTATCATAAGAGACTTTGCGAATAACATTACAGCTAGAAGGCTAACATTTCTGGAGCATTCAAATGACATTAAGTGCACTCAACAGCAGTCAGAGTGACATGTGTGCTCAACATATTTAGATAAGCAGACATTGACAACTCTGGAATAACGTCTCATACCCAATAAAGACATTTTAAAAATATTTTCTTTCTATTTTATAAAGTGAAAAATGGAGACAACGGTATGGGCTATACTGTTATGGTTTAAAAAAAATACTGAGTTACATTGGGGTTAAAATAGCCATCTGTATTTTTGTACTGGACGTAAATCTGCAGCCGCATGAGATTGAGAAAGGAATGGAGCCTCAGGACGTTTTATATTTCACTGGCGTAACTAGTAAACGGGATTTGTGTGGATCGTTTTCTCATCTTGGACGTGATTTTAAATAAGCTGTAATCAAGATTTTTAAAGGCCCGTTGGGCACTTTTTTTTCTCCAGCCCTTTTTCTTTATCTGCATTATATTGGCATTATAGTTAGACCAACAATAATCACCTGGAATCTTCACATAAACCCAATGGCAAATTTAACATATATCTCACGGTTTGACATTTAACGTTCACCAATGGTAAACGCGTTCGATGGAAGCGCCGCCATCCCTTATATAACGAGCATATGCTAGCAGATAAAGAATAATCGTATAATACAAAACCGTGCCGATGTCAATGTTAAAAAAAATCTAATTAAATTGTTGCTAAATAATTGAAGGGACAGGAGGGAAGAAAGCAAACGTATCGGATGTTAGCTGTGCTCTGTTTTTATTATAAAATAAGCAGGATTTCGCCTCCAAAGATTGTAGTCACGTAATATAAACAGTAATAAAACAATTTTTATGCAGAGTGAGAGCATTCCTTCTTGTTGACTGAGATATTTTTTAATGCTAGATGAAATGACATTATATGTTTACGGATTGTTTTCAGTTCAATATAGCTGCGATTACACGTTCCACGCATTCTACTACAGGAAAGCCAGCTTTCTGTACAGTTTTCATCTACATGTAAATGATCTTCCTATAGCGTGTTTTTAATTCTTTTTAGCATATTTTATCAAAACTTAAAATGCTCATTATGCACGCGATTACAAATCTACTCACTCTTGTAACCTGTATATATATATATATTTGTGTGCATGTGACTGTATGTGCTGTAGTGTAATTTTAATTGAGAGCAATACTTCCGAGATTGTGATTTTGTGACCAGTAAAATATTAACTTGTTTGTCTAAACAAAGACATCCTCCGTTATATAAAACCTTAAGACTTTGCTACATCAATCTCTTATGTGATCTAATACAGTACCTTATAACTCGAATAGCTATATCCATCTTTCCTTCCCATGGTTGACAAAATATCCACTAACGTTTTTTTTATGTACATCGCTTAACTGTCAGGTAAAATATATAAAGGATAATCTTGAGAGTGTCTTTAATTATTCGCAGGTAAAAGGAAATTGTTCTTTTTTTACGAGCCAAGGTCAACTAAGTTGGATGACATTGGGTTGAGCATGGAGTCCTGTAATGCATGGTGGTGTATAACATCTGAATTGGGTACCGCAACGGCGCTAGGACCTGGAGGCGCGGCCAGAGTGTGTAGAGGCTGCAGACTAGTGTTGGAGCTCTGGCCCAGGGATCCTAAGAGTAGCGCCGGGCTGCTCGAAGTGTGATCCGGGGTTTGAGACGGAGTCTTTTCCTCGTCTGAGCTCGCTAACATATTTTTGTTTCCATTCATCGAATGATTCATTTGGTTGTGGCCGCCGGCCGTAACGTTGGAATTCGAGTTCTCGTTGTTTTCTCTGCGGGGGCAAAGAGACAGCGAGAAAAGAAATCAAACATGAGAAAGAATAAACCGAATAAGAATTAAGGAACAACCCCAATTAAACGCGGAGGCCATTTGAAAAATCAAGTCGAATATCCTCAACGCGCGTGTCAAAGACGCCAAAAAGAACTTGAAGTCAGTCACAACTTTTCTGACTTAACACTGCAGTTGGGAACTGACTGACGGAATAAGTCTTGGAGGCACTGAACGCGTTACAGTTAGCACCATTCCGATTTTGAAGCCGTTGCTTTATTTTTAAAGTATTCTCAAGGAACTGGCGCCAAAGAGTAAACCAGGCACTTTTGCAAAATTTAACTTTTCCATAAACAAAATCAACGGCGCTCGGCAGCGACTGGCTGCACAACACACGCTTTTAAAATGATTCACCGAGAAGCCGATGTATCCCACGGGCCAGGTTATGTTCCGGAGTTTTTCATCCTCCACTGTGGCATTTCGAAGCCAAATAAAAAAGTTAAAACTTTTCTTTTGCAGCCGAAGCTTTCGCTTCTCGCCATCCGGGTGGAGGCTTCAAGTCGAACCCAAGCAGAGTCTGCCCTGCATTTCGGTGCCTGAGGTTATTGTCAGTTCGAGCATACTTCTCTTCCAAATAAAAATCACAATTTGAAACCAACGCACTTCCAGCTGGCGAATGGGCCCCGAATCGGTGGTGGAGACACACATATCGGTAGGATTGCTGCAAACGAGAGATGCCGCGGTTTGTACCGAGCGAAGTGAGTTAAACAGCTCTATTTAATAATGTGAAAATTATGTATTGCTTTTTTACTTACTCGTACCTTTCCTTGGCTTCGGCGGCTCGGTCCCTCTGTCGCCTGTTCTTGAACCAGTTGCTGACCTGGGTGGTGGTGAGGCCGGTGGCCTCGGCTAACTCCCTCTTCTCCCGGGGCGAAGGGTACGGGTTGTGAGCATACCATTCTCGCAGGACGCTGCGTGACTTCTCCTTGAAGCAGTAGCTGGTCTCCTCGCCGTCCCAAATAGAGCGCGGCAACGGGAACTTGCGCCGGACGCGGTACTTGCCTACGGCCCCTAGCGGCCGCCCCCGCAGCTTTTCGGCTTCGATGTAGTGAGCCTTTAGCCACAACTGCTGCAGCTTCGGGTGGTTGTGCGGAGAGAACTGGTGGCTCTCCAGAATCTTGTAAAGTTCGCGGAAGTTGCCTCGGTGGAAAGACACCACGGCCTTGGCTTTGAGGACGCTCTCGTTTTTATGCAGATGTTCACAGGCAGGTAGTGACCACAGGAAGCGGCCGAGCCGCTCGATGTTACCTCCTTGCTGGAGGACTTCGCACACACACGCCACTTGCTCTTGAGTAAACCCAAAAGTTGGAAGCATCGACATATCTCCCCCGCCTTGAGATAGTCTAAAAACACATCCAGATCCTAATGGAAAAAAAGTGTTCTGTGTCGCTCTTTTGCTTGAAGGTTACAGTCTCTGCTCGTGCGTTTTACTTGTAGACGCATAAAAAATCTTTCTTTCACAGGAGACCCAACATACTGCACTTGAAGACGTCCAGAGTGCTTTCCCTTCGTTTTTAATAATATTATTCTAAGTTGGCATGAATAGTCATTATGTAGAATTTGATTGGTTGGTTATCTGACCTACGGATGGTGAGGATAAGACAATAGTTAGTCAAATTATTTACCATGGAGACGCTGTCACTCAAAGTAACCCGATCCCCTTTGAGGTGTCTCCCTAGCTGAGCGAACAGCTTGCAGCTCCAGACCTACCTTGTAACACTGCACAACGTTATATAATTCCAGTTTGACAATCGAATCGACGAAAGGAAGAACAAGCCACGCTTTAATGGTCTTATTGCACTATTTTTTCGCTTCTTGTTCTGTTTTTGCTTGTCTATGTATTTATTTGTTTCAGCTGCTTTGACAAGAACCTCGTGGAATCTCTTCAATGATTGACATCGCAATAAGCCGCAGAGGATAGCGTTTTTTTTCCTCTCTTGTGGCAACGATATAGAAGAACACAAGGGTGGCGCCAGTGATCTGGAAATAACGCGTGGTCTTGATCGCGTTGAGCTCTGGTATCTGTAGTTACATTTCTGATACTTCGCTATACTTTGATCGTGGTAGTTGAACTACAGTTCCCACAATGCTTTTCTGCCCAGGGTTTCGATGGCGTGGGAGGGGAACTTGATGGGGGATGGGGGAATGGTGGGGAGGGAGAAGGTATAATCTAGTTTTCATCTGATTGAAATTGAACAGAAACTACTGTATTAATAACGGGTTGTCGCCTCATGACTTTATAATGAAGTATGCTTTTATCATCATCCAACTTTAAACAAATAGATGGGATTTTGATAACGCACAATCTTAACAGAATGCGAACTCACATATTAATCACTGGTTGGAGTTCTATTGACAAGATGCTTTTACTTGGAAGCATTACTTTATTTATGAATACCTGCATTAATCAGTCAGACAGAACTAACCATAATTTTGAAAACTGTACTGATCACAACGTGATTTTTGCACCAGTGTCAAATGAATGCTAACTTCAGAACCGAAATTTACAATGTGTGATTGATCTTAGTGGGGAAGGAGAGAAGAAAGCAGAACTAATTCATGTAATCCAATACAATCTTTTTTTAAGTATATGTGTCTAATTCTCGGATTTGCAAATCCTAATTTCGTGTCATTTAACAACAAGGATGAGGGAAGGATGGCGATAGTGACGGTGTGTGCCTTGTGTGTTTATTTTTCGGGGTCGGAATAATCAAACAGATGCTTCTCTTTGCCGGGAGCAATGTTAGAAATCTGAGGTAACAACTTCAGCAAAGGCCAGAACATTGAATCGGCCCATTGCTCCATTATACGCCTCGTCCAACAACTTGTGCGTCAGCAACACTTCGGATCAAAACAAGTCAGAATGTACCTATCGAATGAACAAAACAAAGCGTGGATCCACAATCTGACAGGCTTACTTTCAAAGCCAAGTTTAAATCTTGCTTATACTTTCAGTACTTTTTTCACTCAGGAATTTTTTTGCTCCAAAAATAGTTTGAAAACGTCCCATTTCCCATACCTCAATAACAGACTGAGCTGCTTAGAAGAGTTTATTAGAAAACAAAGGCTTAAAACAGCTGTTGGCGAGTTGTCAATTTAATCCGTATTCTCACCTTGGGGAGCTGTGGTAATAGAAACTTCAAAGTTTTAATACAACGGGGTTAAACCTGTTCCTAATAATTCGTACCAGCATTTTAAATTGTGTAAAACAGTAAACCATTACCGATAAAATAACATTTATGTTGTGTTCTGAGTGCGCAACAAATAAAATTTATCCTGTGGTTACAGCTTAATTATCCATATTTATTTAACTTCTGGGTAGAGTGTAAAATGTACCTGATTTAGATTTCCGCTACGCTTCCCTCGCTCTCAACTGATCCGCCACATCCTGGTCATTTATCTTAACTAAATTCGGAAACTCTTTTCTTTTCATCCCAAATTATTCATTTTTGTTTGTTTTTAAATGCACTGTTTTTCTTTAGGCTTTACAGAAACTCTCCACTATATTTACCAGTAATAAGCGGTTGCACGTTTTAATTTGACGTGATATAAGATAACTTACTATTAATCTCAAGAAGTATGCATTTCATTAATACCACACTTCCTTAGTCAACACAAGCTACAACTTGTGCGCAATTTTGTTACATGGGAGAACATTTTCGGGTCTGTGGTGAATTAGGATTCTGTCGAAGTGGATCGCCCCCTTTGAATGAACAATGCAGATTAATTCGTTGATAATATTCCAGGAAACCCGAGGGCTGAATCAAATGACGCAGCCCTTCATGACAAGTGCACTTGGAGAAGATTTGAGGATATTTGCATTTATGTATTCCAAGATTGTATAGACGTTATTCAATAAATTTCCTTATCTAAAGTGTTAGTTTTTATTCATGGCGAGATTCATTGTAACATAATGGAAACCAACCTCTTTCTTTTTCCGGAAGAGAGGGAGAAAAGGAAAGAGCGAGAGAGAAGAACGATACGGTTATTTCCGCATTAGCTCTGTCACTTATACCAATTAGGTTTGCTTATCATGAGTTTAGATCTTAAAACAACATTAAGGCATATTCACCTTAATTCAGTCCATACGCGGGGCGGCTTGTTTCACCCATTGCCACTGAAATGAGAAAAACGAAAGATTCAAATAATACTAACTATAAAACGGCTGACATAATAGAAAGAAATCGGAGGTCTAAATTATTAGACACTAAAAGAAAGGAAACTTGCAAACAAAAATAAATCAAAACATATTTTAAATTATAGCCCATGAATGACTATGACCAGCGAACACTATTTTGGTAAAAAAACCGACAGATATTAAAACAAAGTGGAAAGTTGCACCGGCGTCCTAACAGCTACTATTTAATTACGATTCAAAGTTAATCCTCTTAGTTTGGTGGAAAACAATATTGTCACTAACGAACAACCGTCCGAGGGAACGAAAAGCTTCGGTGGCCAAGCAGCGAATGACAGGCTCAGTGACGGTACAAGAATCAATTTGACAATATTTGTAAACTCCTTCGTGCCAGGGCTGCATATCTGAGAATGGAAAGCTTGAGGGTTCGGCGGAGTCTGACCAGTGATTAGACTTGCTGATGAATGGATATCACGTTTCTACTAATGGTTGCCCCGTATTTTGACAACCTCCCACTACTAACCCGAGAAGCTGGTAGGTCGACCGGCCTTAATTTGCTTGATTGCTCCAAGATGTCGAAGAAAGCTGAAGTGATGGAAGCGCCTTCCTATTGCCATTGGAAAATGACAGACCCATTATGTCACGTAATATTTTTACTTCACGATGTTTCAGAATTCACCAAAATAATAGTATAAAACGTCTTTAAAACGATATACTTATTTTTCCAATTAATGTAACTACTGACATGCAGTCTGAATATTTTTACATTTCAAACTTCAATTAACACGCGATTAATGTAACTGCAAATATTTCTTCATATTGCTAAAGACAAAGTCTGCGATTTCATAGAATTGTTCGCGGAATTGTCTTCGCAGTAGTTCGTATTTTGTCAAATACTTTCAAAGTATCATGTAACTTTTACGCTGACCAGCATGTCCCATTTTCAGAAACGGTCCGTCTGTTCGGCAGGATTAAAGACCTAGGTAGAATAATGCAACCTGACGTGCAAATGGAGAGTTCAAAATTCTACATGTGATAATTTGCCCGTCCAATGTTTCTGTCACAATTGACTTATATAAATTATGTTTTCTTTAAAGTTCCGTAACTTTCTTCCGAACATTAGGCGCCATTTGACGCACAGCCCCCTACGAACAAAGTGATTGCAATTGAGAATATTTGAATTCACTTGCTTGCTGCTTTGGTAAAATAAAATACATTATTTAAATAACCTAACCGCCCCTGGGCCGTTTTAGAGAAGCACACACATACCATCTTAACTGGGGCAAACTCAGATTTATTTATCAATATTACAGATCTGGCCGAACGTGACCTCTGATCTATGTAACTCCGCTACAACGATCCAAACACGTGACATTCCTGATCAGTTTCTTTTTAATCCTGATACATTAAGATGCATAAAGCTAACTAAAATCCAACACAATGCCGTGAAAATTAACTGTAGTTTTATGCGATTTTGAATAGAGGCACTGAAAAATTCAAACCCCACGCGTGTCCACGCTTAGTTAGTGGATGACATATAGATTATTGCACCGTTTTTCATGAACGGTCATTAACCGGACCTGTTGTCTTTATTTCTCCCTCCACAGATGCTGCCTGATCTTCTGAGTTTCTCTAGAATTTCTATTTTGTTTTATTGTCTATAAAATATGATCTACAATGCCGAATCCATCAATTTTTACAGCATTTTTAGAAATTATGTTTGTGAAGTGCAAGTCAGTTATTTTTCATTTGATTCCAAGCGTATACTGTGCAGCTCTCCTGTACTTCCAACCACATTGCACCCCATATAACAGCACTAAAGCCTTACTTTCTAACAGCCAAATTAATTTTGCCATAATCTTTATCCATTTTACTAATGTTAAGTAGATAATCAACTGCCATAATGTAAAATAGAGCAAAAATTGAGTACTTAATAAACCCATCAATATGTAATATTACTTTATTCTCTTTTATCATTATATATTTGTCATTATAAACATGAACATCTTTTGAAGTTCTTGTTTTGCTGAGTGGCTAATTACTCGTGTCTACCAAAACAAGTAATTTTACAACTGAATATATTGCCGTTGCATACTCATAAGAACAGTAACAGAATTATAACCTCTAATTCATATTACATTTGCATAAAAAGTAACATGACTAGTAAGTGTGATTTGCTAGTGGATTACTATTTGTATCTTTTTTGCCAGTTTTGTGATTAAAAATGCAAATATTCTTGCAATCTGTTTTCAAAATCACTTTAAGCACATACATGTTTGTATAAATGGGTGTTATTTTTCAAATATAAATTACTTTTATCCATGATCATGTTTGCTAAGAAGATCAGCTTTCTATGATGGAATATCTTATCTATTGAAGAAAAGTATTTTCTTAGGGATGTACTTTTGTTCATGAATGGATTTCCCGCTTCCTATCGCACAATTTAAGGCACAATACAAACAAATTACCCCATAGTAAGCACAAATGCATTTTACACTGTTCTCATCTATATTTGTAAATTATGATTTATGATTTGTTTTTTTTATTTTCTGTGAAGTCATGAATTAGCATGGTTTTCATTGCATTTGCAATCATTTCCATATACATCAATAGGAATGTGAAATCTTTACATGATGCATTCTGTAATAGTTAATGATCACTGGTTTAATTTGTTGTTACTATTATTAGTTATTGGTTTTGCTGTAATTGAATTAATGTAAGATATAACTGTGCATGAAATATAATGGAATATGAAGCACAATTCAAGCCTTTTATTGATCACATTCAGTTTTATTAGTTAAAAATAATCAGATTATGCTTAACAATGGAGTTTTGATCTATTTTCACATAATACATTTCAATTATGTAACAGCAAAAAAGGAACAAGGGGCATTTTGCAAAACATAAATAGTCAAACTATGCAGATAAATATTGAAATAGTCGTGTCAAAAATACAACTGACATTAACAATTCCATATTTATGAAATATAATCTTTTTCCATCCTAGTGAATTTTACATATAGCAAGAAAATAATTATGCAAAAATGTCCAAACGTAAAGGGCCACCTAGGTTTGAAAATTAAGGACATCACACTAGCAGACTGAGTAGCCTTAAGCAATAGTATGTTTACTGTTGGGGGAAATGGAGAGCAGACTTTGATGACTGAAGGATCAGCTCGAATGCAAGTCAACTAGCTTTGCTTTCTAACTTCTATCTGAAAGTATAATATGTACATTCATTGTTATGTAATGTATACTGACTGCATTAACTGTTGCTAATTAATGGCAGAACTGGATTATATCTGAATTAGGGAGATATTATGATGTGAATCCCCAAAAAATCTTGCATGTTGACATTAATCATAGCATTGTCAAAAGTTTATTAAAAAGCATAAATAAAAAAAAATTATTTCCACTAACTTCAAATTAGAATGTAGGTAAAATAACAGAAAATTGATTTCAGGGCATTGATTTCATCATATAGTTCAATCATTGAATGATGCTTTTGAATTTTGAACATGAGTTAGATCTTTGTCTTGGAATCCAAAATCCATTACCAGAAATATTTACATCTGGTTCTCCAATCTATTTCAAAATGCCAAAAGTAATAAATTGTTATGTAACATGTTCCGATTAGATAAACCTGAATGCATATTAATATCACACTACTATCAAGTCATTATTACTTTATCATTAGAACAGCTCTATTATCCTCACTTAATAATTAGGGACAACCTTAACAAATCAGCTTACAGCACTCAAATAAGGTGTCATTGAACAAACAAGATAACATGCAATTGCCCTCAAAATAGTATATAATTATTTCATGGATTTAATTTAATCATTATTATTAATCATTATTTCCTCTTTTGCAGATTTTAACTCAGGTTCTACAACATATACACTAGGACTTAGTAGTTTACAATGAATAAATAAATGACTAAATAGGACAAATCAGTAAAAATTATGAGATGGGCTATGTGTCGGTCAACTCACTTAATTGTTTTTGTATATCATAAAATTTTAAGGCTGTTCATACGAAGATTCCTGACAGTATGCTCTGTGGTAACCAAATAGTTTATGCATTGTTATATGCTCGTACAATTTCAAAATGCAATCAGTAGTGATAAATGGACTATCAGGGATTCATTTGTGTTGTATAGATTCCTGTCCTGTCCACACTGGAGATACACTCCATGATTCAGCTGACAAGGCCTTTTCTTTGC
This sequence comes from Chiloscyllium plagiosum, assembly GCF_037043375.1. Lineage (NCBI taxonomy): Eukaryota > Metazoa > Chordata > Chondrichthyes > Orectolobiformes > Hemiscylliidae > Chiloscyllium > Chiloscyllium plagiosum. The sequence goes on from NW_028270148.1 coordinate 35,958,665, forward strand.
TGTAAGCTCTGAGGGAAATATTGAAAATCTGCAATCAAGATAGAAAAATAAAGAAGTAAAGAGTAACTGGGAGGCCATTTAAGAAGTGTGAGAGTTTCTGAGAACCAGGAGAGTGTATGCAATATATTATGATTACAGTAAACAAATCCAACAGTGGTAGGAAACCAAGAAAGAGAGATTTCCCTTTTTAACATTTGCTAAATAGGTCAGCAAAGTAGTTGCTCATTTAGTTGTTACTTTGAATGAAAATGCTAGTTCACCATAAGAATACAGACTAGAACTTTTTTTAAAACTGGAGGTTATGAGGACAAAGTCTACTAGAGGTAATGGTGGAAGTAGGATTCATGATAGTTAATTAATGAAGAGGGCATGGAAAAGTATTTATGAAATATATTTTAAAAAGAGGATGGGTAAACAGCAGTAAAATACAGACCAATCACAAAATGTTTAAAACATCTTTGGAGGTGTTACGTGGAATTACTTCTTACTGCACTGTAAATTAATTGAAGATAGTATAAATAGACCAGTGAAGAGTTTGGAAGACAAACCCAAAATGAATTTAAAAGAAAATTGGTAAAAAGGAAAAATTGGAGAATTGGGCCTAGAAATTATTGGGATCCAGCTATTCATAACATGTCATATCTTAATGGTTAAAGGTCGTGCCAAAATGAAATAAACTGCCAGGTTGGGGTCTGGACATGAGGTGTGCAGCAGTAAATGACATCATACTCTAATATGATCAAAAGTATATCCTGATCGATTTTCTCCATTTTTAAAAACCAATAAATGATCAAGTTTGTGTGCAATCTAATGCACAGTATACCTAATTCACATGTACATATAGTGTGTATTGTGAAAGAAACCATGTTTTAACTTTGTATATTGACAACAGATTGAGTGATGCTACTACTAACAGTCTATCATAAAGAAGTATTGAAATGAGAACAATAAGTAAAATAATACGTATGCTAACCTGCCAAAGTTATTTTAAATTAGATGGGTCAAACTGCAATGTTCCTGCCCATGTGTAGCCTGATCCAACTCCACAGGCAACCTCTGTTACAATGACAGAACTTCAGCAAATTTCAAGGAAAATGCAGCCAGCTGGATCAGAAGAATGTAGGAACAGCCAGAAGTAAAGGAAAAGCTATAACTAACAATCAAAATAAAACAAAATTATTTTACAAACTGAGATCAATAAAAAGTGTAACTTGTCAAAACTATAACTTCTAAGATTAATCCCCAAAACTACAAAAATAGTTTTGCATTGTGTTACTCAAATTACGCTCTTAAAATCTACCTCATGATAATAGTAGATCATAAGTCCTCAAGCAATCATTGAAAATTTATCTGAAGCAGAAAGATGAGTACTTTATATGGATGGCATGGCTGTATATTATTGTTGCTCAAATAATTACAAATTACCTCATAAAGTAGATGAGAATATCAATATTGTATTTTATTTCAGTACTATAATAACCTAAATTTCATGATGCAAGGACATTCAGATTTGTAACTGGAGATGTTATATCAAATGATATTCACAACCGAGACAGAAGTTATTTGAAGTATAGTATTTTAATTCAGTAGAGCAACAGAAATTGGGTTGCAGTTTGAAATGTTTTTACTGAACATGATTAAATATAATCTTGCCTAAAATGTCATTTACTTTTGTTTAAAGCTGTAAATTTAAAATTATATGTTATAAGTCGTTTACATTTGAGATCTTCCTAATTTAAATTATGTAGGATGATTTGTGCTTTAATGTAATGTGTAGTCTGATATGCTGATTTTCTGCACATTTAATTTTGTTTTTTGTACATTATAATGTAAGTTTTTTTGCATTTATTATAGAGGCCCCGTTGTATGGATTAGAATATTACTACTATATTTCCTATCAGGATGCTTTGACTATTTGTTGGATAATTGAAATAGGAAGAACTGATTTCACCACCCTGAATAAATTCATGACAGTTGTTTTGACCCTCTATTAGGCAAAATACACAAAGGTTTGGCAAAACATTTTTGTACATGTTGCCACATAATCAAATAAAAATAGCAGTAACTTGTTTTCAATTTTACTAAATTAAATTGCTATCACAGACACAATATATTGAATGATACTGTAGGTAATTTAGTTACATAATTTTCAATGCTTGTAAATGGGTTATTGTATATTTGACAACCAACTTTAACAATGAGAAGCAATTGCAATTCACCGCATTACAAATATTTGCTTGCTTTATTGGTGATCTGTTGTCCAAATGGTTTTAATTAAAGATAACTAAGTGCCATTTAAGCAGTCAAATACTGAGAAATGAAAATAAGAAATTAAAAGTTATAATTGTGTAGGTTTGAATAGCACCATCTGTGCACACGATTTTGCTTAATTCAATGTGCAACCCAATAGCGTAGCCTGGAGTCCATTCAGCAAAATAATAAATATACAGCTCCATTATTGCCTGAAATTGTATTTATATTATCACTCTTTACACTTGCAATTAGCAGATACACATACCAAATCCAAAAATGTACACATAGGGAATTTGGTCCAACACGAGTCCCACGTAATCACGATAATTACATAGATCTATTTATTGGGATCTGTAAATACAGATAGCTAACCCTTAAAGACTTATTTGCTGTACACTGATTTCTTTGGGCACGTTTGATTTCTTAGTAATCAAATAGTTGGAAAATTGGCGCTGCTAAGGATCTAACAACTTGTTCAGCAGCTTTTCAATAATCTATTTATTTTCTTGGATTATCGTGGTCCTCTTTAAGAATACCAAACAATGTGATGTTTACAACGAATCACAGATAGAAACTGTACTGTACGGAGATGGATCCCGCGCTGAAGTATTAAACCAAAATTGCATTACGGTAAACTGACTTAAGGGTGTGCACCACTGCCACTTCTCCTCGGTACAATTCGGAAATGTCAAATTTCATTCCGCATTTGAGAGAATTATACCAGTCTGTTTTTATAAACTAAAGAGTCCCATTAAGGGCGTTGACTCTAATCGCTCACCAGTTTTTAAATGAAAATTAGGTTGCAATTAGAATGTCCTAAAGATGTTTTCACGTGTTACTTCGTCCGTCTATTTGCGGTTCGTCAGGACAGCAAAATGCAAAAGATGTCACAGCTCAGTGCAATTGGTTAGCATCAGCCACAATTAATGTTTTAAACCGACGGACTATGCCCCCAGGCCGATTGTTTGAGAGAGGTTAAAACCGCCTCCGCAACCCACAAGAAAAATTTCCTTACAGGTTTGTTTGTAAAAAATCTCCGTTTACCTCAATGGGCCTTTGCAGTTGTGCCAAGCTCTCGAGCTACTGTTCTCAGACCTAGGGTCTGCGCGCGGTTGTGGTGGCGCCGCGAGCAGAGCGCGCGACCTATTTGGCCATCGGGATGCGCGTTCAATGCACGCAGTTTGCAAACTCCGGGCAGCAAAGTGCTCGCGAAAAAAAAGTGGCGCTTTGACAACCACCACTGCTTCGAGCACCTGTAAGTATGATTGGTACTTAAAATGTTTTTTTTTGGTTGTTGTTTACACCAGAAGTGTAGATTTATTTTTACTTCCAGTAAATGTTCTTGTCACGTTTGTCCTCTCTAGATTTGGTTATTTTGTTCAGTAGGTGCTGCCGCTTATAACATCAAAACTCCATGAAAGTATGACTGTTAAGTGGACTTTTTTTTTCGAGATGGGGAACCTGAAGAGCCATATATCTAGACAATTACAACTATCTCACCTAATGTATATTCGTGGGGAGATATTGCGGAGTGGGGTCATCAATCATTTGTAGCACAGCTGCTCCCTCATATCCAAAGTGTCACCTCTCAAAAACAAATCTTGATTGGCCAAGTAACCATTTACCTGTTGTTGGCAATCAAATATTCAACTGTTTGTAAATAACCAAATATACAGCACAACTCACCAACAAGAAGAAACCCATCTGCAGAAATGTTAATAGTACTCCTCAACCCACCAATGATATTTACCAAATAAGACTTCAAATTGAATTAGCTGGGCATAAGATTGAAAGAAAAACATTCTAAACAAAGCCACTAAAATATGAATTCAATTAGTTGTTAATGTTAAGTATTACTCACAGATGGTTTATAAACAGAAATATAAGAGCCAGAGTACATTATTTGATCCCTCAGGTTTGCTGTGCCTTTTGAGATAATGGCTGAACATCTACCTCAATGCCATTTTCCTGTGCTGTCCCCTTACACCTTAATGTCATTAAGCCACTCTTGATATCTACCCTTCTATATGGAGTCTGGCAGTTGAGCTGCACATTTTCAATTGATTTCGGAAATTTCCACTTTAATGCAAAAGGATGTGCCCATCCGGAAGAAAGGTACATCAAAGGAATTGTAGTTTCCATGGATATCCTCTTAAAAATAGTCCAGAATGCTTCACAGCAATCCAATCCAGTGGAAACCTGGTCAGGAAGATTCTGGCAATGTTTGTAACCATGACGTTGTGTGCATGCATATGCACACATAAGCTCTCATGAAAAGATTGAATTTTTATTTTAATCCTAAGGAGCAGCAAGACCTTATGAATATGCATAAGAGAATCCCTAATGGAAGGGGTAAATACACTTGGTTAATTGTTAGGTTTCCAGAGGAGAATCTTTGACTGAGGGGCATACATTCATGGGTGTACTGGTCTGACTGTTTGAGCCTTTCTGTGATAGCAAGGAATCGCTGATTAGATTAGATTATTTACAGTGTGCAAACAGGCCGTTTGGCCCAACAAGTCCACACCGACCTGCCGAAGTGCAACCCACCCAGACCCATTCCCCTACATTTACCCCTGCCCCTAACACTACGGGCAATTTAGCATGGCCAATTCACCTAACCTGCACATTTTTGGACTGTGGGAGGAAACTGGAGCACCCGAAGGAAACCCACGCAGACACGGGGAGAATGTGCAAACTCCACACAGTCAGTCGCCTGAGGCGGGAATTGAACATGGGTCTCTGGCGCTGTGAGGCAGCAGTGCTAACCACTGTGCCACCTTGCCGCCCAGTAATATTTGAGAAGAGTAAGGCAATATCTGAAATATTGCATTTCCCTCCCCCATTCTCATATCATCACCTCATTACAGTCAGAATATAAAAATCTGGTACAAATGCAAGGAAACCCAGCAGCATCACATCCATACTTCTGGCTGTTCAACCACCACCTCCTCATCATCACTAATTACTCAACTTCTTGAACAACGTAGTGGCTTAGTTGATGGCACTCCTGCTGTTTGCATCACAAGCTGTGGAGTCAAATCCCACTCTAGGCTGATATTACAATGTGGTGTTGATGGATTATTGTTCTGTTAAGAGGTGAGTATCTCTTGGTTGAGACGGTTAAAACAAGGTCTTGTCTGCTTTCAAAAGTGAATGCAAAATATCCCATATTACTTTTTCATAGAAGAAAACGAGTAGTTTCCCTGATGTTCTGGTCAGTATCTATCCCGTGATCAACTTCATGGTCTTTTGCAAGCTTGCTGTATGTAAATTGGCCTCCATGCCTACTACATTACAAAAGTGGCTACAATTTAAAAAGCACTTCATCAACTCTAAAGGGTATTGGGCCATTCTGAAGTGCTGCTTAAATGTGTATCCTTCTTTCTCATGATAAATATGTCTTCTCCAAATTTAGGAATTTGAAACACTTGCTTTTCTTTCCTGACAGTCTTAACCAAGCCTTTGCTCAGAGATATGTGTAACTCTCTTGATGTGCAGAATAGGAGAAGTCAGCATCTTGTGCAGTATTCCAGGCCAGCTTGATGCACTAGAACAAAGCAGTACTTTCACACTAGACATACAAACATGTTTTGAATTAATTCTAATTTTCAGACAATTTGCTTCAGTTGTTTGGATTGGTTTAATAATTTTCTATTGCCTAACTTCCATGGAAGATAACTTGGCTCTGAGAATAACTTTTAGTCTGCCAGTTTCACACAGTATCAAAGACCACAGAAAAAATTATATTGCAGTTAGTAGATAATTATTTCTTTCTGAGAGACTGGTTGGGTTTGATACATCCAAGAAAACTTACATACCCCTAAGCAGTATGTCTATGTTGTTTTAACAACAATTGTTTTTACTTACATAGTGCGTTTAATGTAGTGAAACAGCCCAAAATGCCTCATAGGAAGATGATCAAATAATATTTGGCATTGAACCATGTAAGGAGATTTAAGAATAGATGACAAAAAGAAGTAAGTTTTAAGGAATGTCTCAAAGGAGGAGTAATAAAATAAACGGGCAGAGAAATTTAGGAAGGGCATTTCACAGATTAGGGTTTAGACAGTTGAAGGCATCTAAATAAAAAAAAGACTGTTCAGAAAAATACAGACACTTTGAGTCAATTCTTGAACTTAAACTGTCAGAAATGGTCATAAAATCACTAAACTTGTGGTTTTCTTTATTCATTTCCACTCTCTGCTCACAGAATTCTCACAGGCTAGTGTGGACAAGGCTTTCTGCTTTTATACCATTTTTGCAGAGTGGGTAACTTACTATGGTATAATGAGATGAATGTAAATTATGATGATGAAGCCAAATATGAGTCTGACATCAATGTAAGAGAAGACAGTAGTCTAGAATGACCATGCCTTAGACACTGTGCTAAAGAGCTTTGTTTGATGACCTATTATGCACCAATATGGTGGTCATTTAGTTCAGTTGGCTGGGCAGCTGGTTTGCGATACAGGCTGATGTTAACAGCATGGGTTCAATTGTAGCACCATTTAAGGTTATCATGAAGGATTCTCCTTCTAAACCTCTCCCCTCACCTGAGAACTGATGATGTTCAGGTTAATTCACCATCAATCATCTTTATAATGAGAAAGCAGTCCTGTGGTTTGGAAGGACTGGGGTGTCTTCACCTTTATGGAAGAATAAAAGGGTTGCCAACTTAAGACTGAGATCAGGAAAATCTTTTTCTCTCAGAGAGTTGTGAGTCTTTGGAACTCCTTATCACAGAGAACTGTGGGGGCAGAACTCAACTGTTTATTTAAGATTGAGATAGATAGATAGATAGATTCTTGATCAGTTGGGGAATAAGGATTATGATGAAAAGACAGAAATATAGACATGAGGAATTGTAGATCAGCCATGATCATATTGAATGGTGGAGGAGGCTTGAGAGGCTGAATGGTTTATTCCTATTCCTATTTCTTATGATCTTATGTACAGACAAAATAAAAGTGTTACTTTAAGACCTTAATTTAATGATGAACGGCAAATGGCATCAGGGATAGTGTATGTTCAGAAACACACTGCGTAAGATACTCTAAACTGGTTGTTCAGTGTATTGGTGGTAGTATTGATTTAAAATGCAAGATAAAGCCCTTACATCAAAATAAAACAGACCCAGTTGCTTTTGGGATTGGAAGGAGTTCAGCCATTTTGAAGAGCTGCAAAACTTTCTTTTTGATTGATAGCTTCAGAGGATGTTTCTTCAAGCCATTGATTGTAACATGCTTACTGAGACTTACACTTTTCCCACCCTTCACTATAGCAGAATCACATCATCCTGATATAGTTGAATATCCAGGAGAATAATGCCCACCTTCTTGTGGGAAATTAGATGTTTACAGGAGAGGATTCACACATTGATGCTGTTGTGCCTCTGTTGTGCTACAGATGTAAACTTCTAGTTTTATTCCTTCTGCTTAGACTCAATAATATTTCCTGGCTTTCACCTTTTTGAAGAATGCTTACATGTTGACTCTTTTTACAGTAGTGCCTTCTAATGGGTCACAGCAGAAGAGTTGTCATTCTCGTAGTGCTGCCAAAATTATCAAAAAGCAAAAAGAGATGCCTTGAAGAGATTTAAAATAGTTGGAGTGAATAATTATTTCAGTAGTTCTATACAGTTCTTGTGGTGAGTGGACTCTGTTTAAGCTTGTAAAGAGCTTATTTACTTTAGCATGCGTGCTTTCTGGTCACTCCACCTTTAAGTGTAACGTACAGCAGAGTTTGCACCACATTGCCCTCAATACCATGTTCCATTAATCTCTTTTGTACTATATAAGCAAATGATTTTTTTGAAAATAAAATATAAACCACATCTATTAAATTTCCTTTATCCATCCTTTACGTTTTTCCTTAAATGATTCTACAAATTTAGTCAAACACATTCTGGCCTTCAGTAATTCATAATGACTGGCCCTGATTAAATCATGGTTCTTCAAGAGTTTGGTAATTTCATCCTGTAATATAAACTTTAGTAGTTTAACTACCATTGATGTAAGGTTAACTGGCTTTTAATTTTCTGGCTTATCGCTGGTTTCATTTTCTACATTTGCCTATTCCCTGTCATCTGGCTAAATACACATTTATGGTCAGACTGAATGTAGTGCCCTGATGAAGAGTCACTGGACTCGAAACTTTAACTCTCCTTTCTCCCTACAGATATTGCCAGACTTGTGGAGTTTTGCCAGCAGTTTCATTTCCTGTATCTCCTTTGCTAGTTTCTGTATTGTGGTCTGCAGATATAATCTGTCAAATGTGATGCATCTACCTTAAGCACAAGTGGTTTTATTAGTACTATGTCACCAATAACTGTCATTAATTGTTTAATATTAATCTTTGGTCGTTCTCTGATCCCAATATATGACCTAGAATTTCTGCTATTCTCTCATGGTCCACTTGCCTTGTTAATATCTTAGAATCTCTTTGCATTGGTTACCCTTTTGCTACTTTCTGGCCATGTACATCCTCTTTATTATCCTAATCACATTTTGGGAAATGTTGTGTTGTACTACTTATATTATAAACTTGATTTTGTAATATGTGTTAATTATTTGTATTTAACCCGAGTAAAAGGTTGTTGTTGGACAAAGATTAGAGAATCCTTATAGAAAGTGCACAACATATATTGACTGGGCTGCTGCTTGCTATGAGGAAATACAAAGATGACAAAAAGAATTGGAAAGTTGGGTCTTTTTTCATTAAAAAAACAGACTTCACTGGATATTCATTGTTTTATTGTAAAGTAATGGAATGGTTAAAGAGAAGTAGATTGTTGAAAAGGAAGTTGAGAGGTGTGGAATGAGGGATTTTAGATACAGAATTAAGCACAGGAGATTTAGAAAAGACTACAGCATTCACTTCAAAGGTTAATGGTTGAGGCAGAAACTATGTCACCACTTTTTGACCATTTTGGTTGGAGAAAAATGTAGGGGAAGAAATTCAACACAATTCCCCTAAAGTTTTTCAGATTCTGCTGCTGTACTTTGTCACCAATAACACTGCAACAGCCTGTCTCCAGTGTTCTCAAGTTTTGACACATTGTTTTTGAGGACAAAGAAAATTTTTTAAAGCTCCAGGTTGGGAGAGGGTACCAATGACAAGAAAATTAAGTGCTTTAAATTTCAGCAAATTCAAGATTAGTGAATGAATGACAACAGCTTACATATATATGGTTCCCTTTAATGTTATAAAATGCTCTAAGGAATATGTAGCAATACATAATGTTGTGAATATCTGTTAAGGACAGGCCCTTTTTTTTCACACCTCACAGTTTTCATTGTTCCTCTTCAGTTGCTTGTAAGAGCCTACCATTTCAAATTTCAATATGCAATCTGTAATATGACTAAGGAAAAAAACCTGCAAGGTGGTTTCTTTTTGGCTTCCTTGTATGCTTAAATGAAACACTATTCTCTTCCTGAAGGAACTGTTGTCCATAAACAGCCATTGTCCCTTAATTAGAACATAGAACATAGAACAATACAGCACAGAACAGGCCCTTCGGCCCACGATGTTGTGCCGAACTTCTAACCTAGATGAAGTACCCATCCATGTACCTATCCAAATGCCGCTTAAAGGTCGCCAATGATTCCGACTCTACCACTCCCACGGGCAGCGCATTCCATGCCCCCACCACTCTCTGGGTAAAGAACCCACCCCTGACATCTCCCCTATACCTTCCACCCTTCACCTTAAATTTATGTCCCCTTGTAACACTCTGTTGTACCCGGGGAAAAAGTTTCTGACTGTCTACTCTATCTATTCCTCTGATCATCTTATAAACCTCTATCAAGTCACCCCTCATCCTTCGCCGTTCCAACGAGAAAAGGCCGAGAACTCTCAACCTATCCTCGTACGACTTCCTCTCCATTCCAGGCAACATCCTGGTAAATCTTCTCTGCACCCTCTCCAAAGCTTCCACATCTTTCCTAAAGTGAGGCGACCAGAACTGCACACAGTACTCCAACTGTGGCCTAACCAAAGTCCTGTACAGCTGCAACATCACTTCACGACTCTTGAATTCAATCCCTCTGCTAATGAACGATAATACTCCATAGGCCTTCTTACAAACTCTATCCACCTGAGTGGCAACCTTCAAAGATCTATGTACATAGACCCCAAGATCCCTCTGTTCCTCCACCTGACTTAGAACCCTACCATTAACCCTGTATTCCGCATTCTTATTTGTTCTTCCAAAATGGACAACCTCACACTTGGCAGGGTTGAACTCCATCTGCCACTCCTCAGCCCAGCTCTGCATCATATCTAAGTCCCTCTGCAGCTGACAACAGCCCTCCTCACTGTCCACAACTCCACCTATCTTCGTATCATCTGCAAATTTACTGACCCACCCTTCGACTCCCTCATCTAAGTCATTAATAAAAATTACAAACAGCAGAGGACCCAGAACTGATCCCTGCGGAACTCCACTTGTAACTGGGCTCCAGGCTGAATATTTACCATCTACCACCACTCTCTGCCTTCGACCGGTTAGCCAGTTTTCTATCCAATTGGCCAAATTTCCCTCTATCCCATGCCTCCTGACTTTCCGCATAAGCCTACCATGGGGAACCTTATCAAATGCCTTACTAAAATCCATGTACACTACATCCACTGCTCTACCCTCATCCACATGCTTGGTCACCTCCTCGAAGAATTCAATAAGACTTGTAAGGCAAGACCTACCCTTCACAAATCCGTGCTGGCTGTCCCTAATCAAGCAGTGACTTTCCAGATACTCATAAATCCTATCCCTCAGTACCCTTTCCATTACTTTGCCTACCACAGAAGTAAGACTAACAGGCCTGTAATTCCCGGGGTTATCCCTATTCCCTTTTTTGAACAGGGGCACAACATTCGCTACTCTCCAGTCCCCTGGTACCACCCCCGTTGCCAGTGAAGACGAGAAGATCATTGCCAACGGTACTGCAATTTCCTCTCTTGCTTCCCACATAATCCTAGGATATATCCCGTCAGGCCCGGGGGACTTGCCTATCCTCAAGTTGTTCAAAATGTCCAACACATCTTCCTTCCTAACAGGTATCTCTTCTAGCTTACCAGTCCATTTCACACTCTCCTCTTCTACAATACGGTCCCTCTCGTTCGTAAATACTGAAGAGAAGTACTTGTTCAAGACCTCTCCTATCTCTTCCGACTCAATACACAGTCTCCCACTACTGTCCTTGATCGGACCTACCCTCGTTCTCGTCATTCTCAGGTTTCTCACATACGCATAAAATGCCTTGGGGTTATCCTTGATCCTATCCGCCAACGATTTTTCATGCCCTCTCTTAGCTCTCCTAATCCCTTTCTTCAGGTCCCTTCTGGCTATCCTGTATCCCTCCACTGCTCTGTCTGAATCCTGTTTCCTCAACCTTATGTAAGCCTCCTTCTTCCTCTTTACCAGACATTCAACCTCTCTCGTCAACCAAGGCTCCCTCACACGACCATTTCTTTCCTGCCTGATAGGTACATACATATCATGGACACGTCGTATCTGCTCTTTGAAAAAGTTCCACATTTCCACCACATCCTTCCCTGACAGCCTATGCTCCCAACGTATGCTCCTCAAATCCTGCCTTACAGCACCGTAATTTCCCTTCCCCCAATTATAAATTCTTTACCAATTTGCAATCAGCATCAAATATTTTTGGGTTCTGGCATTGTAACCTTGGGAATTTGAATCCATACCTGGGCCTGAGGCGACTTTCAAAAGAATCATCCCCAAAGATTCAAATGATCATTCTACCTGCTACCCAAGCTGAAGTTGAAGGGATAATAGTACGAGTATGGAGCTTTAAAGTTTATGTTTATGTTGAAAGTGCAAACATAAACTTGAAGCAAATGGAATATTCTCACCACTGGCTCTTAATAACATGAAATATTAATCACATTAGAAGGTTTCCAAGTCCAAAGGTTGATTTAAATGAAATCCTAACCCAAATAATCACATCAAAACAGTTATGTCCTTATTTATTTTAAGTATTTAGATATATTAATCTCCGGTAAAACCAAGATTTATTGGTCTTTTGGGGGGGGACTTCTTTCACGGTTTGTCCAATCATAATGTTGGTATGGAACTGAGGTTATGAATGGTCAACCAGGTAAGGAGATCAGGTTTCGTTTCTTCAATCATCTAATATTCATCATTTTTCTTTTATTACCAGGTCTTTATTTTCAGATTGTTTCAAAACTGCTATTATGGGATTTAATCTCAGTTTATATGTAATTTTTGTTGAGGGCTCCAGTTCACAGGCCCAAGTCAGTCTTGCTTCCACTGCAGCTTAATGGATTATTGAGTGTCTGATAAGTCTAATGCCTGTTGTGCAGACTCTACCATATGCTGGGCATGTTGACAAGGAAGAAGACATTGTTGTTGGACTGCCTTTGTCCTCACTGGTTTTGGAGAATCCTGTGAAGTTCCCATTGTTGGCACTTTGCAACTGTTTTGGGGTTTCTACAATTGGTTCTTCAAGGTCTCCAAAATGTAAAGGAGATTCCATATTATTGATGGACAGTTAAATATAACCTTAGTTTCCTATTTGCAGACCAGAATCTCAAATTTATTTCTTGATTTGGCAGAAGGCTGACCTGGCCACTGTAGGTGATGATGCATTTTGTTGTCTTTGTTTACTACTATTAACATAGGCTCCCAAGATATGGGAAGTGGGGCACATTTTTCCAGAATCTCCCTTTTGATTCTGATGGATAGTGAAGGTGGTGTATGAAAAGGAGATCTTAGTTTTCCAAGTGTTTTATGAAAATTTCATTTTCTCACATGCTTTGGAGAGAGAGTGGAGTGACCTGAAGCTCGGTAAACACACACACAGTGACATGTACATACTGAAGCTCAATCACTGAGACTGAAATAATTGAGACATATTCTTGCAATATTTCTACCAGTGGTAATCAGCAGAGGGGCTCCTCTGCACTTTCCACAGTTTGATTGTGATCCCTTCTTGAATATAGTCGTGATCACAGCATCCCTGAGTTCTGGGCATGAGGCTGTGGAACCCTGACAGGAGTAGTTGTGCGCAGTGTTTCAGAATTTAGGCAAGGATTCCATCTGCTCCAGAGTCTCTGTGGGTCTTCACCTGTTGAATGGCTTTTTAAACTTTGCTTTGTACTAGGTAGCTCTGAGACTGAGTCAAGTGGCTTGAGGAATGGATGAGGAATGTCTAATTTAAGGATTAAGTCTCAGTTGAGGAGTTCTTCAAAATGTTCCCTCCATTCTCTACTGAAGGCAAATTTCATTGCGATAATGCTGTTTATAGTAAGAAGTGTTAAGCTAAGGTCCAGTCTATTGTTGAGGTGGATGTAAAAATCATTTGTATTGGATGGAGAGAAGGGGTTCTCCTTCTACCTTCATCAAGAACTGTCTCCCAATTAATACCTCCAAATGCAGATTTGTTGTGCCCTATATCTTAATGCTATTTGATACTTCACTGTGTGTAAATTGGCTGTTGCATTTGCCTGTAAAATCATTTGACCCCAGCACTAAAATAATTTTGTTGATTCTGATGTGCTCATTCATAATGTGGCTGAACAGACCTGTGAATCTTTCCAGTACACCTGGCAGAGGTGTGAATTTCACGGTCAGCCCTAATGAAGACAGCAATAACTAACTACCTGTATTGTACTATCTGCCAAATATAATCATTAACTATTACAACGACATTCCATGATCATCAGCATGTTGTTAGGGCATGCTAAATGAGGGAGTATGTTGCAGGAGAGTGTGCCCTGTGTATCCTGAAAATGTGAAAGTATTCCACTATAGTGGTTTCAACTTCAGAAATTGAAGAACATGATATTTGGCAAAACCAAAATGCTAGGAAATTTACTTGGACGGCAGCAAAGTTCTGCCATCTCCAGGAGTTATATTCTTTGAAAATCTTGTCAATGATAATTTTTGGAGATGGTGAACATGGCAGACTGTGCATTCTGAATATGAAATGAATACATCATGCACACTTCCTACCCCAGAAAGTAGAATCATAGAGAATTCCTACAGTGTGGAAACAGACCATTTGGCCCAAAAAGTCCACACCAACCCTCCGAAGAGTATTGCTCCCAGATCCATTCCCCTACCCCATTACTCTACATTTCTCTTTGCTAATGTACCTCGTCTACACATTCCTGAACACTATAGGCAATTTTGCATGGCAGATCTACCTAACCTACACCTCTTTGGACTGTGGAAGGAAACCGGAGCACCCAGAGGAAACCCACGCAGATAGGGGGAGAATGTGCAAACTCCGCACACAGTCGTCCAAGGCTGGACTCGAACCCGGGTCCTTGGCTCTGTAAAGCAGCAGTGCCAACCACTGAGCCACTGTACCACCCAAAAGTAACTTTTCTTTATTGTTGTTCTTTAAATGGATAAATGAAGATTACTCACAATGTGCAGAATGTTGTACTTAAATATTGCACAGATAAGCATTGAAAAAAATGGTGGACATGGGAATACCGGGACTTGAATGTATTGCATATATACAAAAAGGTAAAATCCTGTGGGCAATCCCATTCTTCCCAATGCCAAGTTATTTTTTGAGGGCACAAATGAGTGACACCCAGGCTGGTAGATTGCTAGAGAATCCAAAAGAATTTGGTGGGCTGCTTCTAGGTGGTATTGGAATTCTGTTATTCCCTGAGCCACCATTAAATCCTGTTGGGCTCAGGAATACTTGCTTTCAAATGGCTCATTAATGCGACTAATGCACATGCAACACCAAGAGTTGTAATTTCCATGTCCAACTATTCTTGATCCTCCCTCCATCCTAAGTTGGAAACCATTTAACCACTGCAAAGGGAAGGCATTTTTCATCCAAAAGTGGTAAGTTTCCTCACAGAAACTATTGTTGTAGTTTGGCTTCACATGACAAAATGTATCTAAAGCCCAATTAATGGAACATGATCAGCTTTTATATCTAATGTGATCTTTTATGTTTGAGCAACTTTTTAATAGGTGGTGACTCAACTTCCTTTTATAAATCTATAAATCCATAGAAGTAATGGTCAATGCTTTTCTCTTTACTAAACTCATGTAGTGTGTGTATAGTTTCATTAAGATTCATTTTATAATCAAAATTCTAAGGTCTCTCTAAACTTTGCAATCTTTGTTGATGAAAGAGATAAGTCTGTAGCTACCACATTGCAAAAAGCTTTATGTTTTTTCAAAATAATTGATTACAGCACCCTTTAATGTCACAGGGAATATGCAAGACAGAAGGATCTAGTTACACAATCTTAGGTGGACTGGGGTCAGTCACAGGTCATGTGTTTTATAGAGAAACATGAAAACCTATTCCTATTAGAAGCCTTCAAAGTTGGAAGGGCTTGAATTGCTCTTGGAAAATGCACACCTTGCGTCAGTACAAAATGATTTGCTAACTGCCAAATTTTGCCATCGTAAACAGGTAGCTCAACTGGCAAATGGAAACACTAACAAAATCAACATTTTACAAAAAAAACTTCTGCTGAGCTGTCTTTAAATTTTAATAATAGAAAAGACTGGACTATCCTGTTAGTTCTTTGTAAAGATCATAAAATCTTTATTTTATGATCTTTACAGATTGATATAGAATAATAAGCAGATTCTAATGCCTTCAGTTAAATATACATGCATTGAACTCTTTTTCTTGAGGAACTATCTCAGTAGGCATATTTATTTTGTACGGTTGTAAGAAAAACTACTATTATGTTGTCATTATTAATAATATCGCTGTAATATTGCATTTATAGAGTCATTTGGAAACAAACAGACCCTTTGGTCCAACTTATCTGCACTGACCAGACATCCCAATCTGACCTAGTCCCATTTGTCAGAATTTGGCTGATGTTCATGTAAACCCTTCTTATTCTTATATCCTTCCAGATGCTTTTTAAATGTTGTAATTATACCTGCATCCACCACTTCCTCTGACAGCAATGTGTGATTTAAAGTTCGAGAAAACTGCTTAGAGGTTTATAACCACTCAGTGAATTTAAGGAATAAGGAATTGTGCAGGAAGATGAAGTTGAGGTGGAAGAGCAGCCATGAGAGGAGTAGGTAATATGAGGATCCCAAGACAGTCAATATCATCAAGAGGCATGGCAGAGGTGAGAAACCTATGATAGGTAGCCCAAGACAGAGCTAGATTTATTGGAACTAATGCGGTTTGTTTCTTTGATCACTGCAGAGAACAGAGTTAGTTATTCAATGAGTCTCTGATAAGTGGTTAAGGTCTTTCCATTTTAAAATTTTAACATGGGAAACAAATTTGTCCTAAAATTAATGAAACATACAACAGGCTACATAAGTAATGAATAATATAATTAAACTCATTAAGAATGGCAGTTTAGATAATGTATCAAGACTGCAGTATGTGGGAGGTCTTGGATACCATTGTGATCCAGGACAACCACACCTTCAATAACTATTTGAAGTTCAAACAGCTTCAGCTCAGAGTCTTTGAACTGGAGTTTGAATTACAGACACTGCAACACATTAGAAAGGGGGAAAGCTGCCGAGAGTTTTTGTAACAGAAGGTGGTCACATCATTATGATAGGGTTTTCTAATTTGGTCAACAATGTACAGCATTGAGAGTGAGGCAGGTGAGGGGATCTGAGCGCACGAATGTCTACCTTTGAAAATGTCCAGTAACTTTTATGTTCTCTCAGCCTTTGGTGACAGCAGAGGCTGCAAGGTAGGTGTGCAAACTGACCATGGCACTGTGGTAAAGGAAGCCATTTAAGTGAAGGGAATAACAACAATTGAAGTAATAGTGGGTGGTTGTATAGGGAGGGGGAATTGAGACTATTATCTGCAACAAAGAGAGTCTAGAAGGCTCTGTCAGAATCTGGGAGGAGGACTAAACAACAGGGTATTACTTAAACGGACAACAAATGTAGAATTCTGAATACAAGGGGATTTAGCTATATAAGTACTTAAGTCAGATAAGGTTCGTCTGGAAGTACAGCACGTAATCAAGAAAGCTAATAGGATGCTATCCTTTAGTATGAAGGGAATTGAACTTAAAAGTAAGGATATTATGCTCCAGTTATAGAGAGTGTAGGCGAGAGCATATTTTGAATAATGTGTTCTGCTTTGGTCTTATTATTTAAGGAAAGATGTCAATGCATTGGAGGTAGTTTGAAGAAGGTTTACTGGATTGATATCTGGAATAAGTGGGTTGATTTATGAGGATACATTGGACACGCTAGACTTCTTTCCACTGGAGTTTAGAAAAGTGAGAGCTGACTTAATTGAAGTTTATAAGATATAGTCTTGAAAAAGTCGATGTGGAATGCATGTTTCCTCTTGTGTGTCAGTCAGAACTAATGGCCACAGGTTTAAAATTAGATGTCATCCTCTCAGGACAGATATGATGTTAAAATCACTTTTTATTTGCATATTGGAATAAAATATGGGAAAAGAAGGTACTGCTTTAAACAGGAAGCTATGTAAAAAGGTGTTGCAGTTTGAAAAAAAAGTTACTGCAACAGGTTGTGAGTTGTCAAGCAGTGACAGAGAAATTCAGATAAACCAGTGCGAGTCATATGGAATCAGGAGAGCTCAGCATTGTAAACACCGTCTGTTTGAATTCTGGGCAGATAACTAAAGCCTTGTCCATATACAATATAGCAGAAACATTGAGGCTGCAAAATGAAATCATCCTCTGTTTCACTCCATTCTGTGAAGAAAAGTTAAAGAAAATTCCAAGTAGCTCGTTACTCTCCCTCACTTTTCCTATGAGTTGCTGTCTCTGCAAATCTTCTGTTGCAAGGAAAATAGTAAAAAAAAACCTTTAGAGGCACTGAAAGGGCAAATCCCCAACCAGTGAATGAAGTGAATCGGTGTACCCACAACCTTGTGTCATCAGCAAAGAATCAGAAGGAATTAAAGGAACCAAAAGGAAACCGAAAGGAAATAACTCTTTGACATCCTGATCCAGCCTGGTTCCAGAACTATTGGCTCCCTGCCTTTTTTTTGTGCCTTCTGCATAAAAATATTTGTGCTTTGTCATTTGTCTATGTGTGTCTGTTTTTATGTGATTGGGACATTTTAAAAGGGGTAACGTTTAAGTTATAGAGCTGTAAGTTAGCAGGTCACTTTTCTTTTCTGACCTTGGTTTTACAAAACTATTTGCAACAAATAGTTATTTACTCGCTAATGAAAAACATCTGGTAATGTATATTCATTTAACTTGAATTAGGCAGTTTACTATATTGGGAAATTCAGCAGTTTAATTGAATTTTGATACTTGTAATAACTCTGGGAGTGATAAGATTTGACACTACAGTGCATTGTCCCTTTAATGTGACAGGAAGGAGAATTATTTTCTGTCAGAAGGCTCCCTCAGAAAGCGGTGGAGGCAGAGTTTGAATATTTTTAACACACAGGTGGGTAAATTGTTGTTAGATAACAGAATCAGAGGTTATCAGGGAAAGATGAGAATGTATAATTCGAATTCCAGACAGACCAGCTATGATTTTATTGAGCAGTAGAACAAGTTTGAGAAATCGAATGTCCAACCTACTGCTCCTATATCATGTAAGATTTTACTCTCATCACAGCTCAAAGGGCTAAACTAATATCCTTGTTATTGTTTTTTATGTTTATTGTGTTCTTATGAACTGTCTACTTTGCCAAAATCAACATTGTCATATAATAAATTTTCTTTCCCTCATTCTGTGCAGTTAGGAAATTTATTAAGTGTTATTAACTCTTAGTTTGTGGATAGAAGGCTCCAGAAATGTAATGCCGTGGTGTAAGCACTCTCACAAATCGGCTGATCACCTTAAGTTATGAATGTCCTTGAATGGGACGATATACAGCGGCATAACAAAAATATTTGGGATTAGTGCAACACCATCAGGACCAATACTAGAACCTCAACTATTTTTGGTCAGGATTAATGACTTAGAGTTTTGTGAGAATTTGGGTGGTGGTGAATTTAACTGCATGATTAGTATGTCACCGTCTCCCATTTTCATTGATGGGTGATTAGGAATGCAAATTGCAAGTTGGTCCTAATGAAAGGGGATTGAAGCTTGAGAACAAGACAGTTTTGATACATATGTGTAAAGCTTTGGTGAGTCCATGTCTGGAGTACAGCATGCTTACATTATGGACAGTATAGCAAGGACCCACTAGATTGATTCCAGGGATGACTAGCAGTTCCTATAATGAAATGCTGAGTAAATTGGGATTTCATTCTGTGGAGTTCAGAAGAATGAGAAGTGATCACATTGAATCAGACAAGATTCTGTAATGGCTGAGGAATTAAGAATATGAGGACAATTTCAGGATAAGGAGTTGAGCATGTAAGACTGGGATGGAGAGAAATTCCTTCACTCAAAGAGTTTTGAATCCTTGGTATTTTCTGTCCCAGAACATTATGGATGCTCCACATTGAATATATTTAATGCTAAGAAAGATTTTGGTTTCTCAGAGAATCGAGAGAGATATGGGGACCAGGTGGAAAAGTGCAGTCAGTGCTGGAGATCAGCCATGATCAGACTGAGAGTAAGAAAAAGTTCAAGAAGAATTGTGGTCTGCTCCTGCTCCTAATTCCCATGTTCCTATATTTGTAATAGCATTTCCTTGTGAACCCTGAATTGGATATTTATGTCTTTCACATATACCTCCATTTGGCATTCTAATATTTTTGCCAGTGTGTTAGTAAATGTCTACTAACATTGTCAGATATAAATCACTGCCATTTTATTTCAAAAGTAAGTGCAAAAGGTAATTATTTGTAAATACACTTAGCTAATTCAATCAATGAAACTTGTCTTCATATAATAAAAGTAATATATGCATCAAATCTCCTTACGTCAATGAGCTGTCTTATTTGGAATGAAGAAAACTATTTCCATCTACTTTCATGCATTAGCCTTCTCAAACTTCTGGAAACTGAAGCTGTCTTTTTTGTCTCAAGACCTAATGGTCTTTAAAACCATTATTAAACCTGACTGCTCTTGTCTCACACATTTATTTTGACTTAGAAGTACGTTCCTGCAGCCACAAGGAAAATCCCAGTGACAGTTCACAATAGGGCCCAGGCCAAATGCACTCATTTTAAAAAAGCAGTACTTTCACCCAAAAACAATAGGAATGATATTAGCGTTGACAAATGACAGAACAGAAATTTGATCAGATCTCAAAGAAGCTGGAAACCAAGGCAATAGTCCCCAAATTGAAGTTAGTACTGGCCAAGTATTTGGAAGCTAATACTGGGACTGAAATGGAGAAGAAAGGAATGGTTTGAGCAGGATAATCTTGCATATTCTGGCCCATTGCGATGCTACTGAAAGATAAAATTAAATGATTGACTGTTGCCTCTTCTGTCAATTTCAGTGGCTTCCATGCCTGTGAAGTTAAGGAGTTTCAGTCTGGGCACAAATGAATTAATAGAAATGACATTACCCTGCATATTATGTCATCACGATGAAACATTTGTCAACTAGGCCTGCACTTGCTTGAAACATTTGCTGTGTTCTGTATTCAATTGAAATGTAGGGAACAGGCAAACATTAGGCCTTCACACATGGCATCCTCATTCTTTGTTCATAACATTCCCCAGGATGACAAAATTGACTTCTCCGTCTTTATATCTCTTTGTACTTGAAAACTTGAAAGGAAGCTGTGTCCCAGACAGTTGAAGAAAAGTGTCCAAAGTCCAGGGTGGACTGAGCAGCTCTATTCTTGAATGGTTCATTCTTGGATGACATAGACATAAAAGACCAGATTTTGCATTCCTGTTTTTATACTATGGCAGGGGGGGGGGGGGGTCACCTGGGGGAATAGCAAAAGCACAAGTTCCACTTCCATTTCAGTCTCCTGCTATTCTCAGTGAGTTGAGAAAGAGCATGAATCATGAATACTGTACAACACAACTTAGAAATTGCTGGCACCATTGTAGAAGTGGTCATTTAAGAGCTACTTGAATTTTCATTGTGGGGGATAAGTTTTGGAATACCTAAATCATGCTGTCAGTGTGAAGACATGAGCCATGGATTGGAGGTTGGGAGAGTATACAAGGTGAGTAGAAGTGATTATGTCTCTTTTACAATTGATTATGAAATTGACTCATGAATGTAACAAGTGGTTAAACAGATGATCAGGATTAATTTATAAATTAATTAGGTAGAGGTACCGGGGAAGTGGGTTGGACTAGAGTGTGGAAGGAACTGTGAGATGAAGAGTTAATAAACTCTACTCAGAAAGCAAGGTACCTTGGTTTCAATTTAATCGACCAGCTTGGATCTGAATTGAAATTGATTGCAGTGGATATTTCCTTAAAGGCGAAGTTTAGAAGCTAAGAGTACTTCTCAGCCAGAAGGTTGTAATTAGAATTACTTTTGAGAAGATTGGCTGAAACCAAGTATTACGTGTTGGGATATGATTTCCCACGGATGTTCAATGAGCTGAACCTTGTGATCAATGGAAAAATGAAGTAGATATATGTTATGTTCTTATCAAAGAAGAAATAAGTATGGCCTTGGCACTGTCACTTTCTCATTGAAACAGCATCAGTTATCAAACGTTTCAGACCTAGAGACTCAAGAATTGAACAATGAGAAAGCTTCAGATAATCAATTAATGTTTATTGATGAAATGCATAAGAAAAATGACTTATGAGGCATGGCGAGAGTTTGATATATTTGTGAAATTGGATCGTGTGTGTATGTAAGAGCTAGCAGATTAATACTTAATAAAAATCACAAAGCAAAGTGTCTTGGTTCCTGCTTCACTAAATGGTTTGGATTGAAATTAACATAAATTTGTATCTGTGTGTAGTAAAGTGAGTGAAAGTGCAAATGACCATTATGAAATGTGCTTGCTAGGTTGTTTATGTTTGACAACTGCCAAGCTGTCAATTAAAAGGTTGAGGTTGAGTCGTTCTTTCACTAAGCTGAAGAACTGGACAGATGTTTGGAATAATGTACTTGGAAAAATGAATGGAATTTATTTTTAAACCTTGAAGCCTTGGCATAAAAGTACCTCTGATAGCAGGCCCAACTCTGGATGTAGTGATGTTGCTATTTTAACAAGGTTATGCTGAACTTGTTTTTTTTCCAGAGGTTGTAAAAGCAGTGATTCCTGTCACAAAGCTAGTCCTTTTTTTTCTAAAAGCTACTCCTTGGCTCAAGGATACTCTGTCCTTGATTTTCTTCAGAGGGGTAATAAACCAGGCTGGGCTGTGATCAGACAGGATTGATACAGAGATGAAAAGGATTTTGAGAGGCCTTTTGTTTAAATGCAAACAGATGAGACTTCAGAGCAAAATGGTCATGTTTTAGAAGTGACCTGTAGAATGAAAGGGGAGTGGTCAGATCTCTAGCCGAGCAGTTCAGTCCAGAACTGGTTGGGAGTTCAACAGTGAGCTGTGTGGAAACTCTCTCTTCTGCCCTTCTAATTTCAACCTGTAAGCATCTGACCCTTTTTTGTACCATGTTTTAAAGGGGTTTGCTAATTGGGACTGTTGTGTATATTTAGAACAGCATACTTAAGTCTAGTTTGGATAGACTGAGTTCTGTAGGGGTTCCTTTTTCTGTTCTCCGTATTTCATTGTGTAATTTTGTGAATAAATTTTTTGTCTGTTTTAAACATGGTAGTCAATCTCGCTAACTCAATCCGGGTAATTTTCACTGTACACTTACCAAAACAAATTGCAAAGTTATGGTCTGGGCTTCCTGCTTAAGAATGTTTTGAGTGGTCTGGCCTCATCAATAACAGATTGGAGGCTCTTTGTGGGATTTTAAACAGCTAGTGGTAGGTGCTAGTGTCTTTATTTTGGGTGTTGTTTTGGTTGGGTAGGTAAAGCTTGGAGTAGTAATGGCTCTTTCAGTCACCAAATGTTTTCTGGATGTAGATGTGGTGATTTTGGAAGTTTTGCAAAAAGTGAATAAGACCAAGTTGCAGGAATTAGCAGAGAATCTGGAATTGGAATTGCCTGCTTCTATGAGGAAAAGAGAGATAATTATAGCAGTAGTTTAGCATTTAAACTTGCTGGAGAAACCATCAGAATCTATAGAGATGGCAAGAATTCAATTGCAAATGAAGCAGTTTGAGTTAAAGGTGAGAGATAAGGAAAGGGCAGCAGAAATGAAATAGTTTGAATTATAAAAGCAGAAGAGAGGGAAAAAGAGAGAGCAGAGAAAGAAAAGGAGAGAGCTTTTGAACTTCAAAAACTGACACTTAAAAAGGAAAGTCAAGTTTAAAGGCTGGAGATAATGGCCTGAAGGCAACCTTAGCGAGGAAGTGGTGTGAACTCATGTGGAAGAGCAGAGAGTTAAAAGAGCAAGGATATCAGCGGAAGTGGCTGATGATTATGAGCTGGTTCATAAAACATGGCTTGGCTTCCAGAATCAATTTCAGTCCATGACTGATAGAAATTGGGGCAAAAAGAAATCCTTACGTGGAAAGGGAAAGGTAGCTCTCAGTGAAGATCATAAGGATAACTTACCACAGGGTAAAAAAGAACCCCTTGAGAGGGACAAAGAAGTTAAAAAGCTCTAGTGTTTTCATTGTAATAAAGTGGGCCACACAAAATCACAGTGCTGGTGGGGTAGGAGAAAGCCAGATGTAGGAAAACTGGACAAGCCTGGAAGTTCTGTTGGACTAGTAACAAAAAGCACAAGGGAAGTTAGACTACTGCCTCAGAGTGTACAAGATGATCAGTGGTTGGTTAAGGAGCAAGTGCAAGATCTGCTTAAAATATATACATGCAAGGGTAAAGTTTATTAACATAGGTCAGGAGCAATAGGTAAGGAGATTACAATATTAAGGGACACAGGATCCTCTCAGTCCGTAATGCTGAAGGATGAGGAGATATGCACTCCTGAGAGACTATTGCCAGAAAAGGTACTGGTAACAGAAATTCATGGTGAGACAGATTGTGCTCAATTATGTAAAGTGAGGCTAGAGAGTCCAGAGAAGAGTGGAGAATTTGTGATAGGAGTACTGGACAAACTCTTAGCTCCAGGAATACAATTTGTCCTTGCAAATGATATAGCTGATTCACCAGTAGGCATGCTGCCTACTCTAGTTGAAAAGCCAGTGGAGATGCAGGCACTAGAAGACATGGGGATAGTTTATGCAGGAATTTTCCCTGATTGTGTGATCACAAGATCACAGAGGCACAAGCTGATGCAGGAGGATCAAAAGTCATAAATAAGGAAGCTGAAATAGCTTTATTCAAGACTTTTTTTGATCAGGTAAGTGGCACAGAGAAGCAGCAAATAGAAGCAGCAAGTGTCTTTAGATCTGCCAAGCTGATTGAATTACAGCAGAAAGATAAGAACTTAAAACAGTTATATCAAAAGGCATTTACAGAGAAGGAAAGTGAATGCATGCCTGTGTGTTATTACTTAGCAAATGATGAACTAACGAGGAAATGGAGACCATCACACAGTCAAGCAGATGAGAAATGGGCAGAGATTCATCAAATTGTTTTGCAAGTGGGGTATAGAAAGGAGGTGCTGCGAATGGTGCATGAGCTACCACCTGGAAGTCATTTAGGGGTGAGGAAAACACAGGCATTTTTTACTGGCCTGGACTACACAAAGATGTAGTTGAATTTTGCCAAATGTGTCATACATGTCACCTAATCAGAAAACCACAGGCAGTTATAAAATCTGCACTTTAATACCTATTCCAGCATTTGAAGAACCTCTCATAAGAGTCATGATTGATTGTGTAGGTCCCCTACCTCAAACAAAAAGTGGGAATAAATATTTATTAAAAAGAATGGATGTGTCGACTAGATTTCCAGAGGCAATCCCATTACGCAACATCACTGCAAAAAAGGTTGTAGAAGAATTACTTACATTTTTTACTAGATATGGGCTGCCAATAGAGATCCAGTCAGATCAAGGATCGAACTTCACATCCAAACTACTCGAGGAGGTTATGGATAACTTGGGAATAAAGCAATTCAAATCTACTGTGTACCATCTGGAATCGTAGGGAGTGCTAGAGAGATGGCATCAAACACTGAAGACCATGTTGCGGGCTTATGGTCAGGATTATCCAGATGATTTTGATAAGGGAGTTCCGTTTGTACTTTTTGTAATCAGAGATACACTGAATGAATGGATAAATTCAGTCCATTTGAATTAATTTTTGGGCATGAAGTAAGAGTTGATTAAGGAGAAATTAATAAGTCAGAATTCAGAGACCACCCATTTGGACTATGTGTCAAACTTTAGAGAACAATTGAATAGAGCTGGAGAGTTAACGAGACAGCATTTAAAAGTATCACAGCATACAATGAAACAGGAAGCGGATAAGAAATCACAAATTCCCAACTTTGCAATTGGGGATAAGGTATTGGTGCTACTTCCAGTGACAGGTGAGCCTTTAAAAGCCAGGTTTAGTGTTCTTTATCAAAGCGAGCGGAAATTGAGGTGAACTACTTGATAAGGACTCCAGACTGGAAGAAATCTCTGAGTGTGTCATGTGAATATGCTCAAAAAGTATTTTGATAGGGACGGAAAGCAAGAGGGGAAGGTGTTAATGGTTACAGCGCAAAAGGAAGAATGAAGTTCAGAGGATTCTGGATTGTACATTTCTGAAATCAAATTGAACAATGAGGAAGTTGTCAAAAATTGGGATAAATTATTGAGTTACCTTCCACAAGAAAATAGAAATGACCTGAAAGAGTTATTATTATCTCATAGGGAACCCTTTTTAAATAAACTGGGAAGTACTAACCTAATTGTGCATGATGTAGATATAGGAGTTGCTGTTCCAGTTAGGCAACATTCATATAGGCATAACCCTCTAAAGTTGGCACAGGTTCAGGAGATAGAATGCATGCTCCAAGATGGCATGATTGTCATGAGTTACAGTGACTGGAGCTCACCCATAGTCATGGTGCCAAAGCCAAATGGTACCCAATGGTGATGTGTGGACTATCGCAAAGTCAATGCTGTTACAAAGACTGGTGCATATCCAATTCCATGGTTGGAGGACTGTGTTGAAAAAGTGGGGCAAGCAACTCACGTTTCTAAGTTGGACTTGCTCAGAGGCTACTGGCAAGTACCTCTTGTCAGAGAGAGTAAAGGCAATTTCAGCTTTCGTAACATCAGATGGACTATATCATTTAAAAGTCATGCCATTTGGTATGAAAAATGCTCCAGCTTCTTTTCAGAGACATTCTCATAAGGTCATTGCCAGATTACCCAACTGGGTGTAAATTGATGACCTGTTGTTTTTAGTCACTCATTGAAGGAACATTTACAGCATTTATCAGATTTGTTCAATTAACTTTAGAAGGCAGATTTGGTGGTAAACCTAGCTAAAAGTGAATTTTCCAAAGCCCAAGTCACCTTCCTGGGCCATGTTATTGGACATGGACAAATGGCCCCACGGGATGCGAAAACGAAAGTAATTGGGTAATTTCCCACACTGTCGACGAGAAAAGCAGTACTATGGTTCCTGGGATTGAGTGGATTTTACTGAAAGTTTGTGCCGAACTTTAACAATGCGGCTGCTCCACTCACTGAATTGTTAAAATAGAGCAATAAGTTTGAGTGGACAGTGGACTGTCAAAAGGTGTTTGACAGCCTAAAAACTGTGTTATCACTACCCCAGTATTAGCCACATCATATTACACAAAGCCTTTCAAGGTGGCTATTGATGCCAGTGATGTGGGTGTTGGTGCGGTCTCCTGCAGGTGGATGACGAGGGGATAGAAAGACCCATCAGGTATTTTTTCAGGAAGTTGAATGTTCATCAACAGAAATATTCAACAGTGGGGAAAGAGACTTTAAGTATGGTGTTGGCATTACAACATCTCAGTGTTAAAATTTCCAGCAATGCACCTGAGACAATTGTATGTACTGATCGTAATCCATTAACATTTGTGGAAAAAGTTAAGGACAAAAATGCCATATTGTTTAGATGGAGCTTGTTGTAGCAGCCATTCAATTTGACAATTGTGCGTGTGGCAGGTCGTGAAAATGTTATTGAGACTCGAATGAGAAATAGAGGCGTTCGGTGGTGGGAGTACTGCAGCCTGATTTTGCATGTGGTTGTGCATGTTTGCATGTTTATAGTTAGTATAGTGTATGTGTGTGTTTAGACTACTGACTGGGTTTTTGAAGGGTTAAAAATGAAGCCATCTTTTGGTATTGATGGTTCTTTAGTTTTAAGGGGGAGAGGTGTCACAAAGCTAGTCCTTTTTTTCTCCAAAAGCTGTTCCTTGGCTCAAGGATACTCTATCCTTGATTTTCTTCAGAGGGTTAATAAATAAGGCCAGGCTATGATCAGACTGGTCTGGTACAGAGCTGAAGAGGATTTTGAGAGGCCTTTTGTTTATATGTAAAAAGATGAGACTTCAGGCCAAAGTGGTCTTGTTTTAGAAGTGACCTGTACAATGAAAGGGGAGTGGTTCAGCTCTCCAGCTGAGCAGTTTAGTTCAGTTCAGAACTGGTTGGGAGTTCAACAGTGTTCTAGATTAGATTACTTAGTGTGGAAACAGGCCCTTCAGCCCAACAAGTCCACACTGACCCGCCGAAGCGCAACCCACCCATACCCCTACATTTACCCCTTTAACCTAACACTACGGGCAATTTAGCATGGCCAATTCACCTGACCTGCACATCTTTGGACTGTGGGAGGAAACCGGAGCAAACCCATGCAGACACGGGGAGAATGTGCAGACTCCACACAGTCAGTTGCCTGAGTCGGGAACTGAACCCAGGTCTCTGGCGCTGTGAGGCAGCAGTGCTAACCACTGTGCCACCGTGCCGCCCAATTGTGTGGAAACTCTCTCTTCTGCCCTTCTAATTTCAACCTGTAAGCATCTGACCCTTTTTTTGTACTGTGTTTTAAAGGGGGTTTGATAATTGGGACTATTGTGTTTATTCAAACAGCATACTTAAATCTATTTTGGATAGACTGAGTTCTGTTGAGGTTCTTTCTTCTGTTCTTCATGTTTCATTGTGTAATTTTGTGAACAAATTTTTTGTCTGTTTTAAACCTGGTAATCAACCTCGCTAATTTAATCCGGGTAATTTTCATTGTACTCTTACCAAATCAAATTGCAAAGTTATGGTCTGGGCTTCCTGCTTAAGAATGTTTTCAGTGGTCTGGCCTAGTCCATAAAATTTCAAAAAGTCTAGTTTTGAAGAGTTTTAGGGCCAGTTTGATTATAGGTAACAGATACTGCCTCCGGAAACACACTTTCAAGTTAAAAACAACACAAGTACAATGAAAGGGGAGTGGCCACATCTCCCAGCTCAGTTTTTCTCTGGTCTGGCTGTTCACTGAAAGCAGTCAGTTAGTTGTGAAGCTGCTGGACCCAAAGAAGCAGGTCCATGCTGATCCTCCCTTTCTCTGACATTTCTCCTGTAAGAATCTGTGGTGGATTTTTCCTTTCTTTGCAAAGCGGTGTTTATGGGGATTGTTGCAAATATTTGGAACACCATCATTAAGTTGGGATAGTCTGTTGGGTTTTCGGATAGGTCAACGCATTCTGTATTCTGTTCTCTTTTGTTCGTGTTTTATTCAGTAATCTTGTAAATAAATTCTGTTTTGTTTAAAACTAAGTGGTTTGACCACTAGCATCACTCCTGGAATATCTACTGTACACCTGCTTAAAACAATTAGCAAAATTAGGGTCCGGGCTACTTTCTTGAAATGTTTTGAGGGGCTCTGGTCTGATCCATAACAGATTAGGGGCTCTTTGTGGGATTTATTTCATAGTTCCAAACTGGGATTAGGGTTGTTGGACTCGAAAGCAGCGAGTGGTAGTGTTAGTATCTTTTGTTCTGGGTGTTGATTTTGGTTGGTTTAAACAGTGCTTGGGATAGCAATGGCTATTTCAGTCCTGAAGTGATTTCTAGCAGTGGAAGAAGTGATTGGGGTTTCGCAAAAGATGATTGAGGCCAAGCTGCTGGAATTAGCAGACAAGCTGGAGTTGGAGCTGCCTCCTTCCTTGAGGAAAGGGGTTATAATTACAGCAATAGCTCAGCATTTAACTTTGCTGGAAATGCCATCAGAATCTTTGGAGATGACTAAAATTCAACTGAAAATGAAGCAGCTTGAGTTAGAGGCAAAAGACAAGGAAAGGGCAACAGAAATGAAATAGTTTGAATTGCAATTAAAAGCAGAGAGAAAAGGAGAGAGAGGAAAGGAAGAAAGAGAGGGATTTTGAACTTCAGAAATTTGCAGGAAGATCAGCTAAAAAGAATAGTGATAAAGGCTGAAAGTAAGCTTGTGAGAAAGAGAGTGAGGGTGAGCTAACCCATGGTAGCTAAAGGCCTGCTGAGAAACTGTTTAAATATACTCAAGCATTGCCTAAATTTGATGAGGAGAATGTGGAAACCCTTTTAATCTCATTTGAAAAGGTGGCTAAACAAATGCAATGGCCAGTGACCATGTGGGTTTTGCGATCCAAACAAAAATTGTAGGTAGAGCTAGTGAGGTATTCACATCACTATTGGAGAAGGTATCTGGGGTGTATGAGAAGGTGAAGAAAGCCATTTTAAGTGCATATGAGCTTGTGCCAGAAGCCTACAGACAATGTTTCAGAAATCTAAGGAGGAACCTGGCCAAATGTACCTTGAGTTTCAAAGGATCAAACAAAGTAATTTTGATAGGTGGATAAGGGCTTTAAAATACAGCAAACCTATGACCCTCTTAGAGAGCTGATTATTTTGGAGGCGTTCAAAAATTCACTTCCTGAAGTAATGAGAATAAAACAATTCAAATCTACCGCGTATCATCAGGGAATGCTAGAAAGGTGGCATCAGACATTAAAGGCCATGCTGAGGGCTTATAGTCAAGACAATCCAGATGATTGGAATAAGGGAATTCTGTTTATACTTTCTACAATCAGAGATGCACCAAATGAATCAACCAAATTCAAACCATTTGAATTAATTTTTGAGCATGAAGTGAGAGGACCTCAAAAATGATTAAGGAGAAATTGGTAGGTCAGAATTCAAAGACCGCATATTTGGACTATGTGTCAAAGTTTAAAGAATGATTAAATAGAGCGGGGAAGTTCGCTAGACAGCATTTAAAAGTATCACAGCATACAATGAAACAGGAAGCAGACAAGAAATCAAAAACTCACAATTCTGCTATCGGAGATAAGGTGTTAGTGTTACTTCCAGTGATAAGTAAACCTTTAAGAGCAAGGTTTAGTGGACCTTATCAAGTTGAAAGGAAATGGAATGAGGTCAATTATTTGATAAGGACTCCAGACAGAAAGAAATCTCAGAGTGTGCCATGTGAATGTGCTCAAAAGGTATTTTGACAGGGAAGGAAAGTCAAAGGAAACTGTTATTGGTTATAACCCAGAATGAAGAACTAAGTTCAGAGGATTCTGCATTGGACATTCCTCAAATTAAATTGAACAATGAAGAATTTGTCAAACATTGGGATAAACTATGAAGTTACCTTCCAGAGGAAAATCAAAATGACCTGCAAGAATTATTATATCACACGAGAGATATAAGAAAATAAGCTGGGAAGTACTAACCTAATTATTCATGATGTAAACATGGGAGATGTTGTTCAAATTAAGCAACATCCTTATAGGCACATGTTCAAAAGGAGATTGAATAATTTCTCCGAGATGGCATAATTGACATGAGTTAGAGTGACTGGAGTGCAACCATAGTAATGGTGCCAAAACCAGGTGATACCCAACTGTTATGTGTGGATGATCGCAAAGTCAATGCTACTCCAAAAACTGATGTATATCCAATTCCGTGTTTGGAAGACTTGTTGAAAAGGTAAGACAAGCAACTTACATTTCTAAGTTGGACTTGCTCAGATGATACTGGCTGGTACCTTTATCCAAAAGAGCAAAGACAATTTTGGCTTTTGTCACACCAAATAGACTGTATCAGTTTAAAGTCATGCCGTTTGGTATAAAAAATGTACCAGTCACATTTCGGAGACTAACAAATAAGGTCATTTCTGGATTACCTAATTGTGTTGTATATGTAGATGACCTGGTGATTTTTAGTTACACATGGACGGAATATTTGCAGCATTTATTCGAATTGTTCAATCAAATTTCGGAGGCAGGCTTGGTGATAAACTTGGATTAAAATGAATTTGCCAAAGCCCAAGTCACTTTCCTGGATCGTGTTATTTGACTTGGTCAAATGGCCCCACAGGATGCAAAAAAAAAGTAATTGGGGCATTTCCCATACCATTGACAAAAGGAGCAGCACTACAGTTCCTAGGATTAAATGGATTATGTTGAAAATTCGTATCAAATTTTAGCAGTGTGGCTGCTCCACTCACTGAATTGCTAAAGAAAGGCAAGTTGTTTCAGTGGACAGCAGATTGTCAGAAGGCATTTGACAGCCCGAAAGCTGTGTTAACCACTGTCCCAGTATTAGCCACATTTAATTACGCAAAACCATTCAAGGTGGCTATTGAAGTGAGTTGATGTGGATGTCAGTGCTGTGCTCTTACAAGAAGATAGTGTTGGCGTTACAACATTTCAGTATTTATGTTACCAGTAATGTATCTGAGGCAATCATATACACTGATCATAACCAATTGAAGTTTGTGGAGAAATTTAAGGACAAAAATGCCAGACTATTTAGCTGTAGCTTATTGTTACAGCCATTCAATTTGATAATTGTGCATGTGGCAGGTTGAGAAAATGTGATTGCTGACGCATTGTCAAGACTTGAATGAGAAATGGAGGCGTATAGTGGCAGGAGTAAAACAGACTGGAACAAAAGTAGTGCATGTTTGCATGATTATTGTCAATGAAATATATATGTGAGTTTGTAATGTACTAACAATTTAAGATTAAGGGGTTTTAAAATGAAGCCATCTTTGGATATTGATGGGTCATTGTTTTTAAGGGGGGAGCAGTGATTCCAAAAAGTCTAGGTTTGAAGGGTTTGAGGGCCAGTTTGATTATAGCTAACAGATACTGCCTCAGGCAAAAGGTTTTCAAGTTTTAAAAAAACTGGGCCATCTAAGAGATGTTGCTTCAGTTTGACAGCCCTGCTGGGACAGAGTCTGGGCTGTGACATTGGGAAAATTCTTGACTGTTGAGGTTCTATTCGCCGAGCTGGAAGTTTTTGTTGCAAACGTTTCGTCCCCTGGCTAGGCGACATCATCAGTGCTTGGGAGCCTCCTGCGAAGCGCTTCTTTGATGTTTCCTCCGGTGTTTATAGTGGTCCAATAAGGATAGCTGGTCGTATCGTTTCGTGGCTAGTTGATGTTCATGTATGCAGATTGTTAGCTGTCTTCCTGTTTGTCCTATATAGTGTTTTATGCAGTCCTTGCATGGTATTTTGTACACTACATTAGTTTTGCTCATGTTGGGTATCGGGTCCTTCATTCTGGTGAGTTGTTGTCTGAGCGTGGCTGTTGGTTTGTGTGCCGTTATGAGTCCTAGGGGTCGCAGTAGTCTGGCTGTCAGTTCCGAGATGCTCCTGATGTATGGTAGTGTGGCTAGTCCTTTTGGTTGTGGTATGTCCTCGTTCCGTGGTCTTTCTCTTAGGCATCTGTTGATGAAGTTGCGCGGGTATCCGTTTTTGGCGAATACCTTGTATAGGTGTTCCTCTTCTTCTTTTTGCAGTTCTGGTGTACTGCAGTGTGTTGTGGCCCTTTTGAATAGTGTCCTGATGCGGCTTCGTTTGTGTGTGTTGGGGTGGTTACTTTCATAGTTTAGGACTTGGTCTGTGTGTGTGGCTTTCCTGTATACCCTTGTAGTGAATTCTCCGTTCGGTGTTCTCTGTACCATCACGTCTAGGAATGGGAGTTGGCTATCCAGTTCTTCTTCTCTCGTGAATCGGATTCCTGTGAGTGTGGCGTTGATGATCCGGTGTGTTTTTTCTATTTCCGTGTTTTTAATGATTACAAACGTGTCATCGACATATCTGACCCAGAGTTTGGGTTGAAATTGTGGTAGGACTGTTTGTTCTAACCTTTGCATAACTGCCTCTGCTATGAGTCCCGAGATTGGTGATCCCATGGGTGTTCTGTTGATTTGTTCGTATATCTGGTTGTTGAATGTGAAGTGTGTTGTGAGGCACAAGTCCAGTATTTAAACTACTGGACTTGAGCCTCACAACACACTTCACATTCAACAACCAGATATACGAACAAATCAACGGAACACCCATGGGATCACCAATCTCGGGACTCATAGCAGAGGCAGTTATGCAAAGGTTAGAACAAACAGTCCTACCACAAATTCAACCCAAACTCTGGGTCAGATATGTCGATGACACGTTTGTAATCATTAAAAACACGGAAATAGAAAAAACACACCGGATCATCAACGCCACACTCACAGGAATCCGATTCACGAGAGAAGAAGAAAAGGATAGCCAACTCCCATTCCTAGACGTGATGGTACAGAGAACACCGAACGGAGAATTCACTACAAGGGTATACAGGAAAGCCACACACACAGACCAAGTCCTAAACTATGAAAGTAACCACCCCAACACACACAAACGAAGCTGCATCAGGACACTATTCAAAAGGGCCACAACACACTGCAGTACACCAGAACTGCAAAAAGAAGAAGAGGAACACCTATACAAGGTATTCGCCAAAAACGGATACCCGCGCAACTTCATCAACAGATGCCTAAGAGAAAGACCACGGAACGAGGACATACCACAACCAAAAGGACTAGCCACACTACCATACATCAGGAGCATCTCGGAACTGACAGCCAGACTACTGCGACCCCTAGGACTCATAACGGCACACAAACCAACAGCCACGCTCAGACAACAACTCACCAGAATGAAGGACCCGATACCCAACATGAGCAAAACTAATGTAGTGTACAAAATACCATGCAAGGACTGCACAAAACACTATATAGGACAAACAGGAAGACAGCTAACAATCCGCATACATGAACATCAACTAGCCACGAAACGATACGACCAGCTATCCTTAGTAGCCACACAAGCAGACAACAAGCAACATGAATTCGACTGGGACAACACTACTATCATAGGGCAAGCCAGACAGAGAACAGCCAGGGAATTCCTAGAGGCATGGCATTCATCCACAAACTCCATCAACAAACACATCGACCTAGACCCAATATACCAACCACTACAGCGGACAGCTGAAACTGACAACCGGAAGCGGCAGGGACAGACCACTATAAACACCGGAGGAAACATCAAAGAAGGAGGCTCCCAAGCACAGATGATGTCGCCTAGCCAGGGGACGAAACGTTTGCAACAAAAACTTCCAGCTCGGCGAA
Source organism: Chiloscyllium plagiosum (assembly GCF_037043375.1). Taxonomy (NCBI): domain Eukaryota; kingdom Metazoa; phylum Chordata; class Chondrichthyes; order Orectolobiformes; family Hemiscylliidae; genus Chiloscyllium; species Chiloscyllium plagiosum. The sequence continues at coordinate 35,993,153 of NW_028270148.1, forward strand.
CAGAACCACAACAACGAGCACCCGAGCTACAAATCTTCGCACAAACTTTGAAAATTCTTGACTCCCAATTCCTTCCTCCATTTTGAAATTCTCACCCCTAAATTGCTCTTTACAATTTACCTTGTTTTGTGACATCATATAATGATAAACATGAGTGCCAATCCATTCAACTGCTATAGTCCTGATCAAGTAACAAAATTGTTGAATTAGCTGTACTGCATTCCATTCTATGAGTTATGAGTGTCTTTCTACTTTGTAACACCAGGGCTCAGTGGTTCAATTTTTTGCCAAACCACTTGTAGTAACTTAACGATTCACTTGTCCAAATGTAACCGGAAAATTATTGCCTGCTTTAAAATTTGGATAAAATTTCACGTCATTATTATGATGGCCCCTGGGTTTTGTGACCTGCCAGATTTGTACTGATCATATGCAATTACCAAGTGTGACTATTTGTGTGAATACAGAAGTATAATTATGTATTAGGTGAAGTAAAAACTGGAAGATATTAAACTGTTTTGATATTTATCTGGAATAAAACAGGTTTATTGCCCCTAATTTCTGGAACATCTGTCTTTGGGATAGATGATAGGGCCTCTGTGCTTATGGTTGCCAAGCAACCCTGGCTGGATTTGACTTTTGCTTCAAACGTTGGATTCAGAAAGAATGTATAACAAGAAGCAGCAGTAAGGTTCCAAAAAATTCTCTTTCTCCCCTTGCTCGGGTTGAAATTTGGGAGCTCGATAAAGCCCTCTCCTAAGTATTTTGACTAACTTACAAACCCAAAGCTCAAACTTTGTTTAAAAGATGTTCCATTGGTATATGATTTGATCTGTCAATAAGAAACTCAGTAGACTATGAGAATTCATCAACATCTATTTGATTTACAGATCATTGGGCAATAGCGTTTTTTTCCGTTTATAAAAAATATAATCTTCGGCGGCACAGTGGCACAGTGGTTAGCACTGCTGCCTCACAGCGCCAGAGACCCGGGTTCAATTCCCGCCTCAGGCGACTGACTGTGTGGAGTTTGCACGTTCTCCCAGTGTCTGCGAGGATTTCCTCTGGGTGCTCCGGTTTCCTCCCACAGTCCAAAGATGTGCAGGTCAGGGGAATTGGCCATGCTAAATTGCCCGTAGTGTTAGATAAGGTGTAAATGTAGGGGTATGGGTGGGTTGCGCTTCGGCGGGTCGCTGTGGACTTGTTGGGCCGAAAGGGCCTGTTTCCACACTGTAATGTAATCTAATCTAAAATAATCTCTGCAGCACCCTTGCTCAATCATGTGAACGTGTGTTTGTTTGGGTTTAAATGGTGATGTGGTTTCAAATCAGAATTATACTTTCGAGGTCAATCATCTTTGCCACTTGTTTTAAGAATAAACTCTATTATAATAAATGGATTATTTTTAGTTTAATAAAGAGCCCTATTGGACACCTGTTTAAATCTGGATAGAAGGGGGAACAATTGGCCATTTTGATTGAATTGGAACATTCATACTATGGTATAACTTGTAGAGTACTGAAGCTTGTAGCACACTCCTCCCATCATAGTTGTCACACAATGACCTTTCTCTCTTTCTCCACAGTTTCATGCTGATACTTTATCTTTCATGTTGGTCTCATACTGTTGGTGTCTCTTATTCTCTGTTTCAAGGTCACATCCCTTCTCTTTCTTCTTCTGCTCTTCTCTACATAGTTCACGAATGCTGGAACATAAATGCTTACAAAGATGCCAATCATTTAAAGTGAAGATGAAATTATTTTGTTTTGAATACATTTTGAAGTTTTGGGTTTTGCCAGATACATTCCTGCATGCTTGAGAACCCTAAATGTAAGTATAGTGCACATATGCACCAGTATTTGTTTGTAGGATGTTATTGTAAGCAAGGTCAGTATTTGTGGCCTCTGAGAGGATGATGGTGAACCATGTTGTTGGATCATTGCAGTCAGTTTTATGTAGTTCTGCCACAGAAGAATAATGTTCCAGGATGTTGATCAAGCAAGAGTTTGACAGTGAAGGAATAATTGTAAAGTTGCAAGTCAAGTTGGTATGTATGACTCGGAGGGAACTTTCTAGCTGATGGTTTTTACATGCGTCTGCTACCTTTATCCCTTCCTGCAGTAATGTTTGTAGATGTTGAAGGTGTTAGTGAAAGAGGCTTTCTGAGTTGCCAAAATGCATCATTTACATTTATACATAACTGTCAGTGTGTAACAATCCATTGAAGGAGTGAATGTTTAAGGTGCTGATTAAGCAGGCTGCTTTATGTCGGATGGTGCTAAGCTTCTTGAAAGTTGCTGGAGCTGCATACGTCTAGGCAATTGGAGGGTATTACATCACAGTCTTGGTTTGTGCCTTATAAATGGCAGAATAGGCTTTGGAAAATCACTGCTTGCTGCAGAATTCCAGTAGCTAGACCTGCTCTTCCAGCTATAGTATATATATGACTGACATTTAAGTTTTGGTCAATGCTAACACCTTGGATCTTCATGATAGCAGTAATGGCAATGCCTTTACATGTGAAGGGAAGATGATTGAATTCTGTCTTGACTGAGATGGCCATGGCCTGGAACTGAGTTGAATATTACATGCCAATTACAAGCCTGACTCTGAATATTGTCCAGATCTGCTGCATGTGAGCAGTCAATACTAATTGTGAATAATACTGACCTCTGCATTCATCTGTGAGTGCCTCCACTTCTTATTTTATGACAGAGAGAAGACCTTTGGGGTTATCCAGATTGACTGCTGTACCTTTGGTGGAGATCAGCAGAAACCCTAGATAAAACTATTTATGAGTGTTTGTTAATATTATGGCTGTTCAGTACAACCCTTAAGAAAATTTGTAGTTCACATGTCCATTCAATTTGCTTCCAAGATCCATTCTTAGGAAATAGATCTCTATTTTTATGGCACTAAACAGCTTGTTAACTGTTTGGTTATAATATTGCTCATCTTGCTCTGGTAGATCTCACAATAATCATTGGAGCGTTAATGATGGAGTCTTGGGATTTTTCAAGAATCAATTTGAAGAATCTGATTTTTTTAACCCATACTGTATCCTGTTTGTTTGTGGGGTATGTGGAATATTCTTGAAGACATTATCAGTGGTACATTGAAGACATTATCAGTGCATCTTCTCTCTTGTCCAGAAGTGGAAAATTTAATCAATTTTACTTTCAGTATCCGTTGCTCCCACCTTCACCTGGCCCATCTCTGACTATTCCCTTCCTTCCTTGGCTTCTCTGTTTCTATTTCTGTGGATAGGCTGATCATCAATATCCATTACAAACTCATTGACTCCCATTGTTATCTTGACTATACATCCTCACATCCTGCTTCCTTTATTCCATTCTCCCAGTTACTTTGTCTCTGTCATATCTGCTCTGGTGATGCCACCTTCGACAAGGGAGCCTCAGAAATGTCCATCATCTTCTTCAACTGAGGATTCCCCACCACCATAGTTGACATGACCCTCAGCCTGGACTGATTCATCTCCTGCACTTTGGCTCTCACTCCCTCTCTTCCCTTCCACAAAGTGTTAGGGCCCTCCACATCTCACCTAACATCCCACCAACATCCACATCCAAAGGATCATTAGCCACCATCTCTGGTGAGATGCCACCACCAGATACATATTTCCCACCCATCCCTTGTCAGCCTTTCACAAGGACCATTCCCTCCAGGACACCCTAGTCCACTTCTCCTGCATTCCCAAGCCTCTTCATGCTTGGGTGTAACCCCTGCCCAAGTACTTCCTCCCTCTTCACTATCCAAAGTCCCAGACACATCTTTCAGGGTGAAGCAATGATTTATCTGCACTTGACTCAGTCTGCTGCATTCACTGGTCAAAATGTCATTTCCTCCACATTGGGGTACCAAAATGCAGACTGGGTGACCTCCTTGCAGAACACTTGTGTTCTGTCAGCAAAAATGACCCTGACCTTCGGTCTGTCTGCCATTTCACCACACCACTGGGTTCCCTGGCCAACATGTCTGTCTTGGGCTTGCTACAGTACTCTAGCGAAGCTCAGTGCATGCTGGAGTAACAACACTTCATTTTTCACTTGAGAACTCTGCAACCTTCTGGATTCAATATCAAGTTCAATAATTTTAGGGACTGAGCACCTTCTCTAAGGCAGAAGATGGGAAATTATAGGCCAGTTAGCCTGACCTTGGACACTGGGAAGATTTTAGAGTATATTATTAAGGAGGAAATTGTGGAGTACTTGGTAGTGCATAGGAAAATAGAGCTGGGTCAGAATGGTTTCATCAAAAGGAGGTCATGCATGTCAAATCTGTTATAATTCTTTGAGAAGGTAACAAAGAATTTCGACAAAGGATAAGCGGTGGATGTATCTGATTGGATTTCCAGATGCTGCTTGGGAGGCTTCTGAATAGGTTAAGAGCCCAAGGTGCTATAGGCAAGGTGCTGGCATGGATTGAGAATGGCTGACTGGCAGAAGGCAGAGAGTGGGGACAAAGGAGTCTTTTATAGGATAGAGGACAATGCCGAGTAGAGTTCTTAGGAATCAGTATTGGGACCACAAATATTCACATCATATAATAACTATCTGGAGAAAGGAACTGAGGGCGTTGTTTGTCAGTTTGCAGATGACACAAGATAGGTTGAGAAGGCAGGAAGACTGCAGAAAGACTTGGACAGTAGGTAAAGAATTAGCAGATGGAATATAACATGGGAAAGTATGAGGTTAGGCACTTTGATGGGACTAACTTAAGGCATTGATTATTTTCTAAATAGGAAAAATGTCAGAAATCTGAAGCACAAAAGGACCTAGGAGTCCTAGTTAACAATTCTCTAAAGATTACCATGCAGCTTCAGTTGACAGTTAGGCGGGCCAATGCAATGTTAGCATTAATTTTGAGAGGGTTAGAATTCAAGAGCAAGAATGTACTGCTGAGACTGTATAATGCTCTGGTAAAACCGCATTTGGAACATTGTGAGTAGTTTTGGGCCCTGTAGCTAAGGAAGCATGTGCTGACATTGAGGAGGTCCAGAGGAGGTTTACAAGAATGATCCCAAGATGAAGGGCTTGTCATATGAGAAATGGTTGAGGACACTGTGTCTGTACCCAATGGAGTTTAATGAATGAATTGTTTTATTGTCACTTTTATTTTACAGTGAAAAATACCGAAAAATACAGAGAAAAGTTTCCATTGTTGCCATGATCCGGCACCATTTTGAATAGTTTAAAAATATTAAAAGATAAAAAAAGGCTTTAAGAGAGCACACAACCTTCTGTCACTGCTTCCCTGCCTCTAGCGGACCCTACCAATGTTGACGTCACCTCTCCTCAGTCGCCATCGTTTGCCACCCTGCCTACCTTGCCAATGTCACCTCCACCAATGCAGAATCCTGTGCTCGCCCCTCTGCTAGCAACCTCCTTACCACTATCCGCCAGAGTCCCACTCCAGGCTCACTAGCTGTCGCTGTGCTCTGGACCCTGATAAAGCTTCTACCTTTCTAATTGATGCCATTGTATCCAATGCTGACATGATCGAGCCTTCCACAGAAGGCAATTAAAAGCAAAAACTAAAAAGAAAACAAAATGAGAAAAAAAAGAAAAGCGGATGGAGTGGATGATCCCCGGGCCCAGCACACTGCCTTTTCTGCCACCTTTAGAAGAATGAACGGTGATCTGACTGAAATTAAGAGGACTGAGAGGTAAAGGTGGAGTGGATGTAGAGAAAATGTAGTCCCATTAGTAGGAAGGGCTAGGACTCAAAGGCACAGCCTCAGAGTGAAGGGATGATCCTTTAGAATTGAAATGAGGAGGAATTTCTTCAACCAGAGGATGCTCAATAAAATGTGGAACTGGAAAAAGCACAGCAGGTCAAGCAGCATCAGCAGAGTAGGGGAGTCAACGTTTCAGGTAGGACCCTTCAGGGGTCTTCTGATGCTACTTGACCTGCTGTACATTTTCCAGCTCCACATTTTATCAACTCTGACTTCCAACGTCTGCAGTTCTTACTAGTTCCATTCAGCCAGAGGTTGGTGAATCTGAGGAACTCATTGTCACAGAAGGCTGTGCAAGCCAAGTAATCGAGTGCCTCCATGGTCTTTTACCCTTCAGCTCTATAATATCCTTCAATGATACAATCAAAACTATCCAGATCCCTTCTACATTCTTTTTGATTTTGAACCCAATCTCATATTATTTCCTTCCTGCTACACTTCCTTCTTTAAGATCCTTCTTTAAAGATCATCTATTGACAAAGCTTTTGGTTTCCTTTTCATTTTTCTTGTTTGCTTCGCTATCAATTTTGTTGTATTTTTCGTTAATTGACAATTTGATGACAGGCTACTAACTTGGTTCTTCAAACAGTTCAGCTCCAATCAACCTTGACCAGTCAAATTATTTGCTGCTTCAGTCATTCAATAAACTGACAGAGTCTATCAATCATAGTTTGAATGAAATTATTTTGACCTCATTTTCATGTCTTGGTTGATTAACTGAAGCCATTGCAATTGGAAAATTGTACATGACAAAAAAATGGATAGAAACTTTGAAAGTTGGGTCTGCATCTAATCTGCATCCAACTTGTCAGTCATTAGTGCACACTTTATATGCCAAACGTATGAATTATCAATTGTAAAATCTAGTTGCGCTAGGAATTTAAAATTGTACCACAAAGAATATTAACAGCTCTTAAGACTCTTGTGGTAGTGTGGTAAAAACAATGACTGCAGATGCTGGAAACCAGATTCTGGATTAGTGGTGCTGGAAGAGCACAGTAATTCAGGCAGCATCCGAGGACAGGCAAAATCGACGTTTTGGGCAAAAGCCCTTCATCAGGAATAAAGGCAGAGAGCCTGAAGCATGGAGAGATAAGCTAGCATGGCAGAGGAAATGACCTGGGAGTTCAGTGGGAGAGAGACTCCCTGAGATTCTTGTAGAGAGAGGAGGAAAACTTCTTCAAGGCAGGCATCCTTGCAAGAGGATTCGCAGTAGGGTTAAAATCAACGAGGTAAAAACAATGACTGCAGATGCTGGAAACCAGATTCTGGATTAGTGGTGCTGGAAGAGCACAGCAATTCAGGCAGCATCCGAGGACAGGCAAAATCCGAGGACAGGCAAAATCGACGTTTCGGGCAAAAGCTCTTCATCAGGAATAAAGGCAGAGAGCTTGAAGCATGGAGAGATAAGCTAGCAGGGCAGAGGAAATGACCTGGGAGTTGCAGTGGGAGAGAGACTCCCTGAGATTCTTGTAGAGAGAGGAGGAAAACTTCTTCAAGGCAGGCATCCTTGCAAGAGGATTCGCAGTAGGGTTAAAATCAACGAGGTAAAAACAATGACTGCAGATGCTGGAAACCAGATTCTTGTGGTAGTGTCCCTACCTCTGAGCCAGGATACCTGGATTCAAGTCCCACCTACTTCAGAGATATATAATAAATTTCTGAACAGGATGATTAGAAAATATCTATTAACAGGTCTTGAGTGCATGAATTAAATTTGTCTGTAATCAAGAAATGAAAGAGAGAGAGGAATTTGAGAGAAATACATTTGGCAGGGAAATGGCAGTGAACAAATTATTGGAGTTGAAGCTGACAATTTGTGAACCCTAATGAAATTCATCCTAGGATCCTAAAAATAGTGGAGAGTGACATACTGGATGCATTGGTTTTCATTTTCCAAAATTCCACAGATTTAGGGGATGTTCCATTTCTTTGGAAAATAGCAAATATAACTCTTATTAAAAAGGAAAGGGAGAAGAAAAGCAAGAAACTTCAGGCAGTGGCTTAACATCTTTCATAGGGAAGATGTTAGAAGCTATGATTAAAGTTGTTATAACAGAGCTCTTAGAAACTTTCAAGGTAATCAGGCAGACTCAACATGGTTTTGTGAGGGGGAAATTTGTTTAATCAATTTATTATAAATCTTTGAGGAAGTAACATATGCTGTGGATAAAGGCGAATTGGTGATTGTACTATATTTAGATTTCCAGAGGTGCAGAGATGACACCGATAGATATGTATGTTGATATGTACTAAACTCTGTGTTTCCTTCAGCATTATAATATAGTTCAGACTGTTAAAACTTATTGACATATTAATCTGGAGATTAATGTTTGGCCATGTTCATGCACACCTATATATAAAATGACTCGATGCACTGCTTTAACTGGAGCATTATCTTAAGTAATATAAAGAAGTTGATTCCTCATTTAAAGCAGGAGAAGACCATCATGAAAACAGGAAAGCATTTATATATTGGTAATGCATTTTAGAATTTATAGACTTTTGTGTTTATTCTGCCTTTCTTGAAATGGCAATACCATTGGGAATAATGCTTCTTATTTCTTGCATGTTAGGAGTATTTTAGAGGATATTGTAATGATCAGATATCTTCGTTTAAATTGTTTGAGGGGAGAGATAACTTTAAAAACATACCTTCATGGCTAGGAGCCTTGCCATAATAGTCTATTTGAAATTACAGTGTATGCTGCTCATGAATTTTCAAACATTTACAGATTATTATTTATTGATAATTTGTAGACAGTGTTTGCTCAAATTTCCAATGTACTTTGGTAGGAGCGGGTGAGACGTCTCACTAACAGTGCAAAATGAAAATAGCTTCTTTAAAAGTTGTCTTGAAGTGAGAATCTTCAAGCTACTTGTCAACTGCTTTATTGTAGTATTATATTCCTCCTTGGACACAAACTATTTCAACTATTTTCCTTTCAAAAAATACTGAAAATAATGAGAACATTCATCACGCTAAATGTGCTATCCAATATAACATTACCCTTCTGAAAGGCAATTAGGAGTGGGCAATAAATGCTAGCTCTAGTCAGCTGGCTCATATCCTGGGAACAAAAAAAAAGTAACCCAATTATCAAGTTTGTTTCTATTAAAATCTCTTCCAATAACAACGAGCTTGCAGCACTTTAGTTGAAACATGAGAACCAGAAATTCATGACACGGCAATCCAAGTAAACAGTTTGAAATGCAAACTATTACCTACAGCATGTTACTGTGCTTTTGGACTCCTGCGCCTGTTGACTACATATTGAATAAGACATTAAATCAAATTTCACCTTTGTTTCATTTTAATAAAACTAGTCATAAAACAGCAGGGTTCAGTTTTAGGTTTTTATTGCAAACCTGAATTGTGCGCAGGTTTCTACCAGTCACACATAAGTAATATTATTAATGGTGCAGATATTGAATGTACAGGGAGATCAAAGGTACAGCCTCAGTAAGGTCATTGCTGTCCTGTCCCAGACAAAATCCTAAATATCTTCTTAGCTTAATTTGGCAGAATGTACCTCCAAATTAATATTTAAGCTATATTATTGCTTAATTAAACATTACATTTTAAAAAAAAGTCTTCTTTACTAATTCCTGGATGTTTAGTTTCCCAGATTATGCACTTTATTGAAAGTGTTGCAAATACGCAGCCCTTAACATTAATCCCAAAATCTGTGGTTTGTTTTTATCTTACCAATCAGTTTCAGCACTGGTGGACCAGAGTAAAAACTACAACTTGTTGTGGAACATAGTGTTCTACATAAGATTAAAGGGAGATATCTGAATGCAATGCCAGAATAGTTCTAATCACTGCTCACTTTGCTGACCCCGAAGTTCTGATCATGACAGTGGAAATTCTACACAGTCTGATCAATTCCAGGGAGTGATTTTTTGTAGCAGGTGTAATGAATAACATACTTTTCCTTATATTCATATGATAAAACAAGTTATAAAGTTATTTAAAGCAAAGAAAACCTAAATAAATCAGAATGTCCAGGTGAGGGCTGTTCCTATCAAGTTTTCTCTTTGAGTGTACAAATCGTTGTCATTTGTCATACAGTATTAGTTTATTTTGTTGGCAGCCTATGTGACTAAGTTATTATTTGACCCAGATTTTAACAGTCAAAAAAAAACCCAGGAACACACTGGAACAAATTTCAACATACTGAGATCAATACATGAGACTAGATGTGCGTGAGACCCAGTGATTCAACACAGGAGACTACCTGTAGAGTTCAAAAGAAATGTTGTTGAAATGTCTTTACTTTAAAAAGAAATGAACAGGCCTGTTGGAATTCCAGCCAGAGTGTCATCTACATGCTAGATTCCAAATACAATGCTGCAATGCCAGTGAAAACTGTAACAGTCCCTACAACAGAATTATAAACTGAACACATAAGGAGATAATAAGACAGTTGATCAAAAGCTCACTCAAATCGATAGATTTTAAGGAGTGTCTTAAAGCAAAAAGCATGATAGAGAGCTGGAGAGTATTTGAGGCATAGGCAGCTGAAAGCACAAACTGTGTTCATGGAGCAATTAAATTTGGAGCTATGTAGGAGACCAGAATCGGAGGAAGGTACGTATTTTGAAGGGTTGTGAAGATGGATGAGATTATGGGAGACAGTAAAGAATGGGAGAGGATAGGGATTTGAAAAATACGGTGAGAATTTTAAAATCAAAACTTTGCTTGACTGAGAGTTAATGTAGATCATTGACCAGAAAGGTTATCAGGGAAAGGACAGGCTTATGTTAAGACACAAATCACAGAGTTTTGAATAATCTATGGTTTATGGAGTGTAGAATGTGCAAGCAGCTAGTAATATGTTGGAATATTTTAGACATAAAGGCATGAATGGTGGTTTCGACAGAATGGGAGGTAAGATAGATGAAAAGCTGGGAAGTTTACAAAGATCAAAATGAGTGATCTTAAAACTGGCATGAGTATGAGTTTGAAAGGTCATCTTGAAATCAAATGTGATATAATATTGTAGGCAGACTGGCTTAACCTCAGACTGTTGCCAAGGAGAATTTGGAGTTCATAACCAAGAAATGAAATTTGGAACAGGGACTGAAAACACTGGCTTCAGTCTTCCTGATATTTAGTTGCAAGAGACTAATGCTCATCCAGTACTAGGTATTGGATGAGTAGTCTGATAATTTGATAATAATGTTCGAGCTGAGAGCGGTGGTAGTGAGGTAGGATTGGGGATCATCAACATAACTGTGATAACTCATATGGTGCCTTTGGATGGTGTTGCTGATGTTTTGTTTATGTGGCTGCATAATGATAATGCTTCTATACAAAAGTTCCTGCTTTTGGACAGATGCTTTCCATTTGGTGGCAATTTTCAATTTCTCAGATTATGATCCCATGGAATGATGTAAACTACAACATATAACAGAGATGAAAGATAAAACAAAGAATTGTAGAACTACAAATGTGCAGACTTTCTGGCAACGATGAGGTTAGTGATGTCTGTGAATTTTGCATTTTTGTGTGCAATCTTGCCATTGCATTTATATATTTTTTAAAAAGTTCTACATTATATAATGCCTTCATGGTCATAAAGCAACCTAAGGTACTTTACAGCCAAGAAAGTAATTTTGAAATATAGGCATTCATGGAAAAATAGGATATACAGCAACCAAAATATGCAGAGTAAATACCCTTAAGCATCATTTGACAATTGCCAGTAAACTGTTCAAGTGATGTTGATTAAGAGACCAATGTTGGCCTCGGTACTGGCCATAACTTTTCTACTCATCTTCAAAATACATTTTTTTGTTCCAACAACAAACCTTCATTAAATTTATAAAAACACATAAAAATAGATCAAAGTTGACTTTACATAATGTACAAATGAGTTCTGTTTCCTTCAGTACAATGGTGGAGTCTAATGACAGTTTTGATACCGGCCACTGCCTGGAGACTTGTTGGGAGCCCTGCAGGACATCCATCCACACCTTCTGCCCAAACACGCAGTCACCCCTCCCCCTGCATTCAAAGCTCTGGATGGGGCGAGTGGTCATTAAATGCTGCCCAATGTGTGGCATTCTGAGGTGCCTCAATTTTAAAGATAATCAGTGATTATCTTTATAATATTTGTTCATTATCAAACATGCAGCCCTGGGATTTTACATCTTTTTAAACCTGTCAGTATCCTAAAGCTGGGTGGTCTTAGTGATCATTTCTCATTCTGTCATTGCTGCAACTGCCCCAAGCATAGTGCATCCATTAGCATGCAACCTTGGGTGATAGAATGTACTATTCTTCAACACTTGGTTTTTGATAGCCCTTTGTGCTGGACCAGTAAATTTTGGGCAAACTAAGGACCATTATTTTCCAGGTTCACTGTCATGTGGGAGTTATTGATGTTTATTTTGGAATGCATCTCTGGGAACAACATGTAGAGTTCTGACACTTGCACTACAGAGCTACTTGGAATGAAGTTCAATAAAACCAATGCATCTTTTTCCAGACTTACTTTATAAAGACACGTTGTAGACAAAGTAGATTATAACCTCCAGTGGCTGCCAAAAAACTGAGGAAGGATCTGATTGGGAAGGCCATTTTCATCAAATTTATCTTGATGTTTGTTTGAAAGTTCTGGTGATGAGGCATTCTGTCAAATTGACAATGTGCTCAGGAAGCATCTGACAGCATCAAAGATTCTGCATGCCATGGGATCTTTTGCATTCACCTGAGGAGATGGACAGGGCCTTGGCTCAATGTTTCAAAACACCACCCTCTTAGTACAGCCATGGTTTTTGCACTGAACTCATAGGATGGGGTTCTGAAATCCCAGTCTTGTGACTTAGGTGAGTGTTATAAACCAGACCAAACCCCCTCAAAATATATTAAGAAGATAGCCTAGACCTTAATGTTTTCTTATTTTAAAGGTAAGTGTCAGGTGTTGCATTTCAGAAGCAATTCAATTGGTTAAGCTACTTGATTTTAAGCAAAACACTTTATTTTTACACTACAGTTAAAATACAGACAAAATAAAAGTAAAAGAATTGGCTTAACTGTAACACGATTTGAAATGTTTAACAAAATAATATATAGATTAACTACTGCTAATTAACCATTCCGATATTATAATATCCCATAAACAAACCCTTCACAAAGACAAATTCAGTAAAATATATTATCTCACATGCAATTCTAGCAGCAATAAGAGAACTCCAGCTTTTAGCTGTAACAGAGGAAGGATTAAGAGCTTCCACTTCGAGCCTCGAGACCCTAGCAACTGCAGAAAGCTAAAATTAAAAATCATGTTTTTGTGGGAGCTTGACCCAACCCATTCAGACTGCTATTGTTCCTACTTTCTAAAAAGACTTAAGGCTCCCCAAGCTGTTAATTTGGCTTTGAGCAGACCACTTGGAACCTCTGTCTTAGCGTTTCTTCATAAAAAGCCAGGAGAAAATGCACCTCTTAAAGCCATAGTATCTTCACATGAGCCATATCTGATAGTGGAAACAACTCAGAATACTGACTTTATTCCAGTAATTCTCAGGGTGAAATTGTATTGGGGCTTGAACAGTGTGGGCTTGGTGAGAAATCTGGGAAAATTGCTTGAGAAGTCAGGTGAGCCTTTCTCAATGTTGGGAACAATTCATGCATTTTCAAGTAGTGTTCTGGGTATCGAGACAAGATTCTCACCAGGTCTCAGTGAGGTGCCTATTAAGGAATTATTGCATGTCACCAGCCTCATTAACAATGAAACTCACCTCTTTAATATCAGCTCCTATTCTACCCTGCACCACAAGGGAATAGATGTTAACTATTCCAAACATGAAAGTCAGAATGGGTGCCTGGTGGCTTCAGCTCACCACTTGCTTCTCCAGGCTACCATTTTGATCACCCAGCAGTAACGTTTCAGGACACAGTCCAGGCTACCTGCTGCATGCATCCCATGTCTACGGACCTTGCCATTCTGCAACCTTCAGTGTCTCAGAAACCTCAAGACCCTCTCCAGTCCACCTGCAGGACCCCTCTGCACTTTAAAGCTGCATTTTGGAATGCATTAGGACCTACTGCTGTCTCACTAGGACACAAGGGACATGGAGGGACACGAACCTAGCAGAGACATGGACTAAGCTGCATCTCGGGCTGTTTGTTCACTCTGTAAATGCTCACTAATTTGGTACCAACCTGGATGTTCACTGCATCCTTCCTTCCAAAGCTGGGCACTAGTCATGCCTCTCAGTGCTCCTCAGTCAAAGGGGTGTGGACATCTTTCTGTACAGATCATCGCTACTTTGATTTAACACCTACACCATGTGCCAGCAGCTTATGCAGCAAGCACCCTGTGTGTGCTGCCAACTAATGGCCATGATTCAGAGACTAAAATGAGTGGTCTTCAGTCAATTAGGGGTTACAGCACTGTAGGTCTAGGGCATTCTCTGAGATTACTCCATGGACTTGGCTGCAGTCATGCATCCAGTCGGGGATGTCTTGATTAGGGGTCCATGTCTATGCATTCCAAGCAGTTGGTCATAGTCTGTAGCTCCTTAGCAGCCATTCTGGAGGTTAGCACAACACCCCTCTGAGATCTTCAGGCATATATCAGAGGTATAGGCACTTCATGCCTGAGGCTGGCAATGTTAGATCAACCAAAAAGATGAGCATGGTCAGTCCATTGGATCTGTCAATAAAGATAAAAAGTGTCTAAGCAACTGCTGTGGGATGGAGACAGCAGGTTAAATGACACTTAAGAAAGGGGCAGCAGTATTTTTAAGGAGTAGATGTGATAAATGGGATCATGTGGGAGTGTTGTTCATCCATGCTAAGGTGCACCTTAGCTTCCGAGGGGACACAGGGCATGACACGCTTGGCATTGTATGCCAGAGGCAGTGGGGGTTAATTGTGGGCCAATGCAGGCTTATATAGATAGGTTGGATAGAGTTAATGGGGAATGCTGCCCCAGGAGGGGGTTTGGGGCCTCACTGACATGGAAAGTTGGAGCCCAGAAATTACTTTCTGAGGAGTGTTTGCTATAGTCATCCATTATCCTGGAAATTGCAACTGTGCAATGGGAAGGAAAATGGCTGTGACTACACTGAAAGTAGACGGGTTAAATGTCTTGGCCTGTCAGAGAAGTGACTGCAAAACCAAGCAATGTTAGCCCTTCAAAGGCCAATAACACTACATAGACCCTTTCATTGCATAGGACTTAACAGCTGCAGGCTCCAAATTCCCTGGCATCTCTTATGCATTGCCTCATTGTTTGCTATACACCTGCCAAACCCCAAACAATGCTGAATACTGCATACAAGATCAATACCTTTGCAAATGATTCCAAACTAGTGTCTGTGGAGCTTGAGCAATGGTACGTTATTGCAGGACTCCCTTCTCAATCCAATGAAGACATTTCCTAATTATGACACAGCAGCTTCTTGAGTCAACCATTGCTCCATGGAGCAACATGCATGTGAACTGATATCTGACTTCACAGTGTGGCAGTTACAGTCACAGAGATATGAGCAAATGGATTTAATGGCATGGTGAGTATGCTTAAACAAACTTTACTTACAGTAAAATGTTATCTCTGCGATTAATGTGCCTTTATGTGTTTTTTTCCTTTTCCTCCCACTTTATTTCAGTGCAGTTCCAAGGCCTGCGTCTAAGGGCGGCACAGTGGCTCAGTGGTTAGCACTGATGCCTCACAGTGCCAGCAACCTGGGTTTGATTCCTGCCTCGGGCGATTACTTGTGGGGAGTTTGTACATTCTCCCCGTGTCTGCGTGGATTTCCTCTGGCATGCACTTAACCGCCAAAACAGTGGACATCCTGGTCGACCTGGGAGGGTAGGTGAGATGGCTAAGGGTTAGAAGTGGTAAGCAATAAACACTGACAGAGGTGTTATTGTGAGAGTTGCACTGGTATGCAGGATGGTATTTACACAGTTGGTGCGATGAGGACATCTCGGCATCCCCACTAGAATAGTCTTGGTGTTCTCCTGCGAGTGCCAGGGTTCCCTCCTTGTGGGCAGTGAGGAACCTAGAATCGGACACTCCATCACATATTCAAGCCTTTTCTGCACCTGGCATGTGAAAAATGGAAATATTGAGTGAGGTGGAAGGGAGTGGGATAGGTGTTAGTGCTGATGCAACTGGGGGAAAGAGGCATTGATGTGTCTTGAGTAGACAACACAAAGGGGCCTGCAGGGTTGGTAATTTGAGGTTTTGCACTGGGTGAGAATCAGTGAGGGAAGGTCTTTCAATCAACGGTGAGAGTGGTTAAGCATTAGTTTTGGTGGGAGGTGTGTGCAGTAACAGAGATAATGTGTCAAAAAGAGAGAAGAGTGTGGCTCTTGCTTTGGCAGATCAGTCATTCAACCCCTCCTTGTACTGCAGGTTGTGGAGGTACCACTCACCCTGGTGGCAACCTTGGACCAAGCTTGAATTGGAAGTGGTACAATAAAGATTACTAAATTAGATCCAAGATGAGAGGATTCTCTTGTGATGATCCCTCATATTGAATGTCTATTCTCTGGCATTTAGAAGAATGAGAGGTAATCATCAAAATGTATGAGATACTGAATGGCCTTAAATGATTGGATAAGAGGTCGTTTCCACTAGCTGGGGATCTAAAATATAGGGACACAGTTTCAGGATAACGAATGAATCACATAAGACTGAGATGAGCAGAAATTACATCACTGTAAAGGTTGTAAATGTATGGCACCCACACAAAGGTATTAATGCTCTGTTCATGGATATATTTAATGCTTGGAAAGGGAGACTTTTGCTATTGCACTGAATCAAGCGATGTGGTAATTGTTTAGGAAGAAGGAGTGTAGGACCGAAATCATCCATAATCATATTAAATAGTAGAGCCTGATGGCCTATTCCGATATCTTGTGTTCTTGTAATGCATAGTATTTCAGTATTGCGGAGGTGGCAGGAGTATACTGTTGAAATAGTGGTATGAATTTCTTGGAACCTCTTTAGATTCAAAATTAATGAGTAACAAAAAAAGTCTTCAAATTAAAGCAGGTTGTAATTCCAATTAATTACATGTCTTTTCTAATCTTTGTTACAATCCCTGTAGAATCCAAAATTTTTTCAAAGGAAATTTGAACTTCCTGTTAATAGCTGAAAAGATGACATATTTAAAATTCATATTTTTAAACTTTTTTGACAAATGACTGAAGGCATTATAACATGGGCATTATTTTCTTTTTGAAAACAGTGTTAAACAATAAAGAGCAATGCTCTCCTTTTGTGCTCATCATATATTACACTATCCTCAGAATTACACTCCTTGTAGCAAGCAGTTCATAGCTGCTTCCACCTTCCAATGGGCTCTTGCATACCTCTTTCACCAAGTGATAAATTCAAGTGAGAGTATTGCCAGACACTTTTATCAGTTTGTGGAGATTTTCTTAAAATTTTGGCAAAAATTATTCTAATCATTTTTCTACTCCATTGCCATGCCAGGATGAATCTTCCATAATTATTAGATGGGGTCCAGAATGCAGCTTTTTGTCTCTCTCCCGTATCTAGGAGAAATTGAGGACTGCAGATGCTGGAGCTTAGAGTCAAGAGTGTAGTGCTGGTCAGGCAGCATCCGAGGAGCAGGAGAATCGACATTTTGGGCTTAAGCCCTTCATGATGCCCTGATGAAGCCTTGATGAAGGACTTATACCTGAAACATTGATTCTCCTGCTCCTCGGGTGCTGCCTCTCTCTCCCATAACTAGCTGCTATGACCACACCGAACCTTTGCTGTTTGATTGTAATATTCATTAACTTGTGGAGGAACGTACTAGTCTCAAAAATAGTTTGTTTCCTCTGCCGTCTTCCCTTTCTCACTGTGAGGTACGGTAGACTTCCAAATGGAAGTGCTGATTTGCCATCCTTAATCCCCACACTCCATTCATATAGTAAGTAGACGTGGTAAGTTTACAGTACAACTGTTCAGAACCCGGTACCAACAATACCTTTCTGTGACTTTGAAGATTCAACAGCCTCCTCATGTAAAGTCAGAAACTGCTGTCACTGCCTCGAATTGTATGTAATATGCATCTCCTCTTCAGTAAAACAATCTGAGCCTCCCTTTGATCTCTAACAATCAAACCATTCAGGCTTACATCCTGACAGACTGCTGAACAGGTCACGTGACCTCCCTCAATTATCCCAACTTTAAAAGAGTCCCGAAGCATGCTAATCTTATAAACCTCATATTTGTCACAGTTTGAGCAAAGGTGAAGCAAATTTCATCAGATTAACATTCCTTTCAATTGACATTTCATAAAGATGTTGAATATTTTAATCTGAACATAAATGAAGTGTGATAAACTTCCAATTTTTAGTGAATGATATTCTTCACAATATTTTATGTGGACCATCCAATTCATATTATTTACACAACTGTTTCTTTTATTTTAATTCATATGTGAGCTGTGGGCATTGTTGGCTGGGCTACATTTATTGCCCATCCCTAATTGCCCTTGATAAGGTAGTGGTGAACTGCCTTCTTGAACTGCTGCAGTCTACTTGCTGTAGGTAAACTTACAAAGCCAGTAGGGACGGAATTCCAAGATTTTAACCCAGCGATAGTGAAAGAATCATGTAATGTTTCCAAGCCAGGATGTTGAGTAGCTTGTAGTGAAACTTGCAGTTGGTGGTGTTCCCATGTATCAGATGCCCTAGTTCTTCTAGATGGAAGTGATGTGGATTTGGAAGGTGCTGTCTAAGGATCTCTGGTGAATTTATGGAATACATGTTGCTAATACTGATAGCTGATTGTGGAGGAAGTGGATGCTTGTGGGAATGGTGCCAGTCAAGTGACTTGTTTTGTCCTGAAAGGTGTCAAGCTTCTTGAGTATTGTTGGAGCTGCACTCATCCAGGCAAGTGGGGACTATTTCATCACATTCCTGACTTGTGCCTTGTAGATTGGGAAGTCAGGAGGCAAATTACTTTTTGCATTATTTCTAACTTCCGACCTTTTTAGCACATGAGATTTATATGGGGAGTCCAGTTGACTTTCTGGTGAATGATAACCCCCATGATGTTGATAGTTGTGGGAATTCAGTGATTCTGCTGCAGTTTCAAGGTTAATGTCGTCTTCATAGTAACATGAATGAATAAAAAGACCATAATTAAATTCCCAAAAAAACTTGTTTTATTGATGTTTGTACATATTTTTAAATATTAATTTTCAGTAAGTTCCAATCAGCAACACATGGGGATGAATGTTGTGATCTGGGGATCCTGAGGATCCTGAGACCAACCATGTTTTCAGAGTACCTTCTATGCAACAATCTCGTGGCCACCCTCTAAATTGACTGGGTTCCCAAAGCTGTAGACCCAGTCAGAAGAACCATAGTGATGTGTCCCACTTTGAGAATTGGGTATGGCTGAGACAGGCAAGGAACCATTAAGGTGCCCTGAACAGGCTGCATGGAATGGTTTGAAGCCAGTAGGGTCATTTAGGCTGAGGGATAAATTCTCTAAACACAAAAGCAGACACAGCTTTGACTTTTCATCACTTGATTCCTGTCTTTGGGGAATGGAATCTCTGGATTAGATAGTTCCTTAGCTTGCCACTACACGAACCCCTCGATTGAGGTTGCGGTCTTTACACATGGCTGGGGCTGCCCCAATGGAGTCAAAATATTGCTCCCATGGTAAATAGATCCAAACTGGATCCTTAAGCACACCTCCATGAATTAAGTAGCCCATCCTATTTCTCTCGAAGAGTGCTTCAGAGTAAGATATACGCCAGGGGCAGATCCGCCAATCCTTCCAATCATAATGTGGGCTTTCTTGCTTCCCACCTTGTCTCTAAGGTTGACACAATTAATGTCTGTCATATCTCTCAATCATAGACAGTAAGTGAAGTCAATAAATCAATGTTGCTAGATTACCAGTGCCATGAAGTCAAAGTGGCAGTGGCATGCAAACTGGCATTAATTCTCATAAAATCAGTATCTTTTATGTTAGTTGTAGAAGAGCATTAGTCACCATCTTGTAATTCTTTTTGGTGGGACTAATTGTGAAGTAATGCAAAAATCCCAGAACAATATCAAATAATTGAAGTGCATTGTATACTATATGATTTCCAATTCCTTCTATAGCATTTAAGGTCTTTTACCCCTCAGATGAGCCATTGTAAGAGTCATATATGTTCTTGTCAGCTGGTCTTCTGTGTATCTACCTTTGTGCTGTCCAGGAAATTCTGTGACCATCTAATATTGTACTGGACTGAACTGGTGAGCTGCAGAAAAACATTTGTTCATGTTGTGCAACTAGACAGCTGCTTAGCTCAAAATGGAATGGGCCTCCCACTGGTAGAATTGGGCAAGGGATCTATATGCTCTTCTGGCCTGACACCTGACAGTTAAAATCTACCCTCACTATTTTTTCATCTATTAACATAATGGATAGTGAATGTTTAGAGCTGGAGGCAAAGCTTTTTGCTACAGAAAAGTAGATTTAGTTTTTCTTAATGTGTTTTCATTTCAGAATAATGGAACTAAATACTAAAAAAATTATTAAAATGTTAAGTTACTAGCTTAAAAATTGAGTTATATAGTCAAGCCTGGCATAGTGATTGGCCAAGGCAGAAAGATCGCATTTCTGTTATTTATAAGCTGTGCAGGGTCTTTTGAAAATTTTATTCTAGCTGTTTAAATCCATATATTTTCAACTAGCTCTGGTTTGCAACTAGATTATTGCAACTTATTAAAATGTTAAGGACATATAATAAATACCAGATCATAAATTTTTGTGCAATTTACTGTGGTAAAAGTGGCACTACTGCAGGTCAGGTCATGTAATCGAATATAGCTTCAAGTCTTCTGTTGTAAAATGATATCCTTTGTCTTACATCAAATGGCACTTTCAAACTTAAACAACATCAGAAATGCTCCACATCAAATAAACTGGCCACCATAGTAGCAAGGAAAAGTATTTGAAATTAAAATTCTCTATCTGGTACATATTATCTGTGATAACAGATACCTATAAGTGAATTTAATGACAATAATCCAATATCAGAGCTTCTTACAATGAACATAAACCACTCAAGTTTTATTGTTGTGGTTTATTAAAAGATCTGACCCTCAAGATTAAGTTACACTCTACAAGTTTTATACAGTTATTTATTTCTGTGTGTCAACTTGTTTTAGTTGTTAGGATTTTTCCATTTGAATCAAAAGGCTGCAAGTTAAAATTCCACTCTATGATTTAAGCAGGTTAAAATATTTTTGTATTACTAGGAAGTGTTGTATTACCTAAGATGTTGTTCATCTAAAAAGATATTGAACTAAAGCTTGTCTTGCTTGTTCTTGTAGCTCATCTGAATGTCAAAAATTCCATAGAGGTACCTAAAGCTGAGTGGGGAATTCTTTTTATGTCTTGGCCAACAACCCACTAATACACAAAGAGCCAATTGATTATTTATTTCATTTTACTAAAGGTGCTTTATGTCTTATCACAATGAGCAAAATGGTTGCTTCATTTGGCCAGTCTCTATTCATTAAAATAATGTTCAGGAAATCACTGTATTCCCAAGGTAGGCTCTAACTGAGATTAAATCATGGAATCACAATCACAAAGTTCAGCTTGATCAATGAAGTTGAAGAACAGTTTAATATTGTCCTTAACAACGGTTTGATTTTTTTTCATTCCTAAGCAAAAATCTTTTGCTGCTCATAGCTACTCCTGCCAGGAAATCTGTTGTAATGGTACGCCACACTCAGCTGCCTTGCACAATTCTCACATAACCATTGTAGCTGATCTGCAACCAATCTGTGAAATCAGTCATCTAACCATGCCTAGGTTAACCAGTCTTTCTGCTGCCCTTCACATTGCCTTCTAGAAGAGACCTCTGGAGCTCTTCAGCCCTGATCAAATGGCTGAAATATTAACTTTTTCTTTTCTGGATGCCACTTTTGAGATTCCCTTGCAACTTCAAGTACCCCTTTGTTTGTTTTATGGTTTATAAAAGTATAAGAAATAGGCTCAGGAGAAGACCATTCAGCCCCTTGAGCCTGCTCCACTCTTCAATAGAATCATGCCGATCTGACATTCCTCATGTCCATTTTCCAGCATTTTCGCCATCATCCTTGATTCTCCATTGATGACGAATGTATCTATCTCAGCCTGAAGCATACACAAGGACTCTTCCCCCAGAGATCTTTGTAGCAAGAAGTTCCAAGACTTTGCATCCTCTGCGAGAAGAAATTCCTCCTCATCTCAGCCTTACATTGGCACTCCTTTATTCTGAGGCTATGCCCTCTGGTCCTATATTCTCCTATGCACTTATCATTCACCCGGTCAAGCCCCTTAAGAATCCTATATGCTTAAGTTAGATCACCTGTCATTCTTCTAAACTTCACTTGTTTAGTCTTTGCTTATAAGACAGTGCCTCCATACGGGGGATCATCCCAAGAATCCACTCTGTTAATCTAAAAAATGTATGTTCTTAGATTACTCAGAGCTGAATAAGCATGATAGTCTGAGTTAATATTTAAATAAAAAATAATTTATTTTGTAAAAGCAAGAAATGTAGCAACATTAACTGGTTATGATCTCATTGTCACAGTGGAATAGATTTTTTTTTGGATCTGAAATTACTGATATGACAAAGGAATATGTTCAAGATTCTTTATTTGAAAATTGCTAATGTTGCATTGCTGAAAGCCCTGTGGGATTGTTAAAATTAACAAACTATTACATTAACTAAAAATGCCTGATATAAAATTCAGTAGTGATTGAGTTATTTTGATAATAAAAGTTAAGCTTATGGTAAGAAATTAGTATCTTGAGTCATTTTGAGAAATGTACTGGACGAAATAACTCTTTTTACATGCAGTTGCAGAGTAATGAAAATCCCTTATGTATTTGTTTTGTGTCAATGAATTTGAAATGTGTCAGTCCTGAAAGCATAAAGCCCATGATCCACCCACTGGTGAACTCTGATACTGACTGCACTAAGATTTGTGGCTAGAGATGGTTTAGGTATTTTCAAGTCAGGTAGTTCCCCATGCGACTAAAGTGGAGGGTGTTTGATGAAGAGACAACCTCATAGTCAGTTTTGAGTATAAATCCCAACATGTGAAATTGTGATGGTGGAATTTAAACTCATATGTATTAATCCAGTAACATAATCATCTAACCACCATATCCTTAGCTAAATCATAGGGCAACACTTACAAGGAGCAATATAAGCTATGAAAATGCTATGCATGTGAGTTTGGACAGTAAATGTGGATTTATAAAATTCTTTGGAGCAGCAAAGCGTGCTTGTTTGTTTATAGTTTTTCTGTTTCAACCTGTAGGCCAAGATTTGGGTATTATATTCCACATAGCCATCAAATAAGTGAAATGAGGAAAGCTCTAATCCACTTAATCAGCTATTGGTGCATGGATAGCCTTGGGTTTCCCTGAAGCAATCCTTCCATTCTGTGTTGCATTTCACAGAAAGACGACACATGATTATCCAAAAATGAAAAGATGTCAAGAGTGACTAAGAAACTAGAAACCTGCACAATGTTGTGATGGAGAATGCACACTATATCAGCATTGAAATAAAAAAAAAATTTTGATTGTGTAGCATTGACTTAACCTTTCTAACACATGATCTTATTAGATTAGTACTTGTATTTCAAATTTTCAATGCAGCACTTTTATCTTGCTGCTATAACACACTATTTCTGGTGGTGCAAATCTGAACACTGATGGCAATTTTCAATCTATACCTATGGGGAACACCTATTATTCATAGAAAAATCTAGACAAATTGATTTTCTCAGAAGTAATTGCTATTTTGATGGAGTTATATTGTATAGTTTATGTCATCACAAAGTAGTTTCAATTTTCCATCAATGCAAACTATATGGTATAAGTTGGGGAATGAAGTCAGCTAGATTGGACTCAAAGCAAGGTGATATGAGACCACTTCAAGGAGGTAATTTCACACCATTTCAAAACACCATTTGCACCAGCTGCTATATAGCTGCAAAACAAAGGAAGCTTTCTTAGAGGTCAGATAGACCACCTAACAAATGTAAAATTTCATTTCTTAGGCTGTTTAAGGCTGCCAATGGACTAATTTCAAACCAATCTTAATTAATTGGTCAGGAAGATATCATAAATAACCATTTTTTAAAATTTCTGTACTTATCTACTTTATTGCTGCTGACAGAGTGAACTGGCCAAAGGTAATGGAATCTGCTATAGAACTTACAAAATCGATGTCAATGGGGCTGGTCTGGTTAGAGACTAGCTCATTGAAATTTAACAGATTGAACAAAGATAGAAAACAAAGTTGGCTTACGTTGGTCTGTCAAAAAAAAGATGCAATTGGCAAGTATGTAAATTAAGATTGGCAGCAAGGGAATTCCTTGGCCCTAAATCACCCAAACCATCTTTTCCACTGAAATAATGGTAAACAGGGCCGGCAAAGTATCTGATAAGTCCAGATGCCATGATCATCAGCGAATAAATGGCATTTGATGTGTGTTATACAGCTATCCACTGTAAAACCACTCAACCTTTCATGTGGGCTTGTGGGTATCTAATGGGAAAGTATTGCAATTTCACAGCATTTATGTATTTGGTTGCTAAATCTCTCAATGAGGTATTGGTATCACAAACCTTATGAAGAAGGACAAATCATGTGATAATTTTGTTTTCTAATCTATGCACACATGGATGTTAGATATTGCTGTCTGATTTACTTGTTAGTAATGGCAACTACTTTTATGAAGGAACTTATTTCATTGATTTTTTTTAGTGGACTTGTGTTTAAAGATTTGTGAACAATTGTTCATTTGAAAGAGTGTGAAGATGTGGACTTTTAAAATGTCACTATAAGCACAGTTCAGATATTTATTTTAAAGACACTGGAATTCATATGTTTTAAGCTAATGCTTGGATTTCTCTGCTGGAAGTCACATGTATGATCTTATGGCTGTTAGGAGTTGTATTTATTTGATAGTGTTTGGAGTTCAGGTGATGTGTAGCTTGCTGGCAGCAGTCAACCAGCGCATTTCCTCTTACTGTTCTACATTATCAGCAACCATACCATGTCATGGCACACCTCTTGCTCAAGAGAAGGTGAGAGACAAGGTGAAGGGAAACTGGGAGAAGAGAAATAGGACAAAGAGAGGGAGAGAGAGAGTTAGTTCTCACTTGAGAACTGAAAAGAATAATAATATCTTTCCTAGAGGAACCGACTAGTCAGAAAATATTTGCCACAGTAATGGCATCCCTTACACCCCAGGCACCTTCAAAATATTTCTGTACGTCTGGTCAAGCATTGGTAATCCACTCCTTGGACTGTAGTCAGACTTGTACTCTGATTATGACTGTCCTGAAATGGACAACTGATCATGACCAAGTCTCTGGATTATGTGTAGAGACATAGTGCCAGATCTCCTGATTGATATCATTACCCCTGTTCCTTGATAGGACTACAATCTAGCCCCTTATCTACTTTCTGACAAGGCCATTTGGTTGAATAAATGTGTGTTGGTCGCATTGCAGTTTGCACATGGGAAAAGCAGCTGGTGCTCTTGGATGGAATCCTGAGTTGCTATTGCATGGTGACCAACACAGAGGCTTTTCACAGCCCAGCAGTGAATTGAAGTTGCCAGGTATTCACTTTGACCCATGTGCTGTAATTCTTGACATTGAGTTTTTTTCACACTGGATGGTAGAATAGAACTTGCATGTTAATGAGGTGAGATGTGCAGTTAATAAAGTCGATGTCATTGTCAAGCAATAACTCCCCTTAATAGGCAACTTTCCACTGAATAGTGGTAATTTTGCCTTGAGTTTGGTCTCCTTAGACTTCTCAGACAATTCTACCACATTCCTCACCTTGTTCCACCTTGTTTAGGTCGCAATAAGATTCCACTCCTTGTCTTCATAACAAACACTTAACATTGATTGCTTAGGAAGGTTTTTTGATAATTTTCTGACTCTATGACTCTTAAGGTTATAAAAGGATGGTTATTTTGTAACCGAGCAGCTACTGAGGCTGGAAGTTCATGGAAAGTGTCGGCTCAAAATGTTTGTACACAAAGAATGGGATTTCAAGATGGATTAGCATAGATTGTACTTATTTTGATGGTATTATGTGATAAGTTTTATTAATATAACTAAGAAAATCCAACATTAACTATGTATGTTCACTGTACTATGAACCAGTATCCTCAAAGTAATTGAAGAAGGACATTAGAATCTAGTACAGATCACATGGACACTATTGTTATATCCTTGGGTATTTACAGAAAACTTGAATTTGTAACTGTTTTATTAGTGTAACATTTAGCATAACTTTTAAAATTGGAGAGCCTGAAAATTTACAATCACAGTTATGTTAAAATTCCTTAAACTTATATTTGAGTAGTTCATCTTGTTCATTTGTTCAGATTCATATCATAAACTTAAATGATTTTGGTAAGAAAACTAATAACTGATAACAATGTAAACTTTCTGTTATGCTGACAACTAAAACTGTCTCAATCAATATTTGAACAATGGAAACAATGTAATCATTGCTATTCATAGCAATTAGTAATGTGCAAATATCATGCATTATTACACATTGAGGTCAGCTATGTTTTCCATTGCATCAAACCCTGGTGAATTCCCCTGTTTACCTCATCTAATCTAAGGAACTGCTACCTTTATCCAAGATTATAATATCTACAAACTTAACTAACTCCATGGGTAAACATCTTCTCTCACCCGCTGTCACAAAATCTAAACCCTGCCAACACTAACCCAGCATACCTTTTGCACTACCAACTTACTTGTTCAGTTCATCTCCTCACCTACACCAACCAAGAGCCACCCACAATACCTGTCTCTCTCCCTCTCTCTGTCTCACACACACTCTTTAAGTGGAAGATAGCCCCTCAGAAGAGCAGAAAGAGTCTAGATAGGTGGTGGGCTGCTTGATATTTAGCTGCATTTCATGTGGAAAGCATCTTGACTCTAATCACCTTTAGCAGGTCCAGGACTGGTATTGGAAGCTGCTCTTGACTAACTTTACCAGGACCCCCTGACTTGACTGAGACTTTCTGATAGCCATGACAAACATCTTGGCTTTGTGTCTGTATTAAACAGCAAAGCAACACAGCAGTAATATAAGTGCAGTATCTCTGACTGAGGGAGAAAACTGCAAAAAGGCAAGGCAAGAAAGGGATTCTGTGAGCATCCAGATAGGCTCAGAGCGAGTGTGCATTATAACAGCAAGCAAAGAGCCTGAAGGTCTAGCCTGGTCCAGTTCATGAAGTGGGTGTATGTGACTGAATGCTAAGTATAATTTGCTGCAGAATTATATTGATAGCTACTGATGTAGCCTGAGCTACAGCCTTAAAGTGCGGGAGCATTATGAAAGTGGATTGGAGATGTGCCATGAGGTTTCCCATTAGACATATATTGGATGCCAGTGTCTGTGAACATGTGGTTTGTTTTGTTGGAACCCATGGAATATGCTCTGAAATGTTGGCACTGATGTCCAACATAGAAGTTGTTTGGAGGAAATGGCTAGTTGAATCCAGCAGGTGAAGCTTTCCTTTTTTTCATGTTTCGCCTACATTGAGCTTGTTTCGCTAGTTTTAGAAGATAGGAAGCTGAATACTAATGAAGTGACTTGGGTTGTGAACAAATAATCACCCTGCAATAACTGCACAGAGACCCTTTATATATATATGTGCAAAGTGCATGGGATCTGAGCAGCTACTTCAGAGCCAGTCCCTAGAATCAGGAACCTCTCTGAATCTCCCGTTTATTTTTCATTTCATTTTTTTCCCCTTTCTTACACGTGCAGAGTCCTTAACAGTGGTCCATCACCCTCAGAGCCAGCTCTCAGAATGAACAGAACTTCTGACACTCCCTTTTTTTTTCTGAGTGAACAGAACCTCTGACATTCCTTCTTTTTCTTCCCCCACACCACCGCCTAACTGCAGTAATCTCCTGTTTATATCTATCAGCTGAGACTCCCTTATTGGACCAGGTCAACAGCCCCAATCAAGAATATCATGGTTAATGAGATCCACTTGGTGTTTGTTCCAATCACTACACACCTCAATTGGCAATTTACCATTTCCTACTGAGGGGAAACGATGGCATAGTGGTATTATCACTAGCCTATTAATCCAGAGGACCAGCTAATGTTATTGGGGTCTTAGGTTTTGAATTGCACCATGGTGGGAATTTAAATTCAATGAAAATCTGGAATTAAAAGATTAATGATGAATTAATTCATTGTTGATTGTCAGGAAAAAAACCCAACTGTTTAACGAATGTTCTTTCGGGAAGGAAACTGCCATCCTTACCTGGTCTCGCCTATATGTGACTCGAAACCCACAGCAATTTTGTTGACTCTCCACTGCAGTCTGGGCAATTAGGGATTGGCAATGAATGCTGGAGTAGCCAGTGATGCCCACATCCTGAGAATGAATTTAAAAAATGAATACTGCTAGTGAAAAGTATAAAGATGGCGTGAGTTGCTCCCCATATGGAGATTGGTCTCGTCACATTTGTCACCCAATTCTTGCAATATATTTTGCCATAGGCCATGTCATTTAGACTCCTGTAAAATTCTGCCACAGTTCCAAAATCAGTTATTGAAGAAAATTCTGGTGGAAATTGCAAAAACCCTAGCCACAATCTTTCAGTTTTCCTTAGACCTGAGAGTTGCCAGAGGGCTGTAGAATTGTAATATTACATCTTTGTTCAAAAAGATGTTGTGAGGAAAAGCCCAGTAATTACCGATCAGTCAGTTTAATGTCAGTGGTGGGCAAGCTTGGAGAAACAATGATTTGGGTAGAATTAATAGTCACATGGAAAAAGGTGCATTGATTAAGAAAAGCTAGCATGGGTTTAAAAAAATACATTTAACTAACTTGCTGGAGTTTTTTTGTAGCAGTGATTGGGTAATGATGGTAATGCTGTTGATTTGGTATACATAGACTTTCAAAAGGTATTTATGCAGTGCTGCACAACAGATTTGAGAAAACTTATAGCTCATGTATTAAAGGGATAGTAATACAATGGTTACAAAATTTGCTGAATAATAGGAAACAGAAAGTAATTATAGATGGATACCATTTTGGGCCGGAGGAAGGTTTGTAATGGAGTTCTCAGGGCTAAAAATGTGTTGCTGGAAAAGCGCAGCAGGTCAGGCAGCATCCAAGGAGCAGGAGAATCGACGTTTCGGGCATGAGCCCTTCTTCAGGAATGCCCGAAACGTCGATTCTCCTGCTTCTTGGATGCTGCCTGACCTGTTGCGCTTTTCCAGCAACACATTTTTAGCTCTGATCTCCAGCATCTGCAGTCCTCACTTTCTCCTCCAATGGAGTTCTCAGGGCAAGGTATTAGGACTCTTACTTTTTCTGATATATGTTAATGATCCAGATGTTAGTATACGGGGGTAACTTCAAAGTTTGTGGACGATATGAAATTTGAGCGCATTGTTAACTGTGAAAGGAGGAGTTATAGAACTTCAAAAGGAGATAGACAACTGGTGAAGTGGACAGATGGGTTGAAGATGACATGAAAAAGTGTGAAGTGATGCATTTTGATAGAAAAAACATGGACAGACAATACAAAATAAGAGGCACAGTTCCTATGGTATTTAGGTGTTTTTGTTCACACATCATTGAAGATGACAGGTGAGCAGCGCAGTTAACAAATCATACTGTATCCTCATCTTTACCAATAGGAACATGGAGTAGAAAAGCAAAGATGTTTTGCTAAACATGCACAATTCAGTTGTTAGACTTTAGCAAAGGTATTGTACACAGTTCTGTGCATAACACTGTAGGAAGGATGTGAATAAATTGGAGAGATCGCAAAAGATATTTGCAAGAATAAAAGAAAATGTTGGATGGCATGCCAATCAAATGAACAGCTTTGTCCTGTGTGGTGTTGAACTTTTTGAATGTTGATGGAGATTCCTAACAGTATTATGGGTGTATCAAAACCCCAAGGACTGCAGAGGGTCAAGAACACAGCTCACCACTACTTTCACCACAGCAAATAGGGATGGACAATGAATACTCGCCAAGCTGGGGAGTCCCACATCCCATGAAGTATGAAAACATATTGAACAAGAATATTCATCTGAGGGCATTCCGGAATCTCTCTTCATTTTGCAGTTAAAGTCTATATTAGGATATCGAAGTCTCAGATTCATTTTATGTAGAAGAACCCTTCAGATTTATAAAGCTAATTGTATGTTTTCAGTGCCCTTTTGAACTAGTAAGTTAAAAGACATTGGTGAACCAGTTGAGCTTCAGGATGTTAGGAATAGCAATAGATCATTCAGCCCTTTGATTCTCTTCTGTCATTCATTTAGACTACATTTGATCTTCTCTCCCATTTACCAATCGTATCCAACACATCTCTTGTTATTCTTCCGAAAATAATGTACATATTTTTCAAGAATTAATGAGAAATGTAGGCATCCAGTTGCCAGTGTGCTTGCTTTCATATATTGTCCAACTCCAGGATTTTCGAGGAAACTGAAGCCTCAGGATAAAAGTCTTCATAAATGCACAGAGGGCAATTTTAGAGTGACATTTAATGATACTTGTTTTGTTCTTAATTATGTTAGACTTTTATGTTGACCAATTTAACTTTTCCTCATTTCAAACACGTTTTTACTTCAGCTGATTATGAAATTCTGATTTGCTGCACTTCAAATAATTTTGAAATCAGTTTGTGAGTAATACTATTTTTTAATTTCTACTTTTTAATTGATAGATTTTGCTCACAAGTCCTAGTTGTCGAGTGCTGCTCTGCAGCTTTTTTTAAAATATAAGATTTAAACCAGCCGGCAGCATTGAAATTTACACCCAAGAAAATTTAATGCCAGAATGTGACACTGAAAGTGGGATGATAGGAAACATTTTATTTATAAAACGTAAATAATACATTTACAGAAAAAAAAAACCTGTCTGGGTTTGGGCATTATAATTCTAAACTAAACTGGAGTAAAATGGAATTTGTCTTCATCAGTGTTTCACTGTTTTACATCAGAATCAGGTTAGTTTCCAATTGCTGATTTAGACTGCAAGTATACTGTAGATTCATACAAACCTTAAGTGTAATGACATCTTGAATATTGTATATTTAATCATTTAAAAATTCAAAATTTTGATTAAATGTAGCTACTAAAATAACTCTAAACATGTTATTCATAGCAACTTTGTGATTTCTGATTTAAAACATTAATTTGGTGACAGTTCATAACTCAGTTGTTAAGAAGGATTCCATTACTGCTTTTAGAAGATATACTTTGTTCATATCAACTAAATGTATTTTAAACCTACAGCAATTTTCATCAATCTTTTGATGTGCATTGGCCTCTCTTTAGTGCAATAATAAAATCTTCGAATAGGGTTCTTAATACAACTTCACACCTCCCCTAGACATGATGTCTCCAACCAATTGCTCATAGATATTCTGTTTCAATCTCCATTTCCATTTCATTACTTAAGACTTTAACTCTTCATACTCCTTAATTGAGCAATGCTATGTTTAATTCTCAGTGATCAAATTTTCTTAAATAACCACCCATTTCAACATTAGATTGCCTGTTATATATGTATTTGGTTATGTGCAACATTTTGTCTGCCTCAAACTATTAAATGTAACAAGATTCCACTGTATTTGCAAATTCACTGTTTCATATTTCAAGGCAAACTTGAGTGCTTCAATAAACCCCCTTCTTCATTATGCATGTTTATGATAAAATGAATGTATAACTAAATTGGTTTCTTGTGTACATAGTTTATTTTTAGAAATGCATATAGAAACTGTAATTCTATCAAATACATCTGGGGAAAGAATTTGGGAGGTCCTATCAACTCCGCAATAATATCTTGATATTTCTACATAAGATTTCAATTTGCAACTCATTAAAAGATTCAACATAAACTTTTGGACAGGTTTTGTCATACCGTTTTGATTAGAAACAGAATTCCTTCTCAAACTTTAGCATAGGATTAAGTGCAGTACTGAATTAAGTATATTTACACACGCATTTTAGTTGCACCCGAATACATAAATACACTTTCTAACATGAGCTTTCCCATTATGGCGCCCTTTCAACTTTTTCTACATATAGATTATTGAATTAGTCATCTTATTCTTAATGCTGCTAAAAGATATATTCTTGTCGACTAGAAATCCTTTGATGCAGCTTGTATACTGAGAATGAATGCTACCTGAGACAAAATTCTGTTTGATAAGATCATATGTGAAGAGATAACACCTGGATTTGTTTTAGCAAGTTTGACCAAGACTTTAGTAATATGAGAAAAACCTAGACCTCCAGTGAGAGGAAACTCTTTTTCCTCCACTTTCATATTCAAGACCTAGATATTAAGTCAGTTTGTGAAAAACTGACAGTCTATAAGTGGCTTTAGAGAAAAAAACGTTTATTAAACTTCATTTTCTATTCATAGCTTCAATCCCATAAGTAACAAAAGATTGGTATTTTGTGGTAACATTGATTTTTACACTACGTGTTGAGTGGCACCATTAGCACACTAAATGGGATAGGTTTAAAATAGATCTAGCAACTCACATGGGCCACCCATGAGGCATTGTGGTCTTTAACATTAGTAGAATTGTATTTGACAACAGTTTGTAACTTCATGGCTCATGTAACTTGGAGTTGACAACAACTTATAACTTAATGGTAACTTCCCCCAATCTATCATTATCATCAAGCCTTGAGACTGACATTTGTCAATGAAGAGTGCAGGCTGGCACACCAGGAGTACCAGCAAGTGTGCCTGAAAATGAGGTATCAATCTGCTGATGCTACACCGAAGGACTACTTGCTTGCCAAACAGGGGAATATGATAGACAAGATTGAGAAATCATCAACCAATGAATTAGATCTTAGTTCAACAGCGCTGCCACATTCAGTCATGAATGGTGTTGGACTTTAAATAACTTATCAAACAATATATCCCCCTCCTCAACATGGGGAATCCTATCACATCAAAGTTTAGACAAAGCAGAAGCATTTGTATCCATTCTCAGCTCGAATTGCCAAATGTCTGGTCCATTTTGGTGAACACCTGAGGCTTCTAGATGCCAATCTTCAGTCAATTTGTATTCACCACATGATATCAAGAAACTGTTGAAAACACCAGATTTAGCAATGGCTATGGGCTCTGACAGTTCTGGAAATAGTATTCCATTCCATTCTCCCGGTTTCTCTGTATCCCTTGCATTTGTTCTGATGATTCCACCATCGCTAGGGGTGCTTCCAATGTGTCTTCCTTCTTCCTCAATCGCCAACTGTGGTTGACGGGGCGTTTAGCCATGTCTGGCCTATTTTCTGCACTTTTGCCCTCAACCCTTCTCCTCTTCTCAGAATAATGAAGGGGTTCCTTTTGTCCTCCCTCTTCACAACAGTCTGCATTCAAAAGATCAACTTCTGCCATTTCTGCCACCTCCAGGCGAATGGCAGAGCAGACTCAAAGGGCTGAGTGGCCCACACCTTCTATTTTCTATCCTACAGTCAAACACATCCTTCCCTCCCTTTTTGGTATCCTGCAGAGGTTGTTCCCTCTGTGATACTGACCCATCCATTGTTACTCAACACCTAATCATTCCACCCCCACATACACTTTCTGCAACTGTACAAGAAGATTTGAAAACTTGCCATTTTACCTCCTCCTTCCTCCCTGTGCAGACTCCCCATGCACACCTTCCAGGTGAAGCAGTGATCAGCCTGTACTTTATTCAATCTGCTCTACTGTATTCACTGTTCACAATGTAGTCTCCTTTATGTTGGTGAGATCAAATGCTAATTGGGTGACCACTTTGTGAAACAACTCTACTCTGTCTGTATGAATGAACTTAAACATCTGGTTTCCCATTTCAATAAACCATCTTGTTCGTGGGCTAACATTTCTGTCTTACTCCTGCAGCAGTGCTCCAATGAAGCCCAGTGCAAACTAGAGGAACTGAATCTTATTTTCCACTTAAATACTTTACAATCTACAGAATTCGACATTGGATTCAAAAACTTCAGACCATGAACACTGTCCTCCATTTCTATTACAACTTCTACCCTTCCGTCCCTGGTTTTGTTTGCATGGGTTTGCTCTCAGCTAAACTGATGCACTTTCTGCTATTTAAACCTACCATGAACACTTATTCTGTGTCTCTATCCCTCCTATGTTAGATTAGCATTCCCTTTGTCTTTTGCTCTGGGCACCCTTACCATCAGTGCTCCTCCTCCTCCTTCTCCTTTGTCAAAATATAAAAAACATTATTTGTAATGCCACTTTGATTCTGAAAGAAGAGTCATGTTGGATTCAAAACATTAACCTCTATTTCTCTGTCTGCAGATGCTGCCAGACCAGTTGAGTTTCTCCAAAAATTTCTGCTTTTATCACTTACCTGTCAGTCTTCTCTCAATCATTAACAAAGGCATAGAGAAAGGGCATCAACAGTGCTATTGAACTGCACTTTATCAGCAATAACCTGCTCATTGACACTGGTTCTACAAGGGGTGACTCTGATCCTGACCTTGTTATATTTCTGGTATAAATATGGACAAAAGAGATGAACTTAAGAGGTGACGTGAGAGTGGCTGCCCTTGACATCAAGGCAGCGTTTTACGACATGTGACACTAAGGAGCCCTACCAAAACTGGAGTCAATGAGAATCGTAGCGAAACCTCTCCGCTGATTGGAGTCATGACTAATAGAAAGGAAGATGGTTGTGTTTGTTGGAGGTCAATTATTTCAATACCTCGACAACTAAGGTATGTGTTCCTCAATATAGATATTTTCCAATCAATCCATTCAGAGATGTTACTACACACCTTTAGAGCAGGTGAAACTTGAAGTTGGGTTTGCTGGTGCAGAGGTAGGGACATTACTAATGTACCACAAGGGACCTGACAGAGTTCTTTAAGATAAATATTTTCTAATTGACCTGTCCCTCTGAAGCAAGTGGTACTTGAACCTGGCCTGCCTGGCTCAGAGGGAGGGAGTTCCTCTGCATAGATGTACAATAAGGAAAACGTCTCAGTTGAGGAAAAAAGAGGACATGTTGGAAGCACCTTAGTGGAACGTGGCATTATTGGAACAGATATGATGGAGAAGGAGAAACTGGGAGAATGGAATAGGATTCATGTAGAGTACGAGAAAGTGAAGTTGTGATAACTCTGGGAGTTGGTGTGTTTGTAATGGATATTGATGGACAACCTATACCAGAAATGGGAACAGTGAAATCAAGGAAGGGAAGGGAAATGTCACATGGATCAGGTGAAGCGTGAGAAGAATGTAAATTGGAAGCAAAAATGATTTTTTTTCTGATTTCAGATGAGAGCAGGAAGAGGCACTGCTAATATGATCAATGTATCAGGGAAAATGATGTCAGTAGGGGCCTGAGTAGGACTAGAACAAGGAATGTTCTACATACCTCACAAAAAGACAGGAATAACTGGTCCCCATACGGGTAGCCATAGTAACACTTCTGATTTGGAGAAAATGAAATAAGTTAAAAGACGAATTGTTCAAAGTGAGAACAATCTTAGTCGGGGGAGGAGGGTAGTGATGGGTGGGGATTTTACATGCCTCTTTTCAAGGATGAAGTCAAAAGCTTGCAGACCATCCTGAAGGGGTTGGTCATATAGAGGGATTGCACATGCATGGTGAAGAGGAAGCAGCTTGGACCAGAAAGCTGAAAATTGTGGAACCAATATAAAGCATCAATAGAATTACAAATTAAGTGCAAAGAGACTGAAAAAGGGGGAAAATAGTACTAAGATTAGCAGAAATAAGTTCAGTGGAGTAGGAACAGGCTGAAATGATAGGTCTGCCACGACAGGCTTCGGGTGGGGCAGCATTGTTAATAAAGAAGGATCAATGCAGTTGTATGGAAGGATAATGGCTCAAAAAATCATGATGTGGAATCTGCATTGGCAGATGTAAGTAATATCAAGTGGCAGGAAACATTGTTGAGTGTTGTCTATAGGCCCCCAGCAAAAATGAAAATGAAAGAGAATGTACTAAATGCACACATCTCTGATTTCTTGTTAAGGATACAACTATAATCCTTGGGGACTTTCATTTACACTTGGGTTGGATATATCAAACTAGAAATGGTTTTCTGGAGGAGGATTTCCTGAATGCCTGTGTGCTGATTTTTCAGACAAATACATTGAGGAACCAGCAGGAGAACAGGCTATTCTGGACTTGGCATGGTGAAATGAGAATGGATTGATTTAACAGTCTCCTTGTATATGTCCCTTGGTAAGAGTAACTATGTTATGATAGAATTCTTTGTTAATATGGAGAATAAAGTAATCAAATCTGAAACTAGAGCCCTAAATAAATCTAAATAAAATGAACTATGAGGGTATGAGAGGTGAATAGGCAAGGATGGATTGGGGAACCTGATTAAAGGAGTCGACGGTGAATAAACAATAGTTTATATTTATAGAATGTGCCTGTGTATTACAACAAAAGTTTACTAAAGAAATTAGAAAATTATTAGAATCAAAACAGAAACATGTAACATTGCCAGAAAAAAAATCAGCAAACCTTAGGATTGGGAGCACATTAGAATTCAAAAAAGGACAAAAACTTTGATCAAGAGCGGCAAAAACAAATATGAGAGGAAAATTGCAGGAAATTCAGAAACTGACTAAAAGCTTCTATAAATGTATGAAGAGAAAAAGATTAGTAAAAACAAATAGAGTCCCTTACTGTAAGAAATTGAGGAGATTATAATGCGGAATGAATAAATGGTAAAAGATTTTAGCATATTTAGTTCTGTCTTCACATAAGAGGGCACTACGAACAACCCACAAATGTTAAGGAACCAAGCACCTAGTGAGAGGTGGAATTGAAGGAAATCAGTATTAGTAAGAAAACAGTGCTAGGGAAATTTAATGGGGTTAACAGTTGACAAATCACCAGGGCTTGATAATCTACATCACGGGATACTAAAGGAAGTTGCCCTGGAAATATTGGATGCAAATTTCTGTAGACTCTGGAGCAGTTCCTACAGATTGGAGAGTAATAAATATAACTCCACTATTTAAAAAGGGAGGGACAGAATAAAACAGACAATCACAGACCAGTTGACCTAACATTAGTAGTGGCAAAACGCTTGAATTTATTAAAAAAGACGTGATTACAGAACATCTGGAACGTAATAATGCAATTGGACAAAGCTAGATTTAGTTTGTGAAAGGCAACTCATGCTTAACAAGTCTGCTGGAGATATTTGAGGATGTAACCAGTAGAATAGATGAAAGAGAACCAGTGGATTTAGTGTATTTGGATTTTTCGAAGGCATATGATTAGATCCCTCATGAGAGGTTCCCTCCATAAAAGGGAAAAATGAAACCACATGGGATTAGAGGTAATATATTGACATGGAATTAGAATTGGTTGACAGACTGGACACAGTGCGGGAATAAATTAGTCTTTTTCCAAACGTTAGGCAGTAACTAGTGGGGTACTGCAAATGCTTGGGTCCCAATTATTTGCAAGATATATAAATGACCTGAATGAGAAAGCCAAATGCAACATTTTCAAGTTTGCTGATCATACAAAACTGGGTGGGATTGTGTCATGTGAGGAGAATGCAATGAGGTTGACGGGTGACCTTACAGAGGTTTATAAAATCATGAGGGGCATGGCTAGGATAAATAGACAAGGCCTTTTCCCGAGGGTGGTGGAGTCCAGCACTAGAGGGCATAGGTTTAGAGTGAGAGGGAAAGATTTAAAAGGGACCTAATGGGCAACTTTTTCCAGGCAGAGGGTGGTGTGTGTATGGAATGAGCTGCCAGAGGAAGTTGTGCAGGCTGGTACAATTACAGCATTTAAAAGGCATCTGGATGGGTATATGAATAGGAAGAGTTTAGAGGGTTATGATCCAAGTGCTGGTAAATGGGATTAGATTAGGTTAGGATATCTGGTTGGCATGGATGAGTTGAACCGAAGGGTCTGTTTCCGTGCTGTACATATTTATGACTCTAAATAAGTTGAGTTAATGGATAAACACATGGCAGATGCAGTACAACATGGCTAAATGCGATGTTATACATTTCAGTTGAAAACCAGGAAGAAATAGTAATATCTAAATAATGATCTATTGGCAAGTGTGGATATACAAAGGGATATAGGTGTCTTTATACATTAGTTAATGAAAGTAGACAGCCAGGTGCAGTAACAATTAGGAAGGCAAATCGTACATTGATCTTCATTTTGAGAGGATTTGATTACAGAAGTAGGAATATCTTACTGTAGTTGGCGAGACAACAGCTTGAGTGTTGTATGCAATTTTGGTCTCCCTACCTAAGAAAGGATTTACTTAGCATAGTGAGAGTGCAGCTGAGGTCCACTAGGATGGTATTTGGGATTACAGGGCTGTTGTATGAGGAGAGATTGATTTGACTGGGTGTGTATTTACTAGCGCTTAGAAGGAAAAGAGATGATCAGATGTAAATTTATAAATTTCAACAGGGCTGGGCAGAACCAATGCAGGAAGGATGTTTTTCCTGGTTGGAGAGTCCAGAACCAGGGGACACAGTCTTAAGATACGTGATAGAAGAATAAAGACTGAGATGAGGAAAGATTTCTTCACTCAAATGGTTGCAATGGAATTCTGTACGATAGAAAGTTATGGAGGCCAAATCTTGACTGTATCAAGAAGAAGATAGATACATTATTAAATTTTAAAGGCATCAAGGGATATGGGGAGAAAGCGGGAATATGGCATCGAGATAGAGGGTCAGTTGCGATCATATTGAATACAGAACAGACGAAAGGGCCAAATGGCCTATTTGTGCTTCTGGTTTCTATTGTTTTATGCCCTGTTTGTAGATTTTGTGAAGGTGATAGAAGAAGGCTATGTGGCTTTGTCGCACGATGAGGTGGGAAGCTGCAAGGAGGAAGATCTCCAGAGGATATGACATCATTGACATGTTGTAGAAATTCTCAGCTTGATGTTCATTGTTGGGGTCATGGCCCAGAAGGAGATAGTAGAAAGTACCTGTGAAGTGCGTCTTGCCTCTGGAAGATAGAGTTCAGTCAGGCAACAATAGCACCACTCTTTTCAACAGGTTTGATAACAAAGACAGTGTTAAACCTGAGCAAGCAGGTTGTAGTAAGTTCAGAGGGAGAAAGGTTAGAGTGGGTGAAGGGAGCAAAGAAATTAAGGCATTCAATGTCATGTCAGCAGTTCTCAATGAAGAGATTAATTGCAAGGAAAAGATTAGAAGGAGGGGAGTATAGAGACAGGTGAAGTGGTGTGTGTGTGATGGAGAGAGGACTTTTGTTCAACAAGGTGGGTAGGAAGGTGAAAACATCAGAAGAAGAATTTGATGTCACATCATGCTCGAAATTCCTTAATATGGGGTGTAAAAGGTTAAAACTAAGTCCTATGCTGACCACAGATTATTGACCATTAGAGAGGGGAAGGTCAGAGGGTATCATAAATATATGGTGAGAAATGGGATTTGAATGAGAGGAAAGGGGAGGTGAAGAGGAATTCAATGGGCTATCGGTTCCTAAGTCTTCAGTATGGCATTTGTGTAGATCTCTGGATATGGCAGCAACAGCTGTCGGAGGTTAAACATTACACAACTTCAGGTTATATTCAAACAGGTTTATTTGGAAGCACTAGATTTTGGAGCACTGCTCCTTCATCAGGTGATTTTTAACTTTGTATTTCCCAGTCCAACATCGGCACCTCCAAATGGTAGGTGTCTGGGCAATATTGTTTATTTTAAAGCTAGCTTTCAAGTAAAGCTGCCTGGTCATACCTAGCCATAGGTCCGATGGATACTATTTTTGGGACCTATTATTAAGAATGATATTTGTTAAGGATGACTATTCCTTCCCCTGTGTCTGATTTACAGATATGTATGTCCAGGTTAGCAACGTTGCATGTAAAAAAAAATCAGACAAATCATTTGGAATCCTGCACTATGCGTGTGCTAGATCAGCTAGGCATGCTTTCAAGAATTCAGCATCTTCAGTTGTTGCCGGTTTTGCCGGGACACCTGGAAGGGGAGATCAGAATTTGAACTCGGCAAATATCTCTTACCATTTGATGTGGGAGAAAGGTACAACAGGATTGAAATCATGCACAAGAACAAAGTCTTCACTTTCAGAGAGATTTATTTTGTGTTTAATAGTGTAGTTAATTGTATTTCCAAATCAGTTCTGCTTGAGTGAGTTTACAGTGCTGGCATGTTTCAAAAAGGTACTGGTTATGATAAGGTCATCTATTGAAGAAATATAGTTTCATACAGTCGACAATGTTGTTTCCTCTTGTATTAGTATTCCTTCGAATGTCCTGAGTGCAAGCTGAACTGTTTCGACAATGAGTCACTCTTCAGCAAAAATCAATAGCTCAGTGTTTTTCAAAGTCACCAGTTCAAATGATAGAATATAGCAAATAAATAATTTTGTCCTTTTTTATAAAAGTAGCTATCGTTAATTTAGAATCAACCTGAAAATATACTATTAACGTCCTTGCATTTTTAAAAAAGTTCATTCTGATTCAGTGCATTTTTCACATTCTTAAAGTTGAGAATACTGTTTTTTCTTGGACATTCTTTCTGGAGCAAGAGCCTCTGATTCATTTCAACTCCTTTTGGAGATTTAGTTATTGACCTGGATTTGGTGCCCAATCTTTATACCAACGTCTTAATTCCTCCTATTGGGTCGCAGTCCATATCAATCTATTGCTTAACAATTAAGGTTTGTTATCTTATTGATTTCAATGCTTTGGTGCTTTGAGTAGCTTTGAATACACTAGAACTTTTTAGCGAGAGATAGCAAGTCCAGCCATTCACACTATTTGCTAACACATTACTACCATAATGTTCCACCCTGTTAATTTCACATTAATAAAGGAAGTTATAGTTCCGTAAAGATCAATAGATTTTGGGTTTTAACTGAGCTAAAGGGGGGGCGGGTGTGGGGGAATAAAATGTTCTATCATGTGTTATAGATATAATTTACATAAATTAAATATTGAAGCTTTTTTTTGTTTAAACACTATTCCATAAACAGATTCCCTTCAGACACTTTATTTATACCTTGTCAGGAATACTAAACTGATTCATTTTAAAATCATCAGTGGGATTGATTTGACTTTGACTTTATTTTTGCACCTTTTCTGGAAACAAAAAATCTCCATGAACCAATTGACCTGAATCAATCTTGTCACTGTCCTTGACTGTCAGGTACCCTTCCCTATTTAGTTAATTCCTTTATGTATATAACTGTTATATTTGAGGATCTAAATTTACATGTTGATTATAGCAACTGATAGTTGATATGGAACATAAGTTTATTTTCCCTGAACTTATCAAACTAAACAAAGTTTTCCCAAATTTCTATTTGAATTATTTAAGTGAAAATGTACACTCACTCTCACTATCCTACTAATAGGATGACATCCAGTTCACTGTGAGCAATGTTATCAAAGATCACCTTTTATCTATTTCTATAATATTAAAAGGTTTACAGGAGACAGGTTTGCTCAAAGCATAACTTACAGTGCAGAAACTTCACATTCTGCATCAAAATCCTTACCAACATTTTTCAGTTAACATTTATAATTGAAACTGATTATTTTAAAAATTGCAATGAATCTGTATTTTAATAAGTGCAATTGCACACCTCCTGTCATTAGTTGGCACTGTAATGTCTCTGGCTACCTTGTGCACTTGTCAAGGTCGTGAACTTGTACAAATCATATCAAAACAACTTCTCCTTCCTCCTCACACAATTTTCCCCCAAACACAGCCCTTTTTTCTCCATCTCTTCTCCCGAGGCCCTACCTTACTCTTGACCCTTACATGCACCTACACCCTAATCTCCACTCCTTCCCTTCCTGCTGTCCACCTCCCTACCCCTGCCCAGAAGTCACACTCTTCCTCCGTTCCCCACCACTCCCTCTCCTTCCCCTCTGCTGGGTATTTACTCCCAATCTTCATCCCTTCCCTTCCTTCCTCACCTTTTAACCTTCTTGCAACCCATACGTCACTGATTCCTATAATCTTTTCTTACATAATATCCTGCTCCCAACCTCATCCCACTCCTCCCTCTTTGTCCACACACCTTTCACTAATTAACCTTTTCATTTTGTCTATCTCCAATATCTTTTATTGAGGCAGTCTGATCCTGGGCATAGCCATACTTGCTTCTGTAAGTCTCATTACTCAGTTGTTAAATTTCATAATTTTCTTCCTGGTTTCTCTTTGTGTTTTCCTTTCTATTGTCTTGTGACTGTTGACCCCCAAAGGCATTCAACTCTACATTAGCCTAACCTTTAAATTTCACCCCTGTCGTCCCTCTGTCAGTGGGGTTTCACTTATTAATTTATTTCCAAAATGAGTCAGTCCTTCAAATAAATTTGAAATGGCTTATGGCAGTCCCATTGAATTTTGCTGTAGTTTGCATTCAATTTTGGGTAGTGTAACAGAGGAAAGATATATTAATCTTAACTTTTGAATGGAATACAGCACACACTCAACGAGACTTAAAAGGGTTAAGCTATGAGGATGCATTATATTACCTTCCTTTGAGATTTGCAGGTTGAGGGGTGGCCTTGTTTAAAATGATAAAGGTGTTCAAGATATGGAAAAATTATTTTCTCTGGTGAGGTAACCCAAAACTCAGGGAGACAAACTCATAATAGTTTAGGAAATTTAGAAGCAAAAGTCAGAAGTATTTTCCTAAACAAACATTGTTTTAAGATGGATGCTTCTTGATTTCCAGCAATGTGGATGTTGGATCAGTTGAAACTGTCAAAAGATTGAAGGATTCACATTAGTATATTGAGAAAGAACACAAACTGAGAGGAGACATAGAATAGCCAAGATCTAACAGAATGGCAGAATATTGCCAATTCCTATTTGTGTATTCATTTATGACTCTTATTCTCAGAAATTTACAAAAGTAGCGTTATCTGATTTCAATGCATAAGTAAAAATGCCAGAACTGAGATTTTGATTTAATCTCTGTAAATCAATGGCCTTTGATGAAATGTTATCCACAATTTATACAATAACTTTCTTATTATCGTGTCACAAATTGTTCAAATAAGAAAAACACAAGTGTTCTATGAGTTACAAGTTTTAAAATTGCCAGACACTTACGACAAGAGCCATATATATTTCTGGTAACATCTTATTTAGTCACAATTTATCCATTATAGTAAGTGAATATCGTTTTCAAACATATTCTTCCAATGAACATCAGTTGTCTTATTAGTTTTGTTCATTGTCTTGCTGGCAGATCATCCGCATTTTATGGCATTGCTGCATTAACCTATAATTACACACTTCTGAAATGTTGGAGTTAAAATGTAGGTTAATTCCAGCCTTGAAACTCCCAGATCTGTTAGGTCCACTACCATTATTGGTGTCATCACCTATAGACCCTGCCTTCACTACCTAATGGCTGTCACCCACTGTAATCTTGAGCAATGCTGTCACCATTTGTAGCATTCCAATTCAAGACGTTGGCTCATTTCCAATGAGAGCGGGAGAGAATTTAACCTCATCCCTGGCATTCAATGGTATTACCATCACAGAACCACTATTAGCATTTGGGGCTTACCATTGACTATAAACTGAACTAGACTAGCCAGGTAATTACTAGACAAGGTCAGAGTCTAGGAATCCTGCAGCAGATAACTCACCACCTAACCTCCCAAAGCATGTCCACCATCTAGAAGGCATAAGTCAGGAATGTGATAGATTACTCCTCACTTGCCTGAATGAGTACAGCTCCAACAACACGTAAGAAACTTGACACTATCCAGGACTAAGCAGTCTGCTTGATTAAGACCACATCCACAAACATTTACTCCCTCCACAGTTCTTCCCCAGTAGCAGTCGTGTATAATCTAGAAGTTGAATTGCGACAACTCACAAAGGCTCCTCAGATAGCACTTTCCAAATCCCTGTCCATGCCCACCTAGACGGACAAAGGATACACCACCATTTGCATGCTCCCCTTCAAGCCACTCACCATGCTGACTTGGAAATACATTGTGTTCTTTCAGTGTTGTTGGATCAAAATCCTGGAACTCCCTCCCTAATGGCATTGAGGAGGCATCTGCACCAAATGGACCAAATGCAGTATTTCAAGAAGGTAGTCTACTACCACCTCCTTAAGGGCACTGAAGATAAACACTAGATTAGCCAATGCAGCTCATATCCCACGAATTAACCAAAATATATTTCTATATACATTGTCTGTCTACTCATGTTATTCCTGTTGCTAGCCTTCCTACATCGTAAATCCCCGTTTTGTCCAGACTTTCACTTTCACTCACCACCAGTAGCCTTTAAGATGCTTTCACTCCATCTTCACTTTCAAAAATTTCAAATGGTTTTTTTGTAGCTGAAAGGTTGATAACCGTAGGGGCACAGATTTAAGGTAATCGACAGAGAAAAATTGTTGACCGGGAGTGTGCTGGAATACAGTATACCAAGATATGAATAAAGGTTTCAGCAGCATGTGACCTACTTGAAGTGTTTTCAAGGAATCAGTAGTTAGCCAGTCTTGATGACAGAGCAGTTTATTGTGGGTATGAATAAAGCACCAAACATGATCCATAAAAGGCAAATGAATGATGCAGTTTTTTTGCAAGCCATTATTTTATCTGTGGGATATAGATTCTGACCTTGGCCAAACTGAATGATTGCCCTCTTCATTGGTCGGTGTCATCAAAAGTTAGCGGTCTAAAGGTCAATTAAAAACGTAAAGAACAAATTTCCACTATTGAAAAATATTGCTGTCTGTATGTTATGATAATATCTACTGAAGGTATTTAATATCCCTCATTGAAAGTTAGATGGATAACTAGTTAAGATAATTCATGAAGGTTAAGGCAGTGAAGGAACCGCATGGTTACAATTCATTGCTTTTAACCAGATAATCATAGTAGATCAGTCTAATATTAAAATACAAATGTATGTTCCTTTAAAAAGGTGTAATGATTCCACATTCTGAAATCAGTGTTGAAACCAGTTGCAGAAACATATTCTTCCAACATCAATTGCTGACAATCTCTTAGCAGAAGCAGAGTACTGTACACAGTAAACAGTTCT
This sequence comes from Chiloscyllium plagiosum, assembly GCF_037043375.1. Taxonomy (NCBI): domain Eukaryota; kingdom Metazoa; phylum Chordata; class Chondrichthyes; order Orectolobiformes; family Hemiscylliidae; genus Chiloscyllium; species Chiloscyllium plagiosum. The sequence goes on from NW_028270148.1 coordinate 36,038,028, forward strand.
TTTAAATTTTCTCCATTTTTAAGTTTGAGTTACTGACTATCACTTTGGTGAGAATCTACCACTCTGAATTTAAAGTCTCTTATTTTAATTATCTAAGTCTTTACACAAAAAATAGCAATTGCTATAATCTATTTAATTTAAATTGTAAGCACACAGAACAACATTAATAACAGATAGAAAGTACGATTCTTGACCTAAAACACTGAGCAGAATTTAGTGTCATAGAAAAGCCAACATAAAACATTTGTGGCGTGGCAGTCTCCATCCCTCTGAGCGTGTGATGGGGGAGCCTATGATAGGCCTCCCTACCTCAAAGCCAATTAAAACTCTTAAGTGAGTAATTAATACAATTAAGGATCTCAATTAACTACCACTGGTATTAACTCAAAGGGGGACAGAGGACTTGCGATGCAGGAACATGACGATGAGTCGAGTGCATGGTTACTTAATTAAGTGTGATTCCCTAAGTCATTCATTATTGAGTAATTTCTGATTCCCTCCCCACCTCACCTGTGATAATAACCGAGTGTCCATGAGGAGAGGGATTGTGCAAAGATGTAAATTGTAGTAGTAATAGTTCTTAAAGAGTTAATGCTGAAATTACAGTTATTTTACCAAATCTAATAAGTTAAAAATCACATAACACTAGGTTATAGACCAACAGCTTTGTTTGGAAGTACTAGCGTTTGGAGCATTGCTCCTTCATCAGGTAACTAGTGAAGGAGGATCATAAGACACAGAAATGTATGTTCCTTTAATGTAAGGTTTTATAAAAAAAAGACATCTCAGCTCAGACAATGTATTAAAGGTTTGAGGTTAGAGTCTGTCTGTATCCCAATCTCGAGTCAGACTGGTTTTATTTCAAAAGTAGGAATTTATAAAATATTACATGGATTGACTGCCTGCATTGAATGCCTGCAGATTGTATTTTGCTCATAAAGCATACAATGTGTCTGCAAATACAGTTCTGCAAATGCAGATTTGCCCCATAGAATTATATGTGTGTGTGTGCATGAGAGAGAGTGTGAGTGTGAGTGCGTGTAAGAGAGTGTGTATTTATGTGTATGCGTGAGTGTGACGGAATATAAACTTTGAGCGGGTGTGAGTATGGAGGGGTGTATGTGTGTGTATATGAGAGAGAGAGCATGTGTATCAAAGAGGGTCTGTGTGAGTGTGTGAGTATGCAAGTATGTGTGTGTGCATGTGTGTGAGTGTATAGTGTAGTGGGCTTACCTGTACTGTGACATGAACCCAAGGTCCTGGTTGAGGCCATCCTTATCGGTACCAAACTTGGTTATCAGCCTCTGCTCAGCCACTCTGCATTTTGCGTATCCTGAAGTCTGCCTTGGAGGATGGTCACCCAAGATCTGAGACAGAATGTCCCTGACCATTGAAGTGTTCCCCGAGTGGGAGGGAACATCCATGTCTGGCAATTGTTGCGGGTTGTCCATTCATCCATTGTCGTACCGTCTGCCATGCCTCGGGGCATCCTTGCCTGCAGCGTATGAGATAGACAACGTTGGTCGAGTCACATGAATACCTGCCGTATACATGGTGGATGGAGTCCCCACATGTAATGATGGAATCAATTTTGACACTCTGACATATCTTGCTGTGGTTGCCATGACAAAGTTGTACGGTGTTGTGGTTGATGTCCTGAAGGCTGGGCAGTTTGCTGCAAACAATGGTCGGTTTAAGGTTTGGCGATTGTTTAAAAGCGAGAAGTGGAGGCATGGGAAAAGTCTTGGCAAGGTGCTCATCCTCATTGATAATGTGTTGCAGGCTGTGAAGAACATAGCATAGTTTCTCTGCTTCTGGGAAGTACTGGACAATGAAGGATAGCCTATCGGTTGCATCCTGTGTCTGTCTCCTGAGGAGGTCATTACGGTTTCTCGTTATGGCACTTTGGAACTGGCAATCGATGAGTTGAGCATTGTACCCTGTTCTTATGAGGCCGTCCTTCAGCACTTTCAGGTGTTCGTTGCATTCCTCCTCATCTGAACAGATCCTCTGAATGCGTAGGGCTTGTCCATAGGGGATGTCTGTTTTAGTATGCTTAGGATGGAAGCTAGAGAAGTGCAGCATTGTGAGGTTATTTGTGGGTTTGCGGTAGAGTGAGGCGCTGAGTGAGGTGCTGAGGTGCCCATCTGTGGTGTAAAATTATGTCCCAATACATGTGTGAATCATAATGTAACACATGTATTGGGCCAAGCAGTGGAATGTGGTGAAACGGTTAAAAATTATGTCCCAATACATGTGTGAATCTAACCGGATTGGAGGTGTTGCTTAGTCCCGTGTGAATCTTATTACACACCTCCCCGTGTGAATCTTCTTATCTGTATGTAACCAGAATGGAATGTGTTTTATCAGCTGGAAAAGTCTCCAGTTCGGTGAGTCTGCTCCGGGGTTACGTTTAACCGCCGAGCGTGGGTTGTTGGCAACCGCTCTACGAGAACTGACGGCTCCCAGTTCCGGTAACATGTAGAGTGAGTATAAGCCAGACCCGGGAGTCTGCTCCGGGGTTACGTTTAACCGCCGAGCGTGGGTTGTTGGCAACCGCTCTACGAGAACTGACGGCTCCCAGTTCCGGTAACATGTAGAGTGAGTATAAGCCAGACCCGGGAGTCTGCTCCGGGGTTACGTTTAACCGCCGAGCGTGGGTTGTTGGCAACCGCTCTACGAGAACTGACGGCTCCCAGTTCCGGTAACATGTAGAGTGAGTATAAGCCAGACCCGTTGTAAGTATGAGTAGCCTTGCTCTGCTGTTCACATGAATGTTTATATCTGGAAAAGAGTATATCAGCTGGAAAAGTCTCCAGTTCGGTGAGTCTGCTCCGGGGTTACGTTTAACCGCCGAGCGTGGGTTGTTGGCAACCGCTCTACGAGAACTGACGGCTCCCAGTTCCGGTAACATGTAGAGTGAGTATAAGCCAGACCCGGGAGTCTGCTCCGGGGTTACGTTTAACCGCCGAGCGTGGGTTGTTGGCAACCGCTGTACGAGAACTGACGGCTCCCAGTTCCGGTAAACATGTAGAGTGAGTATAAGCCAGACCCGTTGTAAGTATGAGACCTGGTTGTGGCGACGCTGCGGGGAATAAAATGCTCATATTCTAGCAGACTCGCCTCTTGGTCGTTTGTTCTGTGTCAGACTACTCTCCTACGAACCTGACCTTGAGAATTTTTTAAAACATTTGGCGCTGCGAGCAGGGTCAATCGCAATTGAGGAGAGATTTTGATACAGAACAATGTTTTGGAAAAAGACTAAGAAACCAGAAGAACAAACTGTGGAGGTCCCGACCGTCCCGGGATGGCATGGACCGTGGCATGACGTGGCAGTTTGTTTGAGAAATGGTGGGGGGCGACCGGAGGAATCCCAGGGTCGCTGCTGTCCACCCTTGAGAGGATCCCAGTCCTGCCGAAGAACCCCTTGCCTGGGGTACAGCGGAGGATGTGGGCATGTCCAAAAAGCTGAAGCGGAGTTAACAGAATTGAATGGGATTGAACTGAACTGAACTGAGTGGAACTGAAGTGAATCAAATTGAACGGAACAAAATGGAACTGAGCTAAATTGAATTGAAATGGACGGAACTGAATTGAACACAATTGAATTGAACTGAACAGACCTGAACTGAGCTGAATTGAACTACACTGAATTGACTGAACTGAAATTAACTGAAACGAATTGAACTGAATTAAGCATAATGTAACACATGTATTGGGCCAAGCAGTGGAATGTGGTGTAAAATTATGTCCCAATACATGTGTGAATCATAATGTAACACATGTATTGGGCCAAGCAGTGGAATGTGGTGAAACGGTTAAAAATTATGTCCCAATACATGTGTGAGTCTAACCGGAATGGAGGTGTTGCTTAGTCCCGTGTGAATCTTATTACACACCTCCCCGTGTGAATCTTCTTATCTGTATGTAACCAGAATGGAATGTGTTTTATCAGCTGGAAAAGTCTCCAGTTCGGTGAGTCTGCTCCGGGGTTACGTTTAACCGCCGAGCGTGGGTTGTTGGCAACCGCTCTACGAGAACTGACGGCTCCCAGTTCCGGTAACATGTAGAGTGAGTATAAGCCAGACCCGTTGTAAGTATGAGACCTGGTTGTGGCGACGCTGCGGGGAATAAAATGCATCTTCTAGCAGACTCGCCTCTTGGTCGTTTGTTCTGTGTCAGACTACTCTCCTACGAACCTGACCTTGAGAATTTTTTAAAACACCATCCTTGATGGAGATGCATTTGTCTAAGAATGAGACAGATACTAAAGAGTAGTCCATGGTAAGTATGATGGTGGGATGAAACTTGTTGATATCACTGTGTAGTAGTTTCAATGATTGCTCGCATGGGTCCAGAGAAAGTGAATGTCGTCAGTATATTTGGTGTATAGTTCTGGTTGGAGGTCCTGCATAGAGAAGAAGTCTTGTTTAAATTAGTGCATAAAAATATTGGCATATTGGGGTGCAAATTTGGTCCCCATGGATGTTCTAAGTGTCTGGATGAAGAACTGGTTGTCAAAGGTGAAACATGGTCGAGGATGAAGCTGATGAATTGTAGGATGTTGCCCAGAGATTGGCAGTCAATCCATGTAACATTTTATAAATTCCTACTTGGAAATAGAGCCAGTCTGACTCAAGATTGGGATACAGATAGACCACCATCACACCTTTCATGCATTGTCTGAGCTGAGATGACAGTTTTGTTTTGTAAAACCTTAAGTTATCTCGAGAATGTGACTTTAAAAAGTTCTGGGGTTTATGTGTTAATGAGCCTAAACCTGCAAACCATTCTAAGAGATGAAAGACTTAACAGCAATCTCGGTTTGTTGAATATATTGATCCAGGTGCATGACACTGTAATCTTTTGCTATAAATTCTGTGTCTTGCTTCACAGCTACTTGATGAAGGAGCAGTCCTCCAAAAGTTAGTACTTTCAAATACACCTGTTGGACTAAAACCTGGTGTTGTGTGATTTTTAACTTTGTCCATCCCAGTACAACACTGGCACCTCCACGTGATGTTTACCAAATCTGATGGAGACGTGCAGTCTTTGGGTGAAGACGAGGAGTTTTAAATTAGCCTTCATAGGGAACAAATATATTCAGTTCATTCCTGAGATTAGATTGTAATTATGCCCAACTAGTAATGTAGCCTGCACTTAGAGATATCATGCAATAAACTGTCTTGTTTATAAGATGTGTGCCTCTTCTATTTTGACTCACCAGCAGCCTATTCTCTACCATTGACAATTAGACAAGCCCTATACACAGTATTGAAAAAGGAGGGCTGATAACAGTGAACTACCTCAATCACCCTTACCTTGTCTTATGTTCCAGCAGAGGTGGCAGGTTACACAAGATGCCATACTGAATGGAGTATACTTGGGAGTGTGTTATTCTACATCAAATGGGAGGTCTTCACCTCTGTAGTAATGTTTATTGACATGAAGCTCACAATCATCACGTTAATATGGAGGGTTCAGGAGAAGAATTCTGTTACTCTCAGACTCGGGTAATTTCTAATATTGGGCATCTGTCCTATTGGAGTATATCGACCACTGGTCCACTCTAGCAGTGTGTGCTGGTTGCGTATCTTGGCAGAGTGCATCCTGTGCCCAAGTAAGTGACTAGAAAGCACATTTGAAAGCACAGGACTCTTTTAAAATGAACCAGTAAGCTACCTGCCTGACAGGAGATCCCAACTGAGCTCTTTGGATTCAGGATACTACAGTATTGGGCTGCTTCATTACTGTTAAGTTAATCAAGTTAAAATTGGCTCCAGGTCTTCACAGTTGCTGAAAAACAATTCTGTTGTAAAAGTTGTAACCAGCTTAGCTTTTAAATGTAATTGATTAAAAAGTGAATGCACATTTGGAGTTAGTGAATGCAGAATTTGTTTCAGTAGCATTATTTTTTGACTTGATTGGGAGAATGTTTGAGCAGTAAACCGTTATCCAGGAATTGTTTTAGCTCAGTTGGCTGGATTGTTAGTTGGCAAAGTGATGTGATTCCAACAGCATGTGTTCAATTCCCATCACTGGTTTGAGGTTACCATGAAGGACTCTTCTCAACCTCTTCCCTTGCCTGAGGTCTGGTGGCCAATTGATTCTCTCTCTCATAAGACAGCAGCCCCTATAGTCTGGCAAGATTATGGTGGCACAACCAAACCCTTGTCCATTTCAGCATATGCGTTTTTTTCCCATGAATTGCACCTTATAGCATGTCAATATCACAGGCAGATCATGGTGTCAGTCAACCTGCAATGCTGGTTTGACAGTAGCAATGCCATTTTGGAACTCTTGAGTTCTAGTCATTGCCCTCTCAATCCTCAACACATTATACAGCATGAATAACATCCAACCAAAACTGTTTAAATAGGTAATTAACTAGTTCTCAGGTAATTGACACTGAAATATCAAACCAAACCCCAAAATAATATTCTGGGGACATGGATTTGAATACCACCTTGACAGATGGTGAACTTTGAATTCCATAAATATCTAAAAGAAATAGAAGCTATCCTAATGTCAACTTATTTTACCAAAATCAATTGCTGTAAACAAAAGTCCCAACTGATACAACAATGCCCTTTTTGGAAATAAAATCTGCCATCCTTACCTAGTCTGACATTACATGTGACTCATACCCACAGCAAAGTTAACTTTTGATTGTAGGAAAGGCAATAAATGCTGATTCAGCCAGGAATGCCCACATCCCATGGATAAATAGTTTACTATTAGATAAAAGTTAATTTCTTCTGATTATCAGTTCAATTTGACAAATATTTTGTTCTTTCAAGCTGCAAAAGTCTAATGGTAGTGTCATGAAAAGTAATAAAGGACATTTTCCTGACTTTTCAATTCTGCAAAAAAAACAATTGCTTACTGAAATTGGTGTACTAGCAGGGTTTCTCCTTGGACAGAACATGACTGGGAGAATAAGCAGAGGCCATGCAGAACTGGACAAGCTTCCAGAAGTGGGAGGAGGAGGAGGCAGCAAATCAGTCATAAACATATTGAATGGTAAATCAGGATGAAAGGACTGATTGGCCTAATCCTGCTCCTAAGTCCCACATTTCTTGAAGATGTTTTAGAAAGAGGCCATATTTTTGTAAAGTGTTCATATAGCAACCCGTCAACTGAAACCTCGAAACCTCAGTGAGGAACAATCTGTAAGATGTCTTTATTTATTAAGAATATGTCCTCAGAAATCTTACAACGGTTGCTGTCGTCTTTTACTTTATCATATGCCTGAGAACTTATGAAGAAATTGGACAGTTTTAATTTAAAACTAGGATGGAATATGGTCAATTTACATGGAAAAGATGGCTCTGGGGAGAGGATGGGGTTCACGTAACCTTGTTTCATATTTTCTGTACAAACCTGGACTCATATCTGGATACATCTATGTTAAGCCATTAAAATGTAAACCATATTATTTTGGGGGACATTGCACTGAAAATATATCAGAATGCATCAGTTCACCTGTGGAATTAAAATTTACCATTGTATGCATGCCACAAGAAACTGAGATAAAACAGGAGAAAGTGAGGACTGCAGATGCTGGAGATCAGAGCTTAAAAATGTGATGCTGGAAAAGTGCAGCAGGTCAGGCAGCATCAAAGGAGAAGGAGAATTGACGTTTCGGGCATAAGCCCTTACCGAAACGTCGATTCTCCTTCTCCTTTGATGCTGCCTGACCTGCTGCACCTTTCCAGCATCACATTTTTAAACTGAGATAAAACAGTCAACCAGACTTGGTATCTGCAGTCTGACACCACAGAGAGATAGATGTGAGAAAAGCCAACTTATCACAAGAAAATGCAAAAAATAACCCTGTCTCACCCCCATGTGGACAATTTGACATCAATATTTTGCTCACGTGACACAAATTGAGTCCTTACGAAATACCTTATACATTCTCAGGGAAAGCCCAGAGTGGGCAGTCTGGGGCAAAAGCTACAAAGATAACAGACCTTGCTAGAAAAGGAAGAGCTGTGCTCAAAATATTCACCACAAATAGAGTAGCAAGGTTATTTCTTTTTGCTAGATAAAAACAATGACTGCAGATGCTGGAAACCAGATTCTGGATCAGTGGTGCTGGAAGAGCACAGCAATTCAGGCAGCATCCGAAAGCTTCGAAATCGACGTTTCGGGCAAAAGCCCTTCATCAGGAATAAAGGCAGAGAGCCTGAAGCGTGGAGAGATAAGCTAGAGGAGGGTGGGGGTGGGGATAGAGTAGCATAGAGTACAATAGGTCAGTGGGGGAGGAGATGAAGGTGATAGGTCAGGGAGGAGAGGGTGGAGTGGATAGGTGGAAAAGGAGCTGGGCAGATCGGACAAGTCCGGACAAGTCAAGGGGATCGTGTTGCTGGAGGTTAGAAACTAGGATGAGGTGGGGGAAGGGGAAATGAGGAAGCTGTTGAAATCCACATTGATGCCCTGGGGTTGAAGTGTTCCGCGGCGGAAGATGAGGCGTTCTTCTTCCATGCGTCTGGTGGTGAGGGAGCGGCGGTGGAGGAGGCCCAGCACCTCCATATCCTCGGCAGAGTGGGAGGGGGAGTTGAAATGTTGAGCCACGGGGCAGTTTGGTTGATTGGTGCGGGTGTCTCGGAGATGTTCCCTAAAGCGCTCTGCTAGGAGGCGCCCAGTCTCCCCAATGTAGAGGAGACCGCATCGGGAGCAACGGATACAATAAATGATATGAGTGGATGTGCAGGTAAAACTTTGATGGATGTGGAAGGCTCCTTTAGGGCCTTGGATGGAGGTGAGGGAGGAGGTGTGGGCACAGGTTTTACAGTTCCTGCGGTGGCAGGGGAAAGTGCCAGGATGGGAGGGTGGGTCGTAGGGGGGCGTGGACCTGACCAGATAGTCACGGAGGGAATGGTCTTTGCGGAAGGTGGAGAGGGGTGGGGAGGGAAATATATCCCTGGTGGTGGGGTCTGTTTGGAGGTGGCGGAAATGTCGGCGGATGATTTGGTTTATGCGAAGGTTGGTAGGGTGGAAGGTGAGCACCAGGGGCGTTCTGTCCTTGTTGCGGTTGGAGGGGTTGGGTCTGAGGGCGGAGGTGCGGGATGTGGACGAGATGTGTTGGAGGGCATCTTTAACCACGTGGGAAGGGAAATTGCGGTCTCTAAAGAAGGAGGCCATCTGGTGTGTTCTATGGTGGAACTGCTCCTCCTGGGAGCAGATACGGCGGAGGCGGAGGAATTGGGAATACGGGATGGCATTTTTGCAAGAGGTAGGGTGGGAAGAGGTGTAATCCAGGTAGCTGTGGGAGTCGGTGGGTTTGTAGAAAATGTCAGTGTCAAGTCGGTCGTCACTGATGGAGATGGAGAGGTCCAGGAAGGGGAGGGAGGTGTCAGAGATGGTCCAGGTAAATCCCTTCCCACGTGGTTAAAGATGCCCTCCAACGCATCTCGTCCACATCCCGCACCTCCGCCCTCAGACCCAACCCCTCCAACCGCAACAAGGACAGAACGCCCCTGGTGCTCACCTTCCACCCTACCAACCTTCGCATAAACCAAATCATCCGCCGACATTTCCGCCACCTCCAAACAGATCCCACCACCAGGGAAACATTTCCCTCCCCACCCCTCTCCACCTTCCGCAAAGACCATTCCCTCCGTGACTATCTGGTCAGGTCCACGCCCCCCTACGACCCACCCTCCCATCCTGGCACTTTCCCCTGCCACCCCAGGAACTGTAGAACCTGTGCCCACACCTCCTCCCTCACCTCCATCCAAGGCCCTAAAGGAGCCTTCCACATCCATCAAAGTTTTACCTGCACATCCACTCATATAATTTATTGTATCTGTTGCTCCCGATGCGGTCTCCTCTACATTGGGGAGACTGGACGCCTCCTAGCAGAGCGCTTTAGGGAACATCTCCGAGATACCCGCACCAATCAACCAAACCGCCCCGTGGCTCAACATTTCAACTCCCCCTCCCACTCTGCCGAGGATATGGAGGTGCTGGGCCTCCTCCACCGCCGCTCCCTCACCACCAGACGCATGGAAGAAGAACGCCTCATCTTCCGCCGCGGAACACTTCAACCCCAGGGCATCAATGTGGATTTCAACAGCTTCCTCATTTCCCCTTCCCCCACCTCATCCTAGTTTCTAACCTCCAGCAACACGATCCCCTTGACTTGTCCGGACTTGTCCGACCTGCCCAGCTCCTTTTCCACCTATCCACTCCACCCTCTCCTCCCTGACCTATCACCTTCATCTCCTCCCCCACTGACCTATTGTACTCTATGCTACTCTATCCCCATCCCCACCCTCCTCTAGCTTATCTCTCCACGCTTCAGGCTCTCTGCCTTTATTCCTGATGAAGGGCTTTTGCCCGAAACGTCGATTTCGAAGCTTTTCGGATGCTGCCTGAATTGCTGTGCTCTTCCAGCACCACTGATCCATATTTCTTTTTGCTGCAGATTATAACTTTGCTACAATTGTTTGACTACACCCTGAAATGGAGAGAAGCTAAAATTATACTGTAGCTTGGAATAAGCATCTGTGAGTTCATCACCATGGTGGCACAGTGGTTAGCACTGCTGCCTCACTGCACTAGAGACCCGGGTTCAATTCCTGCCTCAGGTGACTGACTGTGTGGAGTTTGCACATTCTCCCTGTGTCTGCGTGGGTTTGCTCTGGTTTCCTCCCACAGTCCAAAAATGTGCAGGTTAGGTGAATTGGCCATGCTAAATTGCCTGTAGTGTTAGGTGTAGGGGAAGGGGTCTAGGTGAGTTGTGGGTCGGTGTGGACTTGATGGGCCTGTTTCCACACTGTAAGTAATCTAATATCATCATCAGAAATGTCCAATAATCATTGCCTTCGAATGAAACCACAGGGCTGAAATATTCCAGACATTATTTTGGAGACTGATAATAGAATTTATTATTCTTTAGACTCTTTAAGAAATCTAAGTACAAGTTACATTTGTTGGTAATCATCATTTCTTTTGTGCAAGTGTCATGTGTAAAAGAGTGTGTCGATGTTGTGCATTTATGTTTTATAAGTTGAATCCTTTTCTAAAATTAATTAGTTTAAACTTACCCGAGAACCAGTCGTGTCTGTTCATGAAAATCATAGCACTCAAGCAGTTAAAATATTTTTCTTTAAACTGTATCTTATTGCAATCAGTTGAAAAGGAGTAAATTATGGAACATCTCTTTCTTGTTTGTTGCAAGCATTTATTCAATAAGAAACATGGCTGCTACAAGAAATGTAGGAGTGCAAAATATTAATATATTGAAATAATGGATCGGGACTTTGGTGATCTGAGATCTGAGATCCTACAAGTGAGCCCAACACAGTGATGGAAGTTTCCCTGACATCTGCAGCAATGACGAGAGCAGGGGAGATTGAGCCAATGTGGGGAAAGCGCGCCAAAGTGGAGGAGATCAAGCCCTTATAGGAAGTGTGGTTCCATGATGGCTAGCACTTAAGAAAGACTTTAATACTAAGAAAGAATATCATGTTTAACTTTTAACTTTATTCCTTATTTATTTTTACCTTGTTCTTAAGTTTTTGTACCTTGGTACTTGTACCTAAGATGGCGCTGTGTGTGGCAACATTGAAAACTTTTCACTGTACTCCTATTTGAGTGCACGTGACAATAAAGTCTAAATCTAATAAGCAGAATTTCATACATTCCCCAAGACATGTTTGGAAGAGGAATGAAGTTTAATCAGGCAAGAAGGTGCTGAGTGGGGACCTTGCTGCCTTCCTGAATCTGCATCAATAAAAGGTTTTCCATTCTGATGCCAGTTAAGGTCCTTAAGTGGACAATTAATGCTCATTCAAGGACACCTCCTCACTGCTGCTGATATTCAACCAAAGGTTGAGGGATATGGAATCGCTAAGAGGGGAACTCTGAGAGCCACAACATTATCCTCATTGCCAACTTCCTTCCCTGTCCTGCAGACCTCCCAACTTGAGACCGCCCCTCCTGCCTTTGCTGATAACTGTACTGCCAGTACCGGCTACAGCACCCACTGGCGCTGACTGTACTGGACAGCAGTTTGTTTTGGATTGGCCAGCAGCTCTCAAGGGCATGATATCCATAGTACAGGTCATTGATTTTGGGGAAGGTCAAAAATCACACAACACCTAGTTATCATCCAACAGATTTATTTGTCTGTGTTAGCCTGCTTTCAGACAACAGCAAGGGCACTCATTGATTAGTAGGGATGGGAATAGATAAGCTGTTATTCTGAAAGTGAACAAGTTTTTTTGCTCCTTGAAGCCATTGTCCCTCTTCAAGAGCAGTCCCTCAGCAATCCTCACAAAGTACTGGAAGAGACATGCTGCAATACCCTGCAAAATACATAGGAATACAAAGGCATGAGGGCAGCAGCCTGAGCTGCAATTTCAGATTCCACTGCAGTAGTTAGACTTCTGGTGAAAGCTGCTGCTGAATTTCCCCATGCAGCTGATACTGAATATAAGTTTATTTTCATAGGCTTCATAACATGTGAAATATTTTTGTTGTGTACTTCCATTTTACGTAGTTGGTACATCAAAATCCCGACTTGTGTACTCTACAGAAATCCTACACAACCACACCTTGGTCAGATAGCATCTATACTATTCTTGCCCTTTGTTCTGGCTGTGGTGTATTTATGCTTAGTATTTGCTGTTGTTAGATCCTGATTGTGTGCTATCATCTAGGCTATACACTGTGACAGGATCTGAGTTGATGGCTGCAAGAGTGAAATCAAGTAATGATCTGCCTTCGTCATTGTTGTCTTCTTGTTTCACCTCAGCTATTGGGTAGCTTCCATTTTTTTTGGATAGCTGAAAGGACAAGGGGACAAAGTATTAATATCTGTTTAATCACATTGTTAAGTTTGCTAATATTTTTATTTGATGTTAAGAAAAAACAGGTGGTGGCTGTGAATTCACTGAGCACTATATATAGAGAGCACCTGCACTAATGACTGTAATTGAGAAAGAAAGTCAATATATGTGCTTTTTTTAAAAGTGAAGGCATATGTATCTTAGCTTCAGCCTTTCCAACTGGCTTGGATTCTATTAGAAAAGTAAAGTGTGAATAGCATGCTTATGATCATAATTCAGGAGATATTGTGGGCTGAATGGGAAATAAGATGTCTGAAAATGGAATGGCCATGAAGATAGTGTTAATGGATTCAGCCCTGCCAAGTTGATCCAAAATTGGTTATTTCTATAATGGTCAGTGTTGCCTGTTCCATGACAGTTGGATTAGATATACATGTCTCTTCCTAACTCTGGTTAGTTTTCACTAGTTAAGTGGCACCAGCAAGACAGGGAAATGTTAATGAGGTTTATACAACATCTGGGTGATGTGGCTAAAATGAATGACTGACTGATTTCAGCGTATTTGTGCTGTGATATTTGGGTGTCAGACTAAGTGTGCTAAGTGTGAAATGGTGGAAATATGCCTAAGAGATGAATTGAGCAAGGAGGTGATTAAATGTACAGAGATTCAATATAGAAATGAAAGAGGGAGGTAACTGCTTTATTATTTCTTTTTAAAAAAAGATGGTGGTGAATTAGAGCTTCTGAGCCTGAGGCATATCCACTTTGTCCACCCTTTTCCTTTTCTTTTCCTCTGTTTTCTCTTTCTTAGTTTTTCTGTTTTATTTAACTCCCTTTCCCCACCCCGACCCCGACCCCGACCCTGACCCCGGGAAGAACTTTGTCACAGTGATGGTGACAGAGTGGGACCTGCAGTGCTGACACACAGCTGCTACGGCAAAGGTTCCTGTGTCCAGCCCAAATTCATGGAAGTGGCGGAGGAGGTGAGTTTGGGCCCAGTATGAAAACCGGGGCATTATCAGCGGCTGCATTGGTGAGGTGGGCCTGAAGCAAACTTGTGTTGGAGTCAAATTTGGGCTGATGCAGTACCTGGTGGCATCTGCATTGGTGAGGTCCATTGAGGACTCCTGTTGGTGGAGGGGAGATAGTGCTGAAGAGTGGAAACTTTCATTCCAGCAGCATAGCAAAGGGAACTGGTGCATGGCCATCAGGTCCATGACCCATGCTGGAGCACTTAACAAGAAGGGCTATAAAGTCTTTTGTTTCTTCATTTTTCTGCCTTCATAATGTATGTTTTGGTTTTTATTTGTGTTTTAAGATTGTGCTGGACAGTGGTACGCTATACAACACTTTTCACTGTATTTTGTAACACAATTCATGTGACATCAAATAAATGAGAAATCACAGTTAGAGGGAACCTTTTCCAGGGAAGGGGGAGAAACTGGAAGATAAAATATTCAAATAGGAGATACAAAAATCCAGATCAGATATGAAATCCGTCAGAAGTAAGGGTAGTGCAGCAAATGCTAAGGTTAATTATTTAAGTAGAGACATTAAAATTGTATTTTGGATTAAAGTAGCATATTTATTTAATCAAAGCATGCATGTTTAAAGCAAGTATGAACGTTATAGAAGTGATCCAGATGGTTAAGAGGAATGATGAAAATAACACTGCCAGATCACAATTTATAAATGTTTTAGTAAGTAAACAACTAAAACAAACAACTGTCAGATGGGAGAAATATCTAAGACCATAAGAAATAAGAACAGGAAAGGCTCTTTGGCCCTTCTAGGCTGCTGCACTATTGAATAACTTCATGGCTGATTTAACATTCCTCACATTCACTTTCATGTATTTGCCCATAACCCATTTATTTCTTCGACTGATCAAGAAACAGGGAAAGCAGATGAACTCCGGGCATGGTGAGGAACATGGGACTGGGATATCATAGCAATTACAGAAACATGGCTCAGGGATGGGCAGGACTGGCAACTTAATGTTCCAGGATACAAATGCTACAGGAAGGATAGAAAGGGAGGCAAGAGAGGAGGGGGAGTGGTATTTTTGATAAAGGATAGCATTATAGCTGTGTTGAGGGAGGATATTCATAGAACATAGAAGAATACAGCGCAGTACAGGCCCTTTGGCCCTCGATGTTGCGCCGATCCAAGCCCACCTAACCTATACTAACCCACTATCCTCCATATACCTATCCAATGCCCGCTTAAATGCCCATACAGAGGGAGAGTCCACCACTGCTACTGGCAGGGCATTCCATGAATTTACGACTTGCTGAGTGAAGAACCTACCCCTAACATCTGTCCTATATCTACCCCCCCTTAATTTAAAGCTATGCCCCCTTGTAATACCCGACTCCATACGCGGGAAAAGGTTCACACTGTCAACCCTATCTAACCCCCTAATCATCTTGTACACCTCAATCAAGTCACCCCTAAACCTTCTTTTCTCTAATGAAAACAGCCCCAAGTGTCTCAGTCTTTCCTCATACGATCTTCCTTCCATACCAGGCAACATCCTGGTAAACCTCCTCTGCACCCGTTCCAGTGCCTCCACATCCTTCCTATAGTATGGCGACCAAAACTGCACACAATATTCCAGATGCGGCCGCACCAGAGTCTTATACAACTGCATCATGACCTCAGGACTCCGGAACTCAATTCCTCTACCAATAAAAGCCAGTACGCCATATGCCTTCCTCACCGCACTATTTACCTGGGTGGCAACTTTCAGAGATCTGTGTACATGGACACCAAGATCCCTCTGCTCATCCACACTACCAAGTATCCGACCATTAGCCCAGTACCCCATCTTTTTGTTATTCTTCCCAAAGTGAATCACCTCACACTTAGCTACATTGAATTCCATTTGCCACCTTTCTGCCCAGCTCTGCAGCTTCTCTATATCCTGCTGTAACCTGCCACATCCTTCCTCACTGTCAACAACTCCTCCGGCTATCGTATCATCCGCAAACTTGCTCACCCAACCTTCTAACCCCTCTTCCAGGTCATTTATAAAAATGACAAACAGCAATGGTCCCAAAACAGATCCTTGCGGAACACCGCTAGTGACGGCACTCCATGAAGAAACTTTGCCATCAACTACTACCCTCTGTCTTCTTCCATCCAGCCAATTCCTAATCCAAACCTCCAACTCACCCTCAATGCCATATCTCCGTATTTTCTGCAGTAGCCTACCATGGGGAACCTTATCAAACGCCTTACTAAAATCCATATATACCACATCTACCGCTTTCCCCTCATCAACCTCCTTCGTCACCTTTTCAAAGAATTCAATAAGGTTTGTGAGGCACGACCTGCCCTTCACAAAATCATGCTGACTATCCTTGATCACATTATTCCTATCCAGATGTGCATAAATCCTATCCCTTACAATTCTCTCTAAGACTTTGCCCACAACAGAAGTGAGACTCACCGGCCTATAGTTACTAGGGTTATCCCTACTCCCCTTTTTGAACAAGGGAACCACATTTGCTATCCTCCAGTCTTCTGGCACTACTCCTGTAGACAAAGAGGACATAAAAATCAAGGCCAATGGCTCTGCAATCTCCTCCCTTGCTTCCCAGAGAAAATGGGAGGAGATTCCATATTCCTGGAAATACATCCAGGGAAGTTATTTGGGTGGAACTGATAAGTAAGAAAGGGATGATAGCCTTATTGGGATTGTATTATAGACCCCCTAATAGTCAGAGGGAAATCGAGAAACAAACTTGTAAGGAGATCTCAACTATCTGTAAGAATAATAGGGTGGTTATGGTAGGGGATTTTAACTTTCCAAACATAGACTGGGACTGCCATAGGGTTAAGGGTTTAGATGGAGAGGAATTTGTTAAGTGTGTACAAGAAAATTTTCTGATTCAGTATGTGGATGTACCTACTAGAGAAGGTGCAAAACTTGACCTACTCTTGGGAAATAAGTCAGGGCAGGTGACTGAGGTGTCAGTGGGGGAGTACTTTGGGGCCAGTGACCATAATTCTATTAGATTTAAAATAGTGATGGAAAAGGATAGACCAGATCTAAAAGTTGAAGTTCTAAACTGGAGAAAGGCCAATTTTGATGGTATTAGGCAAGAACTTTTGAAAGCTGATTGGGGGCAGATGTTCACAGGTAAAGGGATGGCTGGAAAATGGGAAGCCTTCAGAGAGATAACAAAAATCCAGAGAAAGTATATTCCTGTCAGGGTAAAAGGAAAGGCTAGTAGGTATAAGGAATGCAGGATGACTAAAGAAATTGAGGGTTTGGTTAAGAAAAATAAGGAAACATATGTAAGGTATAGACTGGATAGATTGAGTGAATCCTTAGAGTATAAAAGCAGTAGGAGTATACTTAAGAGGGAAATCAGGAGGGCAAAAAGGGGACATGAGTTAGCTTTGGCAAATAGAATTAAGGAGAATTCAAAGGGTTTTTACAAATTCATTTAAGGACAAAAGGGTAACTAGGGAGAGAATAGGGCCCCTCAAAGATCAGCAAGGATGCTTTTGTGTGGAGCTGCAGAAAATGGGGGAGATACTAAATGAGTATTTTGCATCAGTATTTACTGT
Organism: Chiloscyllium plagiosum; assembly: GCF_037043375.1. Lineage (NCBI taxonomy): Eukaryota > Metazoa > Chordata > Chondrichthyes > Orectolobiformes > Hemiscylliidae > Chiloscyllium > Chiloscyllium plagiosum. Next base: position 36,055,412 of record NW_028270148.1, read on the forward strand.
GGAAAAGGATATGGAAGATATAGACGTAGGGAAATAGATGGTGACACCTTGCAAAATGTCCATATTACAGAGGAGGGAGTGCTGGATGTCTTGAAATGGGTAAAGGGGGATAAATCCCCAGGACCTGATCAGGTGTACCCAAGAACTCTGTGGGAAGCTAGAGAAGTGATTGCTGGGCCTCTTGATGAGATATTTGTATCATCGATAATCACAGGTGAGATGCTGGAAGACCGGAGGTTGGCTAACGTGGTGCCATTGTTTAAGAAGTGTGGTAAGGACATGCCAGGGAACTATAGACCAGTGAGCCTGATGTTGGTGGTGGGCACGTTTTTGGAGGTAATCCTGAAGGACAGGATGTACATGTATTTGGAAAGGCAAGGACTGATTAGGGATAGTGAACATGGCTTTGTGCATGGGAATTCATGTCTCACAAGCTTGATTGAGGTTTTGAAGAAGTAACAAAGAGGATTGATGAGGGCAGAGCGGTAGATGTGATCTATATGGACTTCAGTAAGGCGTTTGACAAAGTTCCCCATTTTGAGACTGATTAGCAAGGTTAGATCTCACAGAATACAAGGAGAACTAACCATTTGGATACCAGAACTGGTTCAAAGTTGGAAGACAGAGGTTGGTGGTGGAGGGTTGTTTTTCAAATTGGAAGCATGTGAGCAGTGGAGTGCCACAAGGATCGGTGCTGGGTCCTCTACTTTTTGTCATTTACATAAATGATTTGGATACGAGCATAAGAGGTACAGTTAGTAAGTTTGCAGATGACACCAAAATTGGAGTGTAGTGGACAGCGAAGAGGGTTACCTCGGATTATAACAGGATATGGACCAGATGGGCCAATGGGCTGAGAAGTGGCAGATGGAGTTTAATTCGGATAAATGCGAGGTGCTGCATTTTGGGAAATCAAATCTTAGCAGTACTTATACATTTAATGGTAAGGTCCTAGGGAGTGTTGCTGAACAAAGAGACCTTGGAGTGGAGGTTCATGTCTCCTTGAAAGTGGAGTCACAGGTAGATAGGATAGTGAAGAAGGCGTTTGGTATGCTTTCTTTTGTTTGGTCAGAGTATTGACTACAGGAGTTGGGAGATCATGTTGCGGCTGAACAGGACATTGGTTGGACCACTATTGGAATATTGCGTGCAATTCTGGTCTCCTTCCTATTGGAAAGATGTTGTGAAATTTGAAAGGGTTCAGAAAAAAATTACAAGGATGTTGCCTGGGTTGGAGGATTTGAGCTATGGAGAGGCTGGATAGGCTGGGGCTGTTTTCCCTGGACCGTCGGAGGCTGAGGGGTGATCTTATAGAGGTTTACAAAATTATGAGGGGCATGGATAGCGTAAATAGACACAGTCTTTTCCCTGAGGTCGGGGAGCCCAGAACTAGAGGGCATAGGTTTAGGGTGAGAGGGGAAAGATATAAAAGAGACCTTAGGGGCAACTCTTTCACACAGAGGGTGGTACGTGTATGGAATGAGCTGCTGGAGGATGTGGTGGAGGCTAGTGCAATTGCAACATTTAAGAAGCATTTGGATGGGTATATGAATAGGTAGGGTTTGGAGGGATATGAGCCAGGTGCTAGCAGGTAGGACTAGATTGGGTTGGGATATCTGGTCGGCATGGACGGGTTGGACCGACAGGTCTGTTTCCATGCTGTACATCTCTATGACACTATGACTCTAATCTATCTCAACCTTAACTATACACAAGGACTGTGTCCCACAGTTATATGTGGCAAGGAATTCCAAAGACTTTTCACTCTCTTAGAGAAGAAATTCCTCCTCATCTCAATCTTAAATTGGCATCCCTTTATTCTGAGACTATATCTTCTGATCCTAGGCTCTCCAGTGAAGGAAAAATCCTTTTGGCATTTACCCTGTCAAGTACCTTAAGCATTCTGCATGTTTCAATGAGATTACACCTCATTCTTCTGAACTCCAGTGTGTAGAATCCCAACCTATTTGGCCTTTGTTCATAAGACAATCCCTTCATGGCAGAGATCATCCCAGTGGATCTTCTCTGAACTGCCTCCAATGAAATGATATCTTTCCTTTTTTCAAAGGAACCAAACCTGCTCACAGTACTCCAGATGTAGTCAGAGAAAGTGAGAACTGCAAATGCTGGCGAGTCAGAGTTGAAAAGTGTGGCGCTGGAAAAGCACAGCAGGTCAGATAACATCCAAGGAGCAGGAGGGACAATGTTTCAGGCATAAGCCCTTCATCCTGACCCTGCTGTTCCTTGGATGCTGCCTGATCTGTGCTTTTCCAGCACAACACTTTTCGACTCCAAGTGTGGTCTCACCAGCACCTTGTATAGCTGCAGTAAGACTTCCTTACTCTTGTATTCCAACATTCCATTAGCCTTCCTGATTACCTGCTGTACCCTGTATGCTACCTTTGATCAGCCATGACTCTACTGAATGGTGAGCAGGCTTGAGGAGACAAATGGCCTACTCCTTATGGTCTTAAGAGATCTAAGAACTTCATAGCAAAATATTGCAATGTCTAAGGAGCCTAAGCCTTCACATAATTTATAGCTGCAGTTTTTTTTTCAAGAAGGAATAATTTCAAAGGAAGGAGAAATCATTGATAACCAGCAAAGGAATGTCAAAGGTGAGTTGTCAGAATTTCCAAAAGTTTCCTTCATTTAAATGTAACAAATCTGATCTCCTAATAGAATTTAAAACATTCTGTTCAGAATTATGGTCTCTTGTTTCAAATTTGTCCAATGCAGGGAAGCAACCAATAAAGATTTGCTTAGTTATTGGGAGCAAAAATTTGTACAGACCAAACACTAGGATTAACAGCCGAACAGCTGAAAGATCTGCGTAAATTTATTGACCACATCAGAAGACCAATTCAGAGTCAAGTTAAACTCACATACTCATCTATTGAAACTCATGTCATTTAAACAAGCATATTGAATCCGTAGACTGCTTTGTGAGCAGATGCAGAGAAAAGGGCTCATTGTGAGTTTTTCAGATGGAAAAGTAAGATTTTCTTGGCATAGTGTGGAAAAGTTGCTGAGAGGTGGTGATCCTTAAAGGTCAGGAAAGCTTATAAGTCCTAAGTACAAACTTGAAGTTTGACATAATTATTAGAACACAAACATAACAAGACATGGAAATGTCCATTGGCAGAGGTAAGGCACTGGAGCAAAAGCTAGTGCACCTACAAAGTACTATGCACTGACCAAAACAGACTGTACTCTGGTATCCTGCCAGAGCCCTATAATTAAAGTCACTGATGAATCAGAATCTGACTCTCTCCAACTGGAGGCAAAGAATGGTGAAAACATGTTTCAAACAGTAACTCTTGTGGAAACAGAAACATCATCCAACTATCCAAAGATTTGGGGAAAAATTGAATTATTATCTTCTGAAAACTAGTGACTACTCACCATTGGCTGAAATCGACATAGGCAAGTGTGAGAATACTTTCCTTGAAACTCAAGAAAAATGTACGTGCAGACAGGGGCAGCCATGAAAAAAGATGTGAATGTAAAAATTAGAGTATAATGGCTGAACAATTCCATATGCAGGATCAATATTGGTAGAGTGGAGCTTCAATCTGCCTGGACATCACAGATGTTCTAAATATAAACATTGCTGGATCAGCAATTGTAGGTGCTGTGATCTTACAATAGTCACAATCCATAGAATCAGGGCAAAAACTGCAGCAGGGTTTTTAGGAAACACTTGCCGAACCAAATACATAAAAAGAGAACACTTCATTTTTTTTGAATTAATGGAGTTAAAATTTCAGCTCGATGCTCTGGTGGGGAAAATGAAAGCCTCAGAGGAAAATACACAGCTACTAACTCAGGTTAAATCCATACTTTGAGAGTACTATCTTGCAGATGATGACATTATTAGTGCGAAGACTGTCTTTATATTTTTGTGCTTTTTTAAAAACAAATGTTGGCTGAAATGGGGAAGAACTGTTTTAAAACCAATGTCTTAAAAGATTGCTGCATGTTTAGAAAAGGAAGTGACCTGACACTCATGGTAAGGATTGTGTAAACAATTGTTTAAACAAGGAGTCATTGAAATGGTCACAGATGATTTGGAGATGAGGGATTCTGCATATTGATTCAGCTGGGTGGCAACAGGAAGTTGATTGGTCACTGGTCCATATACCACTTATTGTTGACAAATATTTTGTCTGCCAGCAACGGTATGAATGCTTCTCAGAACCATTTGAGCTGGCAACAAGATGGAGAGAAGTGTTTCGATTTTTGCCATTACCAGGGCTAATTCTGTGTTCTCTACAGTCAAAATCCACTTTACACTTGAAGAAAACCAGTTCACTTTTCCTTCAGCACTTGTTGTAAGCAGTGATTTTAACTAATAAGTCAGACTTTTAAAGAGAATCAGTCACCTTGTGTCTCTTGCAAACTAGCAGAGGCAGCTGAAGAAGGATGAACAAAAAGCAATATTCTGACCAGCAGAAGAATCATAAGGATCATCTCAGCAACCGATGAATGAATAGAAACTACTGAACTGCATTCTAGTTTTTCCTCGGCCTAAAAACTATTTGCGTGTGTGTGAAGTAATTTTTAGAAGGAAACTAATGTTTGCAAAATACTAGCATTTTATGAAAATGTATTCTTGTAAAAGACGGAACTGGAATGCATCAGCTTCCCAAAGCATGGATGGGTCTAACAGGATGGGTCAAATGCCTTTTTCCAAGTTATAGACTTCTATGATTTTGATGCTGCACTTCTGCAATCCCTGGTTTGCAATTTCCCTTCACTTAACGAGCAAGGACAACTTTCCTACTAATATTTTGAATACATAGGTGCTTTTTTTTTAGTCTGTAGCATCTTTAAACACTTGTCTGTGTGGCTGCATTTTCAAAAATTTGTTCATGGAGTGTTGGTGTTATTGGCTAGTCCAGCAATTATTGTCTGTCTTTAATTGCCCAGAGGAGTCTGGGTATGTTTTCCTTTATTTGTCAGTCTGTTGAGTATAGGAATTGGGAGGTCATGTTGTGGTTGTACAGGACATTTGTTTAGGCCACTTTTGGGATATTGTGTACAATTCTGGTCTCCCTCCTGTCGGAAGGAACTTGAGAAACTTGAAAGGGTTCAGCAAAGATTTACAAGGATGTTGCCAGGGTTGGAGGATTTGAGCTATAGGAAGAGGCTTAATAGGCTGGTGCTGTTTTCCCTGGAGCACCGGAGGCTGAGGTTTATAAAATCATGAGGGGCATGGATAAGGTAAATAGACAAAGTCTTTTCCCTGGGTTGGACAAGTCCAGAACTAGAAAGCATAGGTTTAAAGTGAGAGGGGAAAGATATAAAAGGGACCTAAGGGGCAACTTTTTCACACAGAGGCGGGTGCATGTATGAAACAAGCTACCAGAGGAAGTGGTGGAGGCTGGTACAATTACAACTTTTAGAAGGCATCTGGGTGGATATGAATAGGAAGGGTTTAGAGGGATATGGGCCAAATGCTGGCAAATGGGACTAGATTAATTTAGGATATCTGGTCTGCTAGGATGAGTTGGACTGAATGGTCTGTTTCCATGCTGTACTCTGAGGAGTCAACAACACTGTGGGTCTCAAGTCACACATAGGCCAGACCAGGAATGTACCGGAGATTTCCTTCCCTAAAAAGTCATTATTGCATTAAATTGGTAACCATAAACACAAGACACATCCTACAAAAAACATTAGGTGAAAGTGCCCACCTGTGAATCTATTATCACACTATGAGTTGGATGCAACATAGTTTCTCAGTGCATTTGATTTTTAAACAGCTTATGCACGGTCTCTGAAATGCCAAACCAAAATGACACAAATGCTTCATTTTTTGTCAGTGATTGACTTCTATTTTAATATTTGTTTGTACAACTCACATTTGTCAGTTTATTTAATTTCCAAAGTACCATTCACAGCATGTTAGAGTTGGCATGCTTCCAGGATTTTATTCTCCACAGAGACATATTATCAAACCAAGGGGCAGACAGCAAGAAATATAAGAAATAGCATTGGTGGTGTCAGAATGTATGAGCGATCGTTTGAATGTACCCACCAGTGCAGCTAAGCAAGCAAGTTAATATTGATTTATCCACATCTGAGTGCTTTTGACCACAATTAACAAGCAACTCAAACATGTTATTTGCTATTGTGTATTTATAGAGGAAAAGCTATAGGTCTCTTAAAGTTTTTAACGAGTATATTGGTCCTAGATTGTTTCATGCATCATAGTAAAATGCTGTTTGATTACAAGTGATGTTATATCTACTTTTCAGTTTTAGTAATTCAAAAGGGTAACGTGACATGCAGGAAATTTTCTTACGAAACTTTGCAAATAATGAAGCAGCTGGAGGTTTTACAAAGGTCAACTTTAAAATTTAATATTTTTCTCCCTTGTTTTCTGCATTGATGCACCAAATAACCAAGCTTCCTTCGCCAGCTGGGAGAACCATTTTCTGAGTAGCCATAAGTAGATGAGAATTAAGGCTTCATGCTTATTAGTTTACCTTTTCCTTGCCATTTTATGAATTAGCCTTAGACTATTGCTTGCCCCGCTGAGACGTGCTGTTGAAGAATCTCCCGAAGAACAGGGAGCCAGTTTTGAGTTACGTTAGTTGATCTTAGGGGAGGAGCGTCGGAGGCTGAGGGGTAACCTTACAGAGGTTTACAAAATTATGAGGGGCATGGATAGGATAAATAGACAAAGTCTTTTCCCTAGAGTCCAGAACTAGAGGACATAGGTTTAGGGTGAGAGGGGAAAAATATAAAAGAGACCTAAGGGGCAACTTTTCCACGCAGTGGAAGGTACGTGTATGGAATGAGCTGCCAGAGGAAGTGGTGGAGGGCTGGTACAATTGCAACGTTTAAAAGGCGTTTGGGTGGGTATATGAATAGGAAGGGTTTGGAGGGATATGGGCCGGGTGCTGGCAGGTGGGACTAGATTGGGTTGGGATATCTGGTCGGCATGGACAGTTTGGACCGACAGGTCTGTTTCCGTACTGTACATCTCTATGGCTCTATTACTATGACTTGAAATACTAACTATGTTTCTCTAGCCACACATGCTGTCGAGCCTGTTGAGTTTCTTTACTATTTCAGATTTCCATCATCCACAGTATTTTGCCTCCATTAAAATGCAAACCATTTTTTGGGGCATTTAACTGAATAGATACTAAAATGCAACAAGTCTTTCCTGTGATCTAACGGCTGCCATTGTCTAAATATCTGCTGAAGCTAGTTTGAAATGGCCTTGCGGACTTCTTGGCTGTGAAATGGTTCACAATGTGATGCAAATTGGTGAAACGTAACACTTGTTTGTCAATGCTCAGATTGTCAGAGATCATTTATGTTGACAATAGGAAACATATAGTCATATGGCAGAAACCACATTGCAATAAGGTATGTTTATTAACACAGGAGTAACATCTGTGCCAGGAAATAAACATCTTCAATAAAAAAAAATGATCTAACCATCAACCCTTGATACAGTGATGTTCTCACTAACAACATACTTGGGGTAACCATTGACTAGAAACTCAGCTGGACTTACAATATAATTACAATAGCTGCAAGAGTCGGTCGGACTCTAGGAATAATGCAGCAAATGACTACCAAAGCCTATCTATCATTTACAAGGCTCAAGGAAGGAATGTGATGGAATATTCCCTACTTGCCTGGATTGGTACAGCTCAAACAGCACTTAAGAAGCTTTACACCATCTAGGACAAAGTAGCCGACTTGAGTGGCACTGCATCCACCCCCTACCCCACCAACACTCAGCAGAAGCGTGTACCATCTATAAGGTACATTGCAGAAATTCAGTTCTTGTGGCACAATGGTACTTGGCCTACCTTTGAGCTTGTGTCCAAGTTCAACCTGCTCCAGAGGTGAGCAACAAAATCTCTGAACAGGTTGACTGGAAGATATGTATCCTAATCTCCCTTCATCAGTACACTGGTTCTCTGGATGACTGGCAGACAGAGGCATCACCTTGTTGCTGCCTCATTTAACTTGGCAGGGCTTTGAAGAACTGAGGTTCCTCTGCATCATTAATAAAATTGGAACAGCATGGTAATTAAAAAAAAAAATCATCATCCAGAGGACAGTTAAGAGTCAATCACATTGCTGTCGATCTGGAGTCACATTTATGCCAGACCAGGTAAGGATGACATATTCCTTCTCTAAAGAATATTAGTGAATCAGATGGATTTTTCTTACAATATATTCATAGTCATCGTTCGACCTAATTCCAAATTTTTACTGAGTTTAAATTCCACCATCTGCAATAGTGGGATTCAAACCCAAGTCCCCAGAACATTACCCTGATCTCCGGATTAATAGTCCAGTGATAATAACACTAGCCTATCACCTCCCTGAGCAAATTGCTACATCAGTTACCTTGATTCAAGTTCTGCCTTGTCAATGTCAGGTGTCAGCCCTCTTTTGTTTCCACTGCTCATAAAATCCAGAATCAGTGTTGGACTTCCAACTGAATGTGTCCCACCTGTGGCCCAGTAAAATTCCAGCTGTGGTATGCCCCAAGGAGTAAAGACTTTTGCATTTTATTTAAACCAGCTACTGGATAGTACATAAGATTGCTCTGTCTTTCATGTCATTTCAGAATAACATACATATATAAATTACTTACAGAACATGAATAACATGTTGAATAGTCCAGGATGAGCCTGGAAACAGTTTACAAGGAATTAATCAAAAACAGTTTTTGCAGGCCAACCCTTTAAATGTTTTATTTGAAATGATGTACTTTGCAGTAAGATTTAACCTTTATATGAATTATGTAAAAACAAGTTTAAAGGATTCACTTAATTTCTTTGGATCACAGCAAGAGAATTCCCAAATGCTAGCTCATTAATTGCTTTTTTTCTGTATGCATAATTCCTTTGGCAGGGGTGTTTGAGAACTGTACATTTCAAATATTTTAAACAGTTCTTGGCATCCATCTTCTAAGTGATGTAGTGACGTATTGGAGCAATTTTAGAGGAAAGCCAGAAATAGATTCCTGAGCATTACATTTATAAGCTAAGGTCAGCAGAACTGATTAACTTGGTGAAAAGTAGACATGCAGAATTCAAGTCCTTGCAGTGCTGAGAGTATTGGATGTTCCAGGCGCAGCAGGATATTTGTTTTAACTGTTGGTGCAAAGCATTGGTGCAAACTCAGTGCTTTATAAATGTTTTGATTTCTTAGTAATCTGTAAAACACATAGAGAAGATTTTCAGTAAATGAAGTTGATGTCCATTAATTTCATTGGCAAAAGAATTATATCCAGTTTGTAATCGAATATTCAAGTGTTATTTAATTAGTCATTGCATGTGAGAAAGGATTCAAAATATTCATACAGAAATGTCCCTCTTGGAGGGTAAAAGTAATGATCTATGGATTATAAATGGGATGTCTTTGGGATAAATGGCCTGTTATCCTGGGCTGGATTTTATATTCCAGTGCTTGTGGATTTGTGCGTGGGAGTGCATGTAAAACGTAGTGGGTGATCTGCCTGCCTCTGAACGATCTGAAAATTTTTGGAGAGGGAGTGGTTCCAGTGGAAGCGTCAGGTGGCTTGTCTAACCTTAAACCTATAGAGGTTGTTAGGTGGTCAATTAATGATCACTTCAGAGTCTCATCCTACGACCACTGATTTTATCCATGGCAGGAGTGGCCCTCACCATAAAGTGGACCATGGAGCTTTAACTGCTTTGGATGCTGTCAAACAATTTCATTGGCTTTTTAGGCCCTTTTCAGAACCATTGGAGACACCTCACACCAAGGTAATTTACCCCACTTTAACCCTTTCACAAAGTCTCCTGAACCCAGCCTGGATCACCTCCTTGCCAAGCCGCCCAATTTCAGACATACCTGGGCTCAATGTTGTTGGGCTGCCTGTGGTCATAGCAGTGACCAGTATTCCCAGTGGGGTTCTGATGTCCAGTTTCTGATTGGCCCCATATGGGGAGGATTTTACACATTTTAGAACTGGCAGCCAAATCTTTCGTTAAGGCAAGTAATGTTCTTCACAGCACTAAATTGCTGCATAGTAACGATTGGGATTGTGGTATGGCTCACCTACACATCCCTCACCTCCAACCTTTTGCTGAGGGAGTAGAGGATCATACCACCCTGTAAAATTCCGTACCATGATTTATTTTTAAATGTCTAAAGATATTACTAGGTATTACTTTATCTGCTCAGCCAGACTAAAATTGAGCTACAAATTGGATAACTATTTTAAACAGAGAAATGTTTACATATTTAAAGATTACCTTCTGATTATAGCCCAGTTACATGGTGCCTGTAAATGTGATTGCTTTCTGTGTTCAGTTCGCACTAACCATACTGTTCATTGGTTGGATGCACAAACAGGTGATGAATCTGTAAAGGAGTGTGCCTTGTGGCTGGAACAGGTCTTGGTTGTCATGGTTGCAGTGAATTTGACCGAGGAAAGAGTGAGGAACTGTAAACGAGAGTGAGAGTTCCAGGTTTTAGAACACTCTCCTGGCAATGCTTAGTTGTAAGAATAGGTGGAGCAATATCCCTTACATACAGGATTTGGGGGGGGGGGGGGGGGGGCAGGTCCATGTTGGCAATGAGGTAACTCAATTTCTCACTGAGCATATTCAGAAAACCTCAAAAGGAACTGATTACGTATCAAGTAGGGTGCATTAGCTCGAGCCCTTTCAAGGTCTTAAAGATAGAAAATTCTTGGGGAAGGCTGGAAATTTTGGATGATCCCCTCAAACAAAATATAAAAATCCAATTCAAAAAGATTGGAGTTTCATCAGAACTATGGAGTCAACCCATATGTGAGTGGGTGAATTGTGCTTGCTGGGGTATACTGGGAGTGTTATGAAGGTGTAAGGGGTACTGAACTTTTAATAGAGTTGAAAGCTAGCAAGCACTTAGAGAATCACACAGAGTACTGGAAAATTTAAAATGTAACATTGGTTGAACAGTCACATTAGCTAGGTTGCCTGGAGATGAAAAAAAAAACTTGAATTCGGCCAATCAGTTTAAATTATGCCCCAAAATACCAAACTCCAATCAAGTTTGAATTTGGTATTTTGACAACATTAACACCAATGAAACACAATAAAACTGAAAAAAAAATTTGAAGTTGGGGCGAACTGCCAAAAGACCAACAGACTTAGGTTGCTCGTAAGAACTGTCTGAAAGGTACCTGTCTGGAGAAGGAGTTTGCACAGAGAAAAAAATATCGACAATGACCTGGAGAGCAACTCTGCAGAGGAAGATACAAAGAGAAGATTTGACACCTGGCTGGTTTTGAAATTTGAATTTTTCAGTAAATCTTAATCGGGTAGTTTTATCAGATCAGTATTGTATAAGATAAAGTAAAAGATAGGTCAGAGGAAGGAGTTGTAAATAGTTGTTAGTTAATTATTCTCTGTTAGACTTTAAAAAAAGTTATTAATTTTTACTTTAAATAGTGACCTTTGGGCTAGTTCTTGGCTCTCGAATTTTCAGGGATTACTGTACAGGATAACACTTTTCGGTGTGTTAGGTTTAAATTAGTGGGATGGGGGCATTACCCCATGTTGTAACAGTTTGCGGGCTCGTCATTGGGATTTGAACTGGTTTAGACAGATTTGAATAGTTTTGGGGGTACGAAAAGTCCCAGCAGATTTACACACTTGCAGATTAGTATCCGAGATCGTTAAATAAAATGTAGGTGAGGCAATTTATTTACTTTCGGTGACTTGTGGTTGATTAAATCAAAAGAGAGATTTTTAAAAAATTAAATTTAGCTCTTAAAATTGCTAGAGGTTCTGGGATTTGAAGATGATTCTCAAATTTGCCAAGAAAGTTTAGAAGGAAAGAAAAAGGCCATACTTTTGGAATTAGCAAGTAAGATAGATTTGGGTTTAACCAGACACAAATGTAAAGCTGAAATTGTAAGGGAGTTACTCAAACACTTAGGTGTGTCAGAGAAACAGACAAGTGCATTAGAGACAGAAAAACATGAATTACAATGAAAGAAAATGGAGTTGGAAGGTAGAGAGAGAAAGGGAAGAGAGAGAGAGAGAAGATTCTTTAAGAGCTAGGCAGAGCTAGTGAGGTATTTGCAGCACTGTCAGATGAGGGTTCAAGAGATTATGAAGAGGCTAAACAGGCTATTCTAAGTGCTTATGAATTGGAACCAGAAGCATATAGGCAGTGGTTCAGAAACACAAAGAAGGAATCAGGTCAGGCTTATGTTTAGTTCAAAAGAATTTAAACGTAGTCATTTTGATAGATGGGTGCATGCTTTAAAAATAGATAGGACCTTTGAGGCTCCAAGAGAGATCATTCTGCTGAAGGAGTTTAAAAACTCACTTTCAGAGATGATAAGAATTCTTGTGGAGAAACAGAAAGTTCAGGAAATGAGAAGGGCAGCAGAATTAGATGAATACATGTTGGTGCATAAGACAAGCTTTCGGCCAGAATTTCATCCTGTGAGGGATAGAAGTTGGGAGAAGGGGAGATCCTACACTATGAAACCTAGAGTAGAGAACACTGGTAAGAGTTTACCACAGGTAAAAGAAGCCCAAAAGGGTGGAAAGGTGGTCAAAGGCCTCGGGCGTTTTCACTGTTATGGAGTGGGACACAGAAAATTACAGTGCCGGTGCTTTCAGAAGGGCACTGGGAAAAGGTGTTTTCACTGCCAGAAAGTGGGACATGTAAAATCACAGTGCTGGTTGTTAAAGAAAGGCACAGTGGGAAAAGATGTGGCAAAAGAAGCTGAGCTAATGGCATTAGGGAATATTGTAAAGGAGACACCAAGAAGAGCCAAGGAGCTGCAGGAGAGTACACAGCCTAGAGGGCTGGGTATGGAGTTAGAACCTGATCTCGACAAAGAATTTGCCTCTGAGTAAAGTTTACTCAGAAAGAACAGGGGGAAAAGGACAAGAAGTTATAATTTTGAGAGATACAGGATTTAACCAGTGACTGATAGTAAGGAATGATCGAATATGCACTATTTCTGATCTGTTATTCGAGAGTAGTTTGTGGGATAGATAGAACAGAAATTTAGCATTCCTGTATGTAAGATCAGGTTGGAGTGCCAACTCAAGACTGGGGAGGTTACAGTGGGTCTGATTGACAGAGTGTCAGTTTCAGGAATTCAATTGGTTCTTGGGAATGATTGGCAGGAACCAAGGTGGGGTGATACCCCTAGTGGAGAAGCCCAAGGAAGACCAAGAAACTGAGGAGTTAAAATAGAAATATCCTGGTATTTTCCCAAACTCTGTAATCACCAGATCCCACTATCATAAGTCACAATACGAAGTGAAAAGTAAAGAGAAAGGTGAAGGAGTTGAGGTTCAGTTAGCGGACATCCTGTTTGACATGAAGGTGCAGGACACACTCGAACAGGCAGAGGATCAGACAGCAGTGTTTAACCCTGAAAGGCTAAGAGACTTAGAACAGCAAGATGAGATGGTAAAAGATTTATATGTTGATACCTACTCTGAAAAGGAGGCAGAGAATATTCCGGAGGGTTAATATCTGAAAGATACAATCCTAAGGCGGAAATGGAGACCATAGCAGGTCAGTAGTGGAGAAATGGACGAAGTGCACCAGGCTGTGTTGCTGGTAGAGTACAGATAGGAAGTGTTACGAGTAGCACATGAACTATCTGTAGGAGGTCATTTCAGGGTACAAAAGACTCAGACTAAAGTACAAAAACATTTTTATTGGCCTGGAATGCACGTTTGCTAAACATGTCATACATGCCAAATGGTCGATAAGCCACAGGTGGTAATAAAACCAGTGCCTTTGTTGCCAATTCCTACATTTGAAGAACCTTTCATGTGAATTACAATTGATTGTGTAGCTCCCCTCCCAAGAACTAAAAATGGGAATCAGTACTTGTTAATCAGAATGGATGTGTCTACCAGATTTCCAGAGGCAATTCCATTATGGAGTATCAAGGCAAAAAGAGTGGTAGAGGAGTTAGTAGCTTCCTTTACATGTTTTCATCTACCCAGAGAGATTCAGTCAGACCGAGGCTCAAAGTTTACTGCTAGTCTGTTTCAGGAGGTTATGGATAGCTTAGGTATATAGCACTTTAATCCAGTGTGTATCATCCTGAACCCCAGGGAGCTTTAGAAAGGTGGCATCAGATCTTTAAGACCATATTGAGAACATACTGTCAGGATTACCTGAATGATTGTGATAAAGGTATTCCATTCGTATTGTTTGCCATTAGAGATGCCCCAAATGAATCTCAGTTCACTCCCTTTGAGTTAATATTCGGGCATGAGATGATAGGGCCTTTGAAATTAATTAAAGAAAAATTGATTGACAGGACCAAAGTCAGAGATCTCACACTTATATTATGTATCAGAGATAAGGGAGAGATTAAGTCGAGTAGTGAGTTAGCTAAACAGCACCTAAAGAGGGCACAGTATAGAATGAAGGAGGTGGCAGATAAAAGCTCTGAGACTTGGACGTTTTCCCAAGGGACGATGTGTTAGTACTGTTACTAGTGATAGGAGATCCCTTTGAAGCCAGGTTTAGTGGTCCCTATCAAATTGAGAAAAAGTTGAGTCAGGTAAACTATCTAGTAAAGGTGCCAGATATAAACAGAAGGTATGTGAATATGTTGAAACCATATTATACTGGAGAGAAAGAAATGGAGAAACAGGTGTTAGTTACTGCCCAATAGAGTGAGGAATCAAATCCAGATGATGTAGATTTTGATGTGCCTCAAAATAGATTAAAAAATGAAGAAGTCCTTGAGGTGTAGGATAGGTTAGTAAACTATCTGTCTCATGAACATCGAACGCAGTTGAAAGATTTGTTATTGCAGTATAAGGACATATGTAAGAATCAGATGGGGAGGACTAATGCTATTGTACATGAAGTAGATATCAGGAATACAGTTCCAACAAGACAACACCCTTATTGGCTTAATCCTTTCAAAGCCAAACAGGTCCAGATGGAGGTGAAGGCCATGCTCGGTGAGGATATCATCGAACCAAGCCAAAGAGAGTGGAGTTCGCTGATCATATTAGTTCTGAAACCAGACAGGACTCAACAATTCTACATGCATTAACGGAAGGTCAACGCCATTACAAAATTGGACTCCTATCCAATTCCTAGATTGGAGAACTGTATCGAGAAAGTCAGACAAGCCAGTTACATCACTAAGTTGGACTTACTGTGTGGTTATTAGCAGGTAACTTCATCAGAGACAGTGAAAAAAATTTCTGCATTTGTAACCCCAAATGGGCTATATCAGCTTAAGGTGATCCCCTTTGGAATGAAGAATGCACCCGCCACATTCCAAAGACTAATGAACAGAGCTGTGGCTGGGTTAACAAACTGTGCAGTCTATTTGGATGATCTTTAGTAAGTCCTGGAAAGATCACATGGTGCAGTTGGCAGAGCTCTTTGAATGACTACAAGAAGCAAAACTGGTAATAAACTTAAATAAAACGGAATTTGTGCAAAGAGAGGTGATGTCCTCAGGACCTAACAGCAGTAATGGAAGGCTGACCCCACGGAATGCTAAGACGAAGGCCATCCAGGAATTTCCACGATCAACCTTGAGGAAAGATGTGCTTCAATTCTTAGAACTCAGCGGATTCCATCAGAAGTGTGTTCCAAACTTCAGCAATGTAGTGGCATTGTTAACCAATTTGCTGAAGAAGAACACAAAGTTTTGGTGGACAGAACAATGCCAGGAGGCATTCGACCATTTGAAAGCCAAATTAACCACCAAACCAGTTTTAGCTACACCAAACTTTTCAAAACCTTTTAAAGTCACCATCGATGCTAGTGACATAGGAGTTGGAGCTGTACTGTTACAGGAAGATGAGGATGGGATTGAACCGCCAGTTGGTTACTTTTTGAAGAAGCTCAACATCCACCAGAGGAAATACTCCACGATCGAAAAAGAACTATTGAGTTTGGTACTGGCCTTACAACATTTTAATGTGTATGTCACGAACGATGTATTAGAGGCAATTGTGTACATGAGTCATAATCCTCTTACATTCTTAGAATGCTTTAAAGACAAGACTATTAGACTATTTTGTTGGAGTCTTATATTACAGACTTTTAATTTAAAAATCATACGTGTTGCGGGTTGTAAGAATGTAATCGCAGATGTGCTATCACGGATTTAACTGATAAAGTTCAGATGAGATTTGTATTTACATTAAGTTGAATATGGATTAAAATTATCTGTATGTATAGTAATGTGTTTAAAGAATAGAAAATAAATAAAGCCATCTTTTCATTATTATGGTTCATTTTTTTCTTAAGGGTGGTTATGAAGGTTTAAGGGGTACTGTGCCTTTGAGAGTTGAAAGCTAGCAAGGACTTAGAGAATCACACAGTGTACTGGAAAATTTAAAATGTTAGGTTGCCTGGAGACGATAAAAAACAAATTTGAATTCAGCCAATCAGTTTAAATTATGCCCCAAAATACCAAACTCCAATTAAGTTTGAATTTGGTATTCTGACAACATTAACACCAATGAAACAATCCGATGCTTTGGGGTATAAAACCAAAACAAAAATTGAACAGTTGGGGAAGAACTGCCAAAAGATCAACAGACATAGGCTGCTAGTAAGAACTGTCTGAGAGGTACCTGTGGAGAAGGAGTTTGCACAGAGAAAAAATATTGACAATGACTTGGAGAGCACATCTACAGAGGAAGATACAAAGAGAAGATTCGACAACTGGTTGGTTTTGAAACTTGAATTTTTCAGTAAATCTTCATCAGGTGGTTTTATGGGACCAGTATTGTAGAGAGTAAAGTAAAAGATAGGTCAACGAAAAGAGTTATAAATAGTTGTTAGTTAATTATTCTCTGTTAGACTTTAAAAAATAAAGTTGTTAATTTTTACATTAAATCGTGACCTTTGGGCTAGTTCTTCGCCTGTTGAACTTTCACAGATTACTGCACAGGATAAACCTTTTCTGTGTTGCTAGTTTAAATTAACGGGGTGGGGAGGGGGTTACCCTGTGTCATAACAGGAGTCTGACTGAGGAGTGTGAAAGTGTGCTGACTTGGCTGGTCCCAACTTTTGAAGATACCAAAAGTATTTGCCTCTAATTAATAGACACCTGGCAGGAAGGCACCCAAATCTGAGAAAAATGGTGGCCAGCGCACCTAATTAGGGCTGAAAGGTGGGGGTTTGGAGAACTAGCCATTTGGATACAGAACTGGCTGAAAGGTAGAAGACAGAGGGTGGTGGTGGAGGATTGTTTTTCAGACTGGAGGCCTGTGATCAGTAGAGAGCCACAAGGATCGGTGCTGGATTCTCTACTTTTTGTCATTTACATAAATGATTTGGATGCGAGCATAAGAGGTACAGTTAGTAAGTTTGCAGATGACACCGAAATTGGAGGTGTAGTGGACAGTGAAGAAGGTTACCTCAGACTACAACAGGATCTTGACCAGATGGGCCAATGGGCTGAGAAGTGGCAGATGGAGTTTAATTCAGATAAATGCAAGGGGCTGCATTTTGGGAAAGCAAATCTTAGCAGGACTTATATACTTAATGGTAAGGTCCTATGGAGTGTTGCTGAACAACGACACCATGGAATGCAGGTCCACAGCTCCTTGAAAGTGGAGTCGCAGGTAGACAGAATAGTGAAGGCAGCGTTTGGTATGCTTTCTTTTATTGGTCAGAGTGTTTAGTACAGGAGTTGGAAGCTCATGTTCGGCTGTACAGGACATTGATTAGGCCACTGTTGGAATATTGCGTGCAATTCTGGTCTCCTTTCTATCGGAAAGATGTTGTGAAACTTGAAAGGGTTCAGAAAAGATTTACAAGGATGTTGCCAGAGTTAGAGGATTTAAGCTATAGCGAGAGGTTGAATAGGATGGGGCTGTTTTCCTTGGAGCATCAGAGGCTGAGGGGTGACCTTATAGCGGTTTACAAAATTATAAGGGGCATGGATAGAATAAATAGACAAAGTCTTTTCCCTGGGGTCGGGGAGTCCAGAACTAGAGGGCATAGATTTAGGGTGAGAGGGGAAAGATATAAAAGAGACCTAAGGGACAACATTTTCACACAGAGGGTTGTACGTGTATGGAATGACCTGCCAGAGGAAGTGGTGGAGGCTCGTACAATTGCAACGTTTAAAAAGCATTTGGATGGGTATATGAATAGGAAGGATTTGGAGGGATATGAGCTGGGTGTTGGCAGGTGGGACTAGATTGGGTTGGGATATCTGGTCAGCATGGACGGGTTGGACCGAAGGGTCTGTTTGCATGCTGTACATCTCTATGACTCTATGACACTATGAAGAGGCAGGCCACTAACTGGAAGTGGGTCACTGCCATACATTTATTGACATCACAGGTGAGGTTTGGTGGCAGTTCTAGCAGAATTGGTACTCTGAAAGCTGAAGTCTGCAGCCAGGAATCTTTGAAATCACTTGATTTATTTGCAGACAACAGTTCGTGATCATTGTGTTTTGAGGAAGTGTGACACTTCAATCTCATTAAATGATGATGATGGCTCTCATTCTCCTTGTTTCTTCTCCTATAGGTGAAACTGGCTGCTGCAGCCACTAGTTCTAAGGATTCAATATTAACCTCTGAGCTGGAAGAAGAAACTTCAGAGGGTGCAGCATCACATCCTTATTTCACACCTGCACCAGTGCAGGTACATGTAAGTTGGTGCAAGATGCTGGTCATCAACTGAGTTATGTGGAGATAAGGCAGAGATTCCAAAGGAGTTGAAGGAGTTGACATGGACATTGGAGGAAATTATCCAGGCCACAAGAGCTCTGAACCGTCAGAATGCATGTCTTCTCCCATTGAGAGATTAGATTAGATTCGATTACCTACAGTGTGGAAACAGGCCCTTCGGCCCAACAAGTCCACACTGACCCTCCGAAGAGCAACCCACCCAGACCCATTCATCTACATTTACCCCTGACTAATGTACCTGACACTACAGGCAATTTAGCATGGCCAATTCACCTGACCTGCACATCTTTGGACTGTGGGAGGAAACCGGAGCACCCGGAGGAAACCCATGCAGACATGAAGAGAATGTGCAAACTGCACACAGACAGTTGCCCGAGGTGGGAATTAAACCTGTTTCCCTGGCGCTGTGAGGTAGCAGCACTAACCACTGAGCTACCTCGCCGTGGATGGATGACTATCATTGGAGAGCCAAATCTAGGTGTTCCCTTATGGGATACCAGGTATCTATTCCAACCTGCACTCCAATAACTTTTCTCTGAGCTCTGGTGTCCAGAGCCAGGTGGATAATTGGAAGAGGAGCTTGGAGTCTTATTAGGTCCTGGTGCCTCTCAGGAAAGCAGTGAGAGAGAAGTGGAGGTCCTACAGCAGCAGCCACCATAGGGCATCTATAATGAGGACAGCTTCTCCTCCACCCCGTTGCTTTGGACACAAATGTCTGAGTGCCACAGGTACAGACAACCCTCCTGCCGTTGTGCAGCAGACTCCCACCATATGTCAAACTTGGTCTCAGGCAACCAGAGGATGCCCACCATAGCCTTTCCAGGCAAAGGGAGATCAGGGTTAGCACAGCTTGGTGGTGATGGGGAGAAGCATGCCATAGCACCTACAAAGAGTTTGAGAAAACCACTCTGTCATGCATAATTCACATGACTAATACTTTAGCAGTTTTGATGTGAAATGTCTTGACTTATTTCTTAGTAAGTAGCTGTTCCTTACATTTGCAGCTCCAGATACATCAATGCTTAATGTGTATGATGAGCCGGTTATGATGGTTTGTCTCAACTCTTACAGGAATATGTGCTCGTGTAGGCTCCTCAAATTGATATTTACACCATGAATGGGCATCCCTGGTTGATGAATGGGAGATACCAAGAGAAAGTGAGGGCTAATAAAATGGTCTTGTGGATCAACATACAGATTTTTAATTAAATCTTTGCATCATAATTGAATGCGGTGCCTTCCTGGCACCCAGAGCATTCTGTACACTAGCGTGTGCAGCTGTCTGGTGTGGTTCAGTTCCTTCTTCCTCGGAGCCATCCTCATAACTCTCTTGAGAATGGAGTTCCATGAGACTTCCCTTTTCTGGAGCATCAGATTGTCCAAGGCACAGTATATCATGACTGAAAATGGGACTTGAGCAGAAGAGTTGTGGCACAAACATTGAAATCTCATTTTCAGCAGACCAATAGTTCTCATTTGCCTCTCATATACCTACTGATAGAGGAGGTATAATGTGTGGTTTTTGAAGTGAGGTCATTCACCAACTCTCATGGTATCCACCGTCACCCAGAAGCCAAGAGTCCAAAGATTCCTCTTCACAAAATTGTCAATCTTAATTGGTGGGGAGGATGCCAAAATTGACTCAGACTACTCAAGCAGCAGTCTGACATTATCATACTCAAGGAATTACACCTCGCAAGCAATGTCCCAGAAACCATCATCACCATCCCTGGAAATGTACTACAATCGGTTAGAAGCTGGAAAACTTGCAACAAGTGGCTCACCTTCTGACTCCCCAAAGTCCATGATCTACATGGCATGAGTCAAGAGTGTGAAGGAATACTTCCCACTTGCCTGATGGGTGCAGTTCCAATAACAGTCAAAATGCTTGACACCATCCAGGACAAAGTTGCCCACTTAATTGGCATTATATTCACTCCAGCACTCTCACTCAGTAGCAGTAGTGTATAACATCTACAAGATGCGCTGCAGAAATGCAT
The DNA here is from genome assembly GCF_037043375.1 of Chiloscyllium plagiosum. NCBI lineage: Eukaryota > Metazoa > Chordata > Chondrichthyes > Orectolobiformes > Hemiscylliidae > Chiloscyllium > Chiloscyllium plagiosum. The sequence continues at coordinate 36,076,086 of NW_028270148.1, forward strand.
CAAGATTATTTAGCTGCCTTTCAACCTACAGACCACTACCATCAAGAAGGGCAAGCATTACATGGGAACAGCACCACGTGCCAGAGCATTTCACAAACCTCTTGGAGATATGTTGTTCCTTCAGTGACGCTGAGTCAAAAGCTTGGAACTCCCTCCCTAATGGCATTTTGGGAATGCCAACAGCACATGGACTGGAAAAGTTCAAGGAGGCAATTTACTACCATGTTTTTGGGGGCAACTAGGAATGGGTAATAAATGCTGGCCAGTGGGAGCCAGTGCCACCCACAATGAATGAGTGAATAAATAAACCTATTGGTTTATAAACAAACAAGTTGAATTGCCATTTAATCACATCATGCTGATTTTAACCATAAGCAGGACAGCAGCAATCCTGATTGCTCGTTGTAAAATTCACCACCATGTCTCTGCTCACACTTAAGTCGTCTCTAGCTGCAGGAATGTTGAAAATTTTTGAAGCCATTTCCTTTTTAAGGAAGAATGAGTGGAAACATATCAAAATTGTTTGGAGAGAATTCTAAAAAGAAAACATGTGAAAGCTAAAATATGTTGTCTTCCCTAGTAAAGCCAAAAATCCACTAGTTCAGAGGATAATCTAACAAAATTAGCAGATGGAACTGCCGGTCACAAAAAAGATGATGCTGAAGACTGTTCCACAGTACATATATTGGTCACTGAGCTGTAGGTCCACATGTCATTGGCATGCATATGGAAGCTCATATTGTTGTTCCTGATCAAGTTGTCATAGGGTAGTAATCAAGAATGTGAATGCTTAAGGGGGTGTAATGACTATATTGGGATAGGTAGGATTTATATCTCCTATTAACACCTCCAGCTTTGCATTTGTAAATAATTGAAGCTTGTTGTTTACAATGACTTAATGTGTTAATGCTTTGAAATGCATGGCAGACTTTGCACCTTCTTTTCAGTACTTCCTTCTCTTTATTGATCATTGATTTTGAATTTTGCTGAAGAATCAGTTATGTTGCATTTAGCTTAAATGCAGTTTAGAAATATAAGATTGGGGTTTTCAAATGAAAGAAATGGTAGCACAACCAGGAACACATGATAGTTGCAGTTTTTTTAGATGTAAAAAAGGTTGCTGTCATCAAAGGTCTTTTGGACAGTAATAACTGTAATTATGTGAATTGCTAGTCAAGCTTTGCCATGTTATTTACCAAGCCTTTGCATAGTAATTTACTGTTGGCTGTAAGTTAAACAACCAAGTTAAAAATTTGATGGACTCATTTAAGTCCAAAAGCTAACAACTGGAAATGAACCACTTGACTTTTTTCAAAGAGAATGACCTTATTTTTCCATGCAGCAAAGGGCAAATGGCTAATTTATCATAAGATATAAAGCATATTTTATGCAAATGAACTTGTATATTTTACTTAAATAATTTTAAAGAGAAACAGGTACATGGACTTGAGAGAGAAAATAATATTAAGAGCAAGTGTTAGTGTTTGGCTCAAATGTACCACAAAATCAAAAATAAAGAAGACAATTATCAAATATATTTAAAAATGCTGGAAAGAAATAATGGTAACATTAACATTTGCAGTAAATGTTGAAGAAGTGAGTATTATCCACTAAAACATTGGAACATGCCCTAGAAACAGATTAATATTTTATTACTATTCTTTTCCTACATTATAATTAACTACATTTCATTTGACTATGAAGTATTTAGCATTTGCTCAGGTCCTGAAAGACATTCTATAAATGCAGATCTTTCTTCAAATACCGATTATTTTTAGGCTTATCATGCATCATTATGGATTTTCTTGACACCTCTGAGTAGATCCAATGACTCATCAGACTGAGAATTTTCTGATGATTTTCCATATAATTTTGACTGAATTATTTCTGAAATGCTGTTCTGAAGAGTCATAGAGTCATAAAGCACAGGTACAGACCCTTCGCTCCAACTAATATATGTGGACCATAATCCTAAGCTAAATGGTCCCACCTTCCTGTGCTTGGCCCATATCACTCCAAATATTTCTCATTCATGTACTTCTCCAAATGTCTTTTAAATGTTGTAACTGTACCTGCATCCACCATTTTCTCTGGAAGTTCATTCCACACATGAACTACCCTCTGTTTAAAACAAATTCCCCTCATCTCTTTGTAAAGTCTTTCTCCTGTCACCTTAAAAATATGCAGCCTAGTCTTAAACTCCCCTACTCTTGGGAAAAGACACCTGCTTTTCACCTAATCTATGCCCCTCATGATTTTGTAAACCTCTATAAGGCCACCTCTTAACCCTTTGCTCCACTTAAAAAACTCCTGGCCTACCCAGCCCCTCTTTATAACTCACTCTCCATTCCCACCAACATTCTGGTAAATATCTTCTGAACCCTCTCCAGCTTAAGAATATCCTTCCTTTAACAGGGAGACCGGAACTGGACACAATACTCAAGAAGAGGCTTCTCCACGGTCCTGTACAATCTCAAAACATCCCAACTCTGAACAATGAAGGCAAACGTGCTAAACACCTTCTTACCTATCTAATTTATATGTGATGGTAATGTCAAAGAACTATGTACCTTAACCCCTAGGTCTCTCTAGTTTCTCTAGATACTACAACAGTACCCAAGGCCCTACTTGCCTTTATTTTGTTTTACCAAAATGCAGGACTCAAAGCAGGCTTGAAAAGACAAATCTGTTCCTTTTTCCACAGGTGCTGCCAGATATACTGAGATTCTACAGAATTTTCCGTTTTTATTTCAGATCTCCAGCATCCTCTGTATTTTGCTTTTATTCGGTTGCAAGCAACACTATGCATGTAGTGAAAACCTGCTGAAGAATGTAAGGCAGGAAGACCTTAGCATCAATCTGAGCCTGCCAATATCTTTTCTACACTCTGAACATATGTTCTGCAGCTAAAAGGACTCCTAATAAGAACATAAGAACTAGGAGTAGGAGTAGGCCGTCCGGCCCTTCAAGCCCGCTCAGCCAGTCAATAAGATCATGGCTGATCTTTTCGTTGACTTAGATTCATTTACCCACACTCTCACCATATCCCTTAATTTCTTTATTGTTCAAAAAATATCTATTTTTGCTTTAAAAATGTTTACTGGAGTAGCTTCAACTACTTCACTGGGCCATGAATTCCATAAATTAACAACCCTCTGGGTGAAGAAGTTCCTTCTCAATTCAGTCCTAAATCTGCTCCCTCTACATACTATAATCTTGAGGCTATGCTCTCTTGTCCTAGTTTCACCTGCCAGTGGAAACATCCTCTCCACTTCTACCTTATCCATTCCCTTCATAATTTTATATATTCCTAAAAGATCCCCCCCTTATTCTCCTAAATTCCAATGAATATAATCACAGTCTACTCAGTCTGTCCTCATTAGTCAATCCCCTCAAATCTGGAATCAACCTAATGAACCTCATCTGCACCCCCTCCAGTGCCAGCGCATCCTGTCTCAAGTAAGGAGACTAAAATTGCACACAGTACTCTAGATGTGGCCTCACTAGCATCTTGTAGAGCTGCAAAATAACCTCTCTGCTTTTAAACTCAATCCTTTTAGCAATGAAGGATTATATTCCATTTGCCTTCCTAATTAGTTCTTGTACCTACAGGCAACCTTCTGTGATTCACGCACAAGGACACCCTGGTCCCTTTGCATAGCAGCATGCTGCAACTTTTTATCATTCAAGTAATAATCCTTTTTACTGTTACTCCTACCAAAATGGATGACTTCACATTTAATAACATTGTATTCCATCTGCGGGATCTTTGCCCACTCACTCAATATATCTATGTTCCTCTACAAAGTTCCACAGTCCTTTGCACACTTTGATCTGCCAACCATCTTAGTGGTCCCAAACTCCAAATGATCTATATAAATTGTGAATAATTGTAGTCCTAACACTGATCTCTGAGGCATACCAGTAGTCACTGATTGCCATCCAGAACAGCATTCATTTATCCCCATTCTTTGCTTTTTGTTAGTTAACTAATCCTCTATCCATGTTAATAGTTTACCCTTAAAGCCATGCATCCTTATCTTATGTCGCATCCTCTTGTGCGGCAGCTTGTTGAAAGCCATTTGGAAATCTAGGTGCACCACATCCATTGGGCCCCGGTGTCCACCGTGCTTGTAATATCTTCATAGAATTCCAAAAGATTTGTCAAGCATGACCTGCCCTTCATGAACCCATGCTGTGTCTGCCCAACTGGACAATTTCTATCGAGATGCCCTGCTATTTCTTCCTTGATAATAGATTCAAGCATCTTCCCCATACAGAGGTTAAGCTAACTGGTCTATAATTCCCCACCTTGGGTCTACCTCCCTTTTTAACAGTGGCATCACATTTGCTGTTTTCCAATCTGCTGGGACTGCTCCAGAGTCCAGCGAATTTTAGAAAATTACCACCAGTGCACTTGCTATTTTTCTTCCACCTCTTTTAGTACCCAGGGATGCATTCCATCAGGGCCAGGAGACTTGTCTATCCTTAGCTCCGTTAGCTTGTCTAACACTACCTCTTCCGTAATAATGATTATTTCCAGGTCCTCACCTACTTATGTCTGTTTGTCAATTATTGGCATGTTATTAGTGTTCTCCATCATGAAGACTGACACAAAATACCTATTCAATGCCTTGGCCATTTTATCATATCCCATTACTAAATGCCACTTATCATCCTCTGAAGGACCAACTTTTACTTTCGCCACTCTTTTCTTTTTATATATTTATAGTAGCTTTTGCTATCCATCTTTATATTCTGTGTTAGGTTTTTCTCATGTTCTATCTCACTTTTCTTTATAGCTCTTTCTGTGGCTTTCTGCTGACCTTTAAAGTTTTCCCAATCTTCTAGTTTCATGCTGTTCTTGGCCACTTTGTATGCCTTCTCTTTCAATTTGATAGACTCCCTTATTTCCTTAGACACCTACGGCAGATTTCCCCTTTTCTTACAGTCCTTCCTTTGCACTGGAATACACTTTTGCTGAGCGCTTTGAAAAATTGTTTTGAATGTCCTCCACTGCTCGTCAGCTGTTCCACCATAAAATCTTTGTTTCCAATCTACTTTAGCCAAATCCTCCCTCATTCTATTGTAATCTCCCTTGTTTAAGCACAGGACCCTAGTATTGGATTTTATCTTCACACTCTCTATCTGTATTCTAAATTCAACCATACTGTGATCACTCCTTCCAAGAGGATCCCTAACTATGAAGTCATTAATTATTCCTGTCTCATTACACAAGACCTGATCGAGGATAGCTTGCTCCCTCACCAGTTCCATTACATACTGCTCAAGAAAACTATCATTCAACGAACTCCTCCCCAAGGCTACCCTGACTGAGCTGGTTCAATCAATATATACATAGATTAAAATCCCTCATGATAATTGCTATACCATTTTTACAGGCATTAGCTATTTCTTTGTTTATTGCCCATCCAATGTGATGTTATAATTTGGTGGCTGAAAGACTATGCCCATCTGTGATTTTTGCTTCTTAAAATTTCTAATTTCCACCCAATTGCATTCAACCTCATTGTCCAGAGAGCCGATATCATCTGTGGCACCACTCTGACGTCGACCTTGAATGTCAGAGCAACACCACCTCCCTTACCTTCCTGTCTGTCCTTCTGAATAGTCTGGTACAATTAGATATTTAACTCCCAGTCATGATCGTGACCATCCTGTAACCATGTCTCCATAATGGCTACCAAATCATATTCATTCATGATGATATCTACTGTTAACTCACCAAACTTGTTACGACTGCTACGACCATTCAGATAAAGTGCCTTTATGCTAGCTTTCTTACTCTCATGATTTCCAACATCTCTAATAATATCTCCTGAGTCATCCTTCCTTTTTACTTCTTTCATAATCTGCCTTGAACTTAAACCCTCCTGCACACATGCTAACCTGCTGCTTATCTTTTTATTTACCATCATACTTTCTGTCACTTTCCCTTTGCCTTTCCTCTTAAAGTCCTAGTGACCACCCTACTTATTCTTTTCTCTAGAACACTGGTTCCAGTGGATACTGTCCCATCAGTGCAGATCCCCACCCCAGTTCCAAAACTGATGCCAATGCCCCATGAAATGGAACTCCTCTTTCCCACACCACTCCCTTTGCCACATGTTTACTTTCTTAATTTTCTTATTCCTAAACCAATTTGCATGTGGCTCAGGCAGTGACCTGGAGATTATGACCCTTGAGGACCTGTTCCTTAATTTTGTCCCCAATACTTGATAATCCCCAAGCAGATCCTCCATTGCCTATGTTGCTAGTCCCAATGTGGACCACAATAACCGGATCCTACCCCTCCCACTTCAATATCGTTTCAAGCCGGTCAGAGAGGTCCTGCACCTACCACTTGTGTTTTTGCTGCCCCCTCCTGAATGGCCATCTGCACCATGATGCCATGGTCAACTGGCTCATCCTCCCCACAACCCTTTTCCACATCCAGACAGGGAGCAAACATCATAGACCATTCCTGAACTCAGGATCCCTCTACCTGCCTTACTTGCAATCACACCCTGTTGTCCTTGATCCCTAACTGAATTTGAATTACCTAATCTACCGGTGTGACTGTCTCCTGAAACAAAGCATCTAGGTAACTCTCCCCCTCCCACATGGTCCACAGTGTTTGAAGCTCAGATTCCAGATCATCAACTTTGAGCCAGAGTTCTTCCAGCAACCAACACTTGCAGAGATGTGGTCACTGCTGTTCACAATGGGATCAGCCAACTCCCACATTGTGCAGCTACAGAGCATCATCTGCCCAACCATCTCTACTTAGTTAATTTCTTTATTACTTTATATAAATTTGTGAGTTAAATAATACTTCTCTGCTATGGTCTTTTTTCAAATAACCAATGCATAGATAAGTAAAAAAAGAAAGTAAATTTTTAAACAATCACATGATACAGAAGAAATAGAAAAGCCTTACCTTATCAATACACCACAGAGTCCATTTGTTTGGTTAGAGGAAGAGGGTGGATGGGAGACACTACATGTATAGACGCTACTGCCCAAATATATCTCCTGCTCCTGCTGTGAAATGAAGACTGCTGATACTCGAGGTAAGCCCTTTAAGCCCCTTGCAGATGACACCAAAATTGGAGGTGTAGTGTACAGCGAAGAGGGTTACCTCCGATTACAACAGGATCTTGACCAGACGGGCCAATGGGCTGAGAAATGGAAGATGGAGTTTAATTCAGATATATGCAAGGTGCTGCATTTTGGGAAAGCAAATCTTAGCAGGACTTATGCACTTAATGGTAAGGTCCTAGTGAGTGTTGCTGAACAAACAGACCTTGGAGTGCAAGTTCATAGCTCCTTAAAAGTGGAGTCGCAGGTAGATAGGTTAGTGAAGAAGGCGTTTGGTATGCTTTCTTTTATTTGGTCAGAGTATTGAGTACAGGGGTTGGGAGGTCATGTTGTGATTGTACAGGACATTGGTTAGGCCACTGTTGGAATATTGCGTGCAATTCTGGTCTCCTTCCTATCGGAAAGATGTTGTGAAACTTGAAAGGGTTCAGAAAAGATTTACAAGGATGTTGCCTGGGTTGGAGGATTTGAGCTATAGGGAGAGGCTGAACAGGCTGGGGCTGTTTTCCCTGGAGCATTGGAGGCTGAGGGGTGACCTTACAGAGGTTTACAAAATCATGAGGGGTAGGGATAGGATAAATAGACAAAGTCTTTTCCCTGGGGTGGGGGAGTCCAGAACTAGAGGGCATAGGTTTAGGGTGAGAGGAGAAAGATATAAAAGAGACCTAAGGGGCAACGTTTTCACACAGAGGGTGGTAAGTGTATGGAATGAGCTGCCAGACGAAGTGGTGGAGGCGGGTACAATTGCAACATTTAAGAGGCATTTGGATGGGTATATGAATAGGAAGGGTTTGGGGGGGATATGGGCCGGGTGCTGGCAGGTGGGACTAGATTGTGTTGGGATATCTGGTCGGCATGGACGGGTTGGACCGAAGGGTCTGTTTGCATGCTGTACATCTCTATGACTCTATGACTCTAAGAGGGAAATTTTCCTTCCAGGCAGCACTCTGGTCCTCGCTGTCGCCTCTTCCGCTCCTCCTGAAAAATAAGTGCTCCCCATCAGCACTTATTAAAACTATTTAACTACTTACACATTAATTGCTGGTTGATTTCTTTTAGCTGTGATTCTAGAGGCATGTAATGCGTCCTCTGATTGTCGTAAAGTTCTCCAATGATATGACAGGAGGAGAAGTAAGGGAACAAGTGTACTTGACAAAAGGCCATATTCACCTGAATAATCCTCACTGATGTGCTGGTCAAAGACCTGCTCCTTGAGCAATGAGGCAGATATCTGCATTTTAAGGAAGATGTCCTCATTGAAATTTGCCAATTGCCTCAGATATAACTGGTAAAGATGGGCTTTAAGCCTTGTGTGAATCCTAGGGAAAAATTGGTGCTGGAGTCAGATTTCTCCAGGTTCATTAAAATTATCTACAGGCTTTCTTTTAAACTAACCAATGTATCAAATATTTTGTTGTTCATTTCAATCAGTTTTCTTTTGTGGATCGAACTTATTGATCTCATCATCTGAGTCCTCTCCAGCAGAATCAAGGAATGATTTCATGTGCATTTAAGTGGGAACTGGCATTATCCTTGTCCCCTGCCTGGCTGAACCCATCTGAACTAGGCATCTAATCAAGTAGAGATTTTATTCTTCTCATCTATCCCTCAAGATAAACTATTAGCGTTTGAATTGGGTGTAAAGTCAAGTGATGGTGCAATGTCTTCATATTCACCGTATATTCTTACTATTCCTCAATGCTTAGCCAGATTTCTTCTCATTCAGATTTCTTCTGAAAGGTAAAAGTACAGGAGAAATGTTGTAGTGGCTTAAGAGAGAAGCAAGTAAGTGATGCAGGCTTACTCCAATTGTAACATGTAAGTTAGATGATGGCTTGGTTTGAGGTATTGTGGGGTACGACGAGGAAAATTAGATGTGAGGATGCCATCATCTTTGCTGCTTTCTGCCACACTGCTAACCATCTCAGCATAACCACAACCATTCTATTCAATTTCACTTTGCTTGGCAGAACAGGGTTTCAAGAATTTCCCAGCATATTTCTGTAACTATACTTTGGAACGTCATAATGATTTTCCTGAATTCTATTAGATGTCCTCCCTCTTTCTAAATGAAGGCCTCTATAGATCCAATCAGTTTATATCAGGTGAATTGGAATAGACTACAATCATTGACTTGATTTGAGATGGCGGTGTTGGACTAGGGTATACAAAGTTAAAAATCACACAACACCAGGTTATAGTCCAACAGCTTTCGGAGTGCCGCTCCTTTATCAGGTGGAAATTGGACAACCACCTGATGAAGGAGTGGTGCTAGTGCTTCCAATTAAACCTGTTGGACTATAATCTGGTGTTGTGTGATTTTTAACATCATTGACTTGTGATTTGAAATGAATTCTGTAATCAGATATTTGAGTAAAGGCAATGCTCAATTTTTTTGTTCATCACATTTGATGGAAAATAACTCACTGTACATATTATAATAAACATCCCTTTACAACTGCAGAGAAATGTAATATTATGCCAGGAAATGCTACTTTGTCATAAATGGCCAAAGAAATTCTTCAGCGATGTAGACATTAAACATAATGTCCTTATGCATTGTGTATCACAGATAATATGAAATTTAGTGCGGTGATAAATAGTGAGGAGGACAGCATTAGATTACTGGAAGATATAGATGGGCTAATCAGTGGCAAGTGTAATTTAATTTGGATAAGTGTGAGGCACTGCAGTAGGGCAGGTCAAACAAGGCAAGGGAATACATGATGAACAGTAGAACTGTGAGAAGCATCAAGGTTCAGAGGGACCTTGCTGTGCATGTCCATTGATCCCTTGATAGCATGACAGGTAAATGAAGTAGTTAAGAAGGTTAATGTCTTTATTAGCTGAAGTGTAGAGTTTAAGAGCAACTGTATATAATGTTGGTTAGTCTGCAGCCAGAGTATTGTGCGCAGTTCTGGAAACCATGTTACAAGAGAGATATGATTGTACTCAGAGGTGCAGAGGAGATTTACCAGCATGATGCCTTGGCTGGTGAGTTTTAGTGATGCAGAGAAATTGGATAGACTGAGGTTGCTTTCCTTGGAGCAGAGGGTAGACATGACTGAGATGTATAAAACTATGAGGGGTGTGAATAGGGTAAACAGAAATGAACTTCTCCCCTTGTCGAACCAATGACCAGGGGCATAGATTTAAGGAAAAGTCTAGGTACGTCTGTGACAGGTGGAATTTTAACTTTGATTTTGACTGCTTTGCCTATTTTGATTTAATTTTGCCATTTTTGTTAATCTGATTTTGTATCAATGTATTTGTATTTCCAGGGAAAATAGCCTCAGTCTATTCAGCTTCTTCTTATAGCTCAAACCCTCTAACCTTGGCAACATCTTTGTAAATCTTTTCTGAACCCTTACAAGTTTCACAACATCTTTTCTATAGCAGCAAGACCAGAACAGCATTCAGTATTCCAGTAGTGGCCTAACCAATGTTCTGTACAGCCACAACATGATGTTCCAACTGCTGCACACAATGCACAGACCTTGGAGTACAGGTTCGTAATTCATTGAAAGTGGAGTCACAGGTAGCTAGGATAGTGAAGAAGGCATTTGACATGCTTGCCTTTATTGGTCAGAGTATTCACATTTTTTATAAATCTAATCTCACACAACATCACTCCACTGTTCCCAGACTACATTGGTTCTTGGTTAACTTAAGCAATATATCAATTTTAATATTCTAATCTTTCTTTTCAAGTTCTTCCATGTATTTTGGTGTCCCTATTCTTGTAATCCCCTTGAGCCTGTAAGATATTTGCATTCCTCTATTGAGGATCCACTTTTTGTGGCTGTGTATATGTCCTAAGCTCTGCAATTTCTTCCCTAAACTTCTCGACTATTCTACGTGTCTGTGTGGATTTCCTTCCCACAGACCAAAGATGTGCAGGTCAGGTGGATTGGCCATGCTAAATTGCCACAATGGGCAATTTAGCATGGCCAATCCACCTGACCTGCACATGGATATGCAGGCTAGATGGATCACCCCTGGGAAATATAGGGTCACGGGCTTAGGGTAGGGGGTGGGTCTGGGTGTGATGCTCTTTGGATGGCCGGCGCGGACTCAATGGGATAAATGGCCTGCTTCCACACTGTATGGATTCTATGATGCTATGTTCTCTCATTTAAGACGCTCTTTAAAACCGACTATTTTTACTAAACTTTTGTTAATCTGTCCCTTATTACCTTATATGATCCAGTGTCTAACTTGACAACACTGCTATGAAGAGTCTCAGTATTTTATTACATTAAGGGTGCTGTTTGAATAGAAGTATTGTTGGTATCAACCCTCTGACATATTAGGAATGGCATTTATGGTTGGCAAGAATGCTCATGGTTACATATAAGCCTATTTTTCATCTGCAATCCTTAATTATTCTAAGGAGTGACAATTGCAAATATAGATTCCTTTTTAAGCTGAAACAAATGAGTTTTCTTTTAGTGATGCAATATTCTTTTGTCCAGTGGAGAGCAATTTTATCATTGGCTCTGCATTGGATGGGTAGATCTGGTATATAAAAGTAATTTGTAATTAATCAATATTAATGTAAGTTCCACTGGCAAGTACAGAATTTAATGCAAGGTTTTTTTGGGTTCGATACCTCTGGCAACTTTCATGTAGATATTATATCCCCAGTAATCGAGTGTGCACCCTGGTCTGATTCATATTTAGCAAAATGAAATCAAGACCTGTATACCAGCTGTCAGAATATATGCAATAGGATTCCCAACCTTGATAAAATCATTTAATCCCTACAGAGTGGAAGCAGGCCATTCAGCCCATCAAGTCCACAACAAACCTTAAAAACACATCCCACCCAGATTCTCTTCATTCCTATAACCCCACATTTCCCATGGCTAATCCACCTAATTTACACATCCCTGTACACTATGGGCAATTTAACATAACCAATCCATTTAACCTACATATATTTTGGACTGTGAGAGGAAACCAGAGCACCCGGGGCAAACCCACACAGACACAGGGAGAATGTGCAAACTCCAAATCCCTGGTGCTGTGAGACCGTAGTGCTAACCAATGAAACACTGTGCGGACCCTTTTGAAAGCAGATTGATTATGCATTATCAGTCTAAGGCTTGAACTCTGACTTTTGTTTCATGGTCAGATATGGGAGAATTCCTGCATCTGCAAACCTGACCTTTAAAAATGGCTGCCACACTTGCAGTTTATGATGTGGGTGTGGTGGTTGGGCTGCATTTGACATGGGTGTAGATGATCTGGGAAAACTTGAGAAGGATGCTGAAGTTGGAGGGAATGTGCAAGAGGCCTGCCTTGGAGCATCAGCACTGTGTTCAAAGTTCAAAAATAAAGATTAGCACAAACATCCCTGCAGCCCTTACCCCTCAATACCCACTCATTCCCTGTGCTGTATCCATGTCTCCACTTGCCACTTATTGGTCTGTACACATACCATTTGGCCACCTAATACTTTTCACATCAACCTTCATCGTTATACTCATCTGCATGGCTCCCACACCATCCATGCCAACCTATCCATCATGCTCTTCTCATGGTCCCTTATAACACCTATGTCAAGCTAGTGCTAACAAATTTCAGTGCACACACCTCACCCTCCACTTTTTGTACTGTCAGCCTCATACCAACTCCTCTCATATTTGCCATTGATGAACTTAAAAATCCATGCACAAATAAGTGAAACTAAAGTTCTAGTAATTGAAGTAAATGTACTTTTCACAATATTTAGAAAAAAAACACTCATTCATAAAGACACTAACTCCTTAAACCTTGTGTAAATACACAGTTCATTCAAGTACAACAAATGTTGGAATTTATAGTCCCATATTAGAGTACAAAATCACTTCTCAGCTGTCAGTCAAACTGTGAATTGGAAAGTAACCTATTGTGATCATATTTTCTTGTGAAATCAGTTATGCAGCAGCAATCCAGTCATAGAGATTACAGCATGGAAACAGACCCTTCGGTCCAACTCCTCATGCTGACCAGATATGCCAACCCAATCTAGTCCCACCTGCCAGCACCTGGCCCATATTCCTCCAAACCCTTCCTATTCATATACCCATCCAGAAGCCTTTTAAATGTTGCAATTGTACCAGTCTCCGCCACTTCCTCCGGCAGCTCATTCCACACCCATACCACCCTCTGCGTGAAAAAGTTGATTCTTTGGTATCTTTTACATCTTTCCCCTCTGACCCTAAACCCTCTAGTTCTGTTCTCCTCCACCCCAGGGAAAAGACTTTGTCTATTTATCCTATCCATGCCCCTCATGATTTTGTAAACTGTGTAAGGTCACCCCTCAGCCTCCGACGCACCAGGGAAAACAGCCACAGCCTATTCAACCTCTCACTATAGCTCAAGTCCTCCAACCCTGGCAACATCCTTGTAAATCTTTTCTGAACCCTTTCAAGTTTAACAACATCTTTCTGATAGGAATGAGACCAGAATTGCACACCATATTCCAACAGTGGTCTAACCAATGTCCTGTACAGCCACAACATGACCTCTCAACTCCTGTACTCAATACTCTGACCAATAAGGGAAAGCATACCAAACACTTTCTTCACTATCCTATCTACCTGCAACTCCACTTTTTAGAAGGAGCTATGAACCTGCACTCCAAGGTCTCTTTGTTCAGCAACACTCCCGAGGAACTTATCATTAAGTATATACGTCCTGCTAAAATTTGCTTTCCCAAAATGCAGCACCTCCCATTTATCTAAATAAAACTCCATCTGCCACTTCTCAGCCCATTGGCCCATCTGATCAAGATCCCGTTGTAATCTGAGATAACCTTCTTCGCTGTCCACTACACCTCCAATTTTGGTGTCATCTGCAAACTTACTAACTATACCTCTTATGCTCACATCCAAATCATTTATATAAATGACAAAAAGTAGAGGACCCAGCACCGATCCTTGTGGCACTCCACCAGTCACAGGCCTCCAGTCTGAAAAACAACCCTCCACCACCTCTGTCTTCTACCTTTGAGCCAGTTCTCTATCCAAATGGCAAGTTCTCCCTGTATTCTATGAGATCTAACCTTGCTAACCTTGACAACGTTAACAGTTCTTTGATAATTTGTAAATTCCAGTGACCTCATGCATTTTGTGCAGACAAGCAGATCTATTTTTAATTATCCAAAATATCACTTGACTTCACCTAAAATGGTACCTCACCAAAGTGTACCTTACCTGTACCTTTCCTTTAAACGTGTCCTGAAACCTCTGTAAAAGAGTTTCAAACAAATTTATGAGGTTCAGACATATTCTTAGTTGGTCTGACCTGCACAATTTAGGGTTCAGGTTCAGACACAAACATCACTGAAATTGCAAAGGAATCAAGGCAGCCAATGAATTACATGGCCAAATACCTCTGCAAACCATGCAGGCATGAATCCCAAGCCATATGTGCAAGTGCCATTATCAGGAATGGGACTTGGAATTTCTAGCTACTTTTGCCATTTTTGCCATGACAAAGAGGCTCTCAGTCCTGGTGAAAATCTGGGCCTTAGCTTAGAATGAACAAATTACATGCTGGTACATAAGTGATCCGTATGTAATGTGACATAAAGGTATGTTTACTTCTCTAAATTTCTTGGTGCATAAGAGACACCAACCACTACTAATTACTCTAAAGAAACAGTTATCATTTGAACATGAGTTCAGCTGTTCAGATGGCTGGCACTAAACTTTAAAGTAAAAGCCCAGAAAATCCATGGGCTAGACCACATGGTTCCGTTTTGACAACAAACCCAATTTAGTCACTGACTGGCATTAAATTATCTTTTGCCGCTTCTGGGACTCCAAATTGGAGTTAAGTTTGCTCCATTTCATACTGGCCTTCTCTTGTTTTCTCTGATATTTTTCTGCTGATATCTTTATAATGACAATCTCACTGATGATCAACTTGACAATTTTCTACTGTTTACGATCACCTTGATGTCAATTCTTGTATGCGTTTATGGTCATTTTCATTTGATTCTACAGTGGCCGGATGTCTTGCGTTGACTGACTGACTATTCACAACAGGATCCAGAGTAGACTGATATAGTACGTAGTTATTGTGCATTATCGATTATTTCCCTTCAAAAAGCAAACAGAAAGATTAAAGGCACTATGTGTGGACTGATTTGCATGTGAACGCTGGTTTCAAATGGCACACCATAATAGGAATGGTACTCACTGCTAAGGCTTCCATGACTCCCAAATCATGATTCATCTTTTTGAATTGCTATTGTTAACAACTCAACTAACAAGTCCTTTAGTGTATGAGTATGGTAACTTGAGGAAGCAGCAACTTCTGGTGACTCATTGCTACAGGACTTGCAGCAATACTGGATTTTCCCTTTTTCTTCCTTGAGGTAGTTCAACTTGTCAGTCACTATTAATGGCCAGCATGGTAGGTGCATTCATAACATGTTTATTGGCTCAACGAGTTGAGTAACAAACTGTAAATCCTGCTAATATGCCTATGGCAGGCGATAAGATTGGAAAGGAATGCTTAATGAAGAATAAGCTCCCTGCAAGCCTGTGGTAACAACCTAATGATATATTCCAGGAAAACTTTGCTAAGGAAACAGACATAAGAATGTGCTGTGTTTGCTTCATAAGTGACCAGGCTTGAGATGAGAAAAGGAGAAATGAGAAATAGTGACTGGGGTTTATCAGGTGCATGGAATGAAGGTGCACTGAAGACAACTGGACTGGTTCTGGGAAGTGAAATAGCAGTTTCAGTGTTTGTTTGATGGCACATCCACCACAAGGTTCAGGTGTATTAATACATAAGAATCTCTTCTCTCGAATGAGCAGCTACAAAAATATATTAATTAAGCATCTTGATCCACTGTAATGTAATGTGCATTTTCTATGTGTTCAAGATGTCCAATTCACAAAATAAATCGCATGTTCTGTTTCAAGTAGTATGCATAGAAGGAGGTTAACAATTCAATTCGGCGTCAACAGATCATAAAGCAGAATTTTTCCTAACCCTTCAGCAGCCTAGGCAATGGCTAGAAATGTGGGAGCATAGGGTGCAATTAACCTGTCTATCTAATTTCTCCCCACTTTGCCCCTTGATCTGCATGCATATCAAATTAACAAGCTAGATGTAATCATGCAGTGTCCTCCCATCAAAGCTAGGGTGGTGTTGACATCAATTATTCCCTCCTTCCACATTAAACCTTTCTTTCTGCATTAACTCAGGAAGCCCAACTGGAAGGGAACATCATTTATTACTGAACACTAAAACAGAGCCAGAGCTCATGGCACGCACAGGCTAATCCCAGCCAAGGACAGGACATTCTGCATACTTATCGGTAGGTCTGCTTTCTTTTCCCTCTTTTTACTCAGAAGTGCTATCGCTCACAATTGAGCGACTTCCCCACCACCAAAATCACTGTGAATTGTTTGTGTTATTTGTTTCCTTTTTTAACACCTAACCAGTAACCATCTGTGTTGCCAATCAAATAATTACATGCAAAGCTCTTTAAGGACAATGCAAGCCATCATATGTGAGGGAAAGGTAGACAGAGCAGGAAGAGGCTGAATCAAAATTGATTTGGAAGGGGAGATAAAGTACTGTTCCCACTGCAGTTCTCACCCTTCTCCAAAGGCATCAAGAGATTAGTAAATACCACGTGTCCCTCTCCAAGGACACCCAGACACAAATGTAGCTGTGGCAGGCAGTCAAGAGAAATGGCACCCCCCACCACCACCCCACAGCCCACTGCCTGGATCTGTTAATAGCCAACTTAGCGAGCCTAGGAGCAAATCCATGAAGGGTCCGTCTCCATGCTGTACGACTCTGTGTCTTCTGACTTTCCCACACCACTCTGCACTGGATCCTCAAAGATCAGTAGTATGGGCCAAAGTACAATCAAAAGCATAAGAAAATATTTTTCAAGTAGCTAATAAGGAAGTGTAATTGTCCACAATCAATATATTAGTACACGGGACTGCTGCATGCAACACCCTCTATCCAAGATTCCTGATAAAAATGGGATGACTCCTGCATACA
Organism: Chiloscyllium plagiosum; assembly: GCF_037043375.1. Taxonomy (NCBI): domain Eukaryota; kingdom Metazoa; phylum Chordata; class Chondrichthyes; order Orectolobiformes; family Hemiscylliidae; genus Chiloscyllium; species Chiloscyllium plagiosum. The sequence continues at coordinate 36,093,213 of NW_028270148.1, forward strand.
GAGCCCTCCACTGGGGATCCCCACCACCTGGTGTTAACTAGGCACATCAAGGGGTGTCTGGATGATAGATGAAGGATGAAATGAATAGTGTGCAGCAGAAGCCTATACAAAATGTCCCTTGGCACCAAGTGGACAGACATGGAGGACATTCCCATGAGGTGGTTCAGATTGTGGTGTGCAGACTCCCGAGGGAGGTTCAGTGCCCTGTGGCTGATGTGAAATTCCATCTGGGGAGGGATTCCACTGCACATCCTCCTACCTGTTCACAATACAGTGTCTGAGCAATGCCTTTTTTCAGGTAACAGATGGCATGGCCACTAGCTGGATATCCACCGTCACAGTTTGTCATTTTCTGCAGCAACAACCAGCCCAGGCCTCCACCACCCAGCACATCCCCTACTCTGGCCACCCTCATAGCCACTACCCTCCCTTCACCCACCAGCCACTTGAACCTGTGTTGACGAAGGTGAGTGACCACTTCTTCAAAGAAGCATGTTTGCATTGGTCTGACCAGAAGACTGTACACATTCACAAAGTGAAGGACTGTACCCCTAATTGGACAATTGAGTGAATAAATGGCCTGGTGCCAGCTCCTTGACCCCCAGGATCTCCAGTCAAAAATGTAGTGCCAACAATCCAGAGCCTGTTGGACATTGTCAATATGACCCATATTTTTCTGCAGCAACTTCTGGAGTTTGTTAGACCATGTGTTGTGCAAATTCTCTGTTGCATTTGTCTTCAAAATTATACTTCATCAATAAATAATTGGCAGTAAAATATCTTGGAACATCCTAAGGATGTACAATTATTAATGCAGATGTTTTCATGGCAGCCCTGACTCAATTTGTTTTCAGCAAGGACTCATTCCAGGACTTCGACACATCATGGCTGATACTCAAGCGCAGTGCTAATGAGAATTTTTTTAAGGCTGTGTATGTGTTCTTGGATGATAGTGTAAAAAAAAGTCATCCCACTATTTTGAAAAAGAGCAGCAGTGTTATCTTTATTAGCCTGGCTAATATTTATTTCTGAATCAGCATCAGAAAAAATAGATTATCCAGTTTTTATCATGTTTTTGCAAGTTTTGTGTGTGTTTATTGGCCACTAAATTTTCTATGCTTTAACAATGACCATACTATAAAATTGCTCATTGGCTGTAAAGCACTTTGTGACATCTGACCATTATGAACAGTGCAATATAAATGCAAATCTTCTTACTCTTTTATCCATTGCACACAACTAACTTTACTGGATTGCCAGGAACTGGAATTAGATCAGAGTGGTGCTGGAAAAACACAGCAGATCAGGCAGCATCCAAGGAGCAGGAAAATCGATGTTTCGGGCATAAGCCCTTCATCAAGAATAGCGGCAGGAAGCCTCCAGGGTGGAGGCTTCCTGCCTCTCTTCCTGATGAAGGGTTTTTGCCTGAAATGTTGATTTTCCTGCTCCTCGGATGCTGCCTGATCTGCTGTGCTTTTCCAGCACCATTCTGATCTAAACTCTGGTTTCCAGCATCTGCAGTCCTCACTTTTGCCGAGGAACTGGATTTAGACTTAGATGGTAATAATGGTGAACACCAAGAAGCCTCCCTGTTACTGGTTCAGCAAAATCTGTGAGATTTCTTTGTTACACCTCTTAAAGAAAAACTATTCTTCTGTTTACTTTCTTTTTGATGCCTCTTCCTTGTAAGTATGGTCCTCTGCATTGAATATGTAAGCGCAAGTGAAAACTATTCATGCGACATAGTTAAACATGTTCACAAATTTAGACTAAAGGCACAGCAGCACTTAAAGCTGTCCTCTGAGAGATACTAAGGAAAATCCTTTGCCGTGCTGTTTAAGAGCTTTTTTTTACAAGTGCTGAAGAGTGACGGTGTCCGAAATATGTAATAAAATCTGTACCACACCTTTAGGGCTATATTTTCCTTTACTCATGAATTTATCTAAGAAATAGATAACTATAAATTTGAAATTAGATCAGAATTGGAGCAAAACCTCACTTCTAATGATTAATATGTTAGCTATGTTATTATGGAAGGACTCTCCGATGTGCAATCATACTTGAGTTATTTGGGTTATTGTAAACTGTCAATCAGTTAACAATTGTTTATCACTTTGACCCCACTTTGCCAATAATAACATTTTTAAAAAGGAAAGGCATCTTATTGTACATAATTCCTGAGATGAATTACATTTTAAAATAAGAAGATCAAAGTGGCGCACAAATGTGCTGTAATTCAGACTACTGGTAAATTAAACATACCTGAGAATCTACAGTTGCTGTGTCTCTAGTCTCAATCAGACTACCTCGTTAATGTGAGGTTTCTTGTCTGCTCTCTCTGTTGGGGAATGGTGGTGGTAAGTTTCTAAGAATTCTAAGAAAGAAAGTACTGTCCAGCAACGTCCAAAGCTTGATCCTAAGTTTATATTCCGTTAGTTGTTTCACAGTTAAGAAGTATAGTGTTTTTTGTGAGCTGCAACAGAGTGACCAGTACCTGTGTACTATAAATGAACAAGTTAAAACGTTCAAGTGTAGAGACTGCATTGTTTTTGATTCTCTATTTCTTGGACTATGAACTAAATAGGAGAATACTGTTTTAAACCAAGGATATTATATAAAGAGAGGCTGTATTTTTAAAAAGCACACTTATTGGAGCTCATTTTAAATTGTAAACAATGTTGCATTTTCCCTGGAACAGTAAAAGCAAAAGCAGACACCACAGAGCTGCTGGATTTTCATTTTCAGGACAACTGCTTGACAATAATGTTTTGTTTGGCTCCTGACTAGAGGACCTTGGCCCATATATTGGACCAGTGCATCAGAGAAGCTCTCACCCTACAAAGTGAATGCATCAAATAATGTCTCTTTGTGCCTCTATCCTACGTGAAGATATCAGAAGGTCTCCAGTCACATCTGTCTTCCACTCCCTTTCAATGCATGTCTCCTGTTGAAAAGAGAAAAATCACCTTTAGGCACTCTGAAACAGGCAAATTCACAACCAGTGAGTGAATGACTGAATATCAGTTGCAAACAACCTTGTTCAACTTTATAGAATTGAAAAGAAGGAAAGGAAACAACTTCTCAATTCTGTGATATAGACTAATATTAAATTGTATTTCTCTGATTTTATTTTCTTTTCCATTCTTAATATACATGTCCTTGTGTGTCTACCTATATGGCAGAGGGAAAATTTAAGAAAGGATGGAGTTTAAGTTGTTACAGAGTTATAGACTAATAATGCTTATTTCCTGTTTGCCTTTGAATAAAGCCAATTTGTTTGTAATAAAGTTATTTTCTTGTTATGTATAGAAATCTGGTGAACATTTTCTTTTAGGTCAGTCTTTCAGTCAGGTATATCAGGGACATTGGATAGTTTGACTAAACGTTTACATTTGTGGTGACTCTGGGAATAGTGCATTTTGATTTCCAGCATACTACTCCATTGAATCATGACAAAAAGAATAGACGGCAGAATATTGGGAGGAAAAAACTTGCCAAATTGTTGTAATAGATCTTTATGGAAAATTACTTTTCAGCACTAGCACAGGAGAATATTACATTATGTTGATTAATCTGCTAAAACTTCACAGTTTTGTTTAAACACCATAAAGTTCAGTTCTTAAATTTACTTTGAAAGAAGTTTGATCTTTTCTGAGGATTCACATGTTACCTTTGAGACAAAGTGTACAAATGATATTATTAGATTAGATTACTTACAGTGTGGAAACAGGCCCTTCGGCCCAACAAGTCCACACCAACCCTCCAAAGAGCAGCTCACCCATACACCTACACCTAACACTACGGGAAATTTAGATTGGCCAATTCACCTAACTTGCACATTTTTTGGACTGTAGGAGGAAACCAGAGCACCCGGAGGAAACCCACACAGACACGGGGAGAATGTGCAAATTCCACACAGACAGTTGCCTGAGGCAGGAATTGAACCCGGGTCTCTGGCGCTGTGAGGTAGTAGTGCTTATCACTGTGCCACCATGCTGCCCTATACACTTGGTGTTATGCTCCCATTCCCAACCTGTGGGAATTATATGACTTTAATCTGATATCTTTAAGAATATTATTGAATTGACAAGCATTGTACTGTGACCATCGAACAAAAGATTATGTGATTCCTCTCTCTCTCTCTCTCTCTTCAGGAAAAGCACATCCATAGCAGTCAGGTTGAGGTCAAACAAAGGTAATAACCAAGGAGAATGGTGCTTTTAGGGAATCTTTTTGCACCTAGTACCTTCTTATGTATACAAGTGTTTTGCAAGCGTTAACAAATGGTACCTTTGAGGTAAGCCAAAAGGTGACCTCAGCCAAAGTGATGGACAGTGGGAAGGTGACAATTCGAACACCTGTCTGATGGCCATTGACCAGAGATACTCAAACAAGCAGTTAGAGTAGCACAAACCATCAGCCCTAGATGTAATGTAAATTAACAGATGCTTTGGTAGAAGTGGGGAGGGTGAGGGGTTAGTGGGTTGAAGGGGCAGTCCTCATCAAGCAGCTACCTTTTCAGATGTAAGGAAACTGAAGAAGAATTTTCTATCACCTCAAGAAAGAAAGAGAACAATAGAGGAGAACATAATCTTTGTTTCCACCTGTTATGGATTGTAAGCTTTTCCAGTTAATGGACATCTGCGTCATATTTAAACTATTGCTTCTTAATATTTGACTTAATAAACTAACTTATGAGGTTGGCTCTCTTTTTGGGTAATCTGTGGCCCCTGAATACAAAACTTACAAAAAGTAAAACCTAGAAAGTTCTCTGTGTAAATAACAAGTCAATAAACCTCAAAATGAAATGATAGGCAAGAAACAAATAGAAGGCTTAGAAAGAGGTTTGATAATCTAAACAGCTACTTTATCTTAAGGGAATCTGCTGAGTCAACAGCCTAGAAATTAGATTGCGCAATATTTTAGCTATTAAAGTATATCCAAGGGCTAGGAGGGTAAGCACCTAGAGCTGACTCCCCAAAACTTGTCCGTCCTCTACAAGGCACAAATTAGGTGTCTGATGGAAGACTCCCCACTTGCCTAGATGGGTGCAGCTACAACAGCACTCAAACTTGACACCATCCAGGATAAAGCAGCCTGCTTGATTGGCACCACATCCACTTCGTCCACCACCGACACTGAGTAGCAGCAGTGTCTACTATCTACAAGATGCACTGCAAAAATTCACCAAAGATCCTCAGACAGCACCTTCCAAACCCATGACCACTTCCATCTAGAAGGACAAGGGCAGCAGATTCATGGGAACACCACCATCCACAAGTTCCCTTCCAAGCCACTCACCATCTTGACTTGGAATTATATCAACGTTCCTTCACTGTTGCTGGGTCCAAATCCTGGTACTCCTTTCCTAATGGCATTGTGGACTATCCCATAGCACATGGCCTGCAAAGGTTCAAGAAGGCAGCTCACTACCACCTTCTCAAGGATATTTTGGGACAGATAATGCTGGTCAGCCAGTGATGCCAACATCCCACGAATGAATTAGAGTCATAGAGATGTACAGCATGGAAACAGATCCTTCGGTCCAACCCGTCCATGCCGACCAGATATCCCAACCCAATCTAGTCCCACCTGCCAGCACCCGGCCCATATCTCTCCAAACCCTTCATATTCATATACGCATCCAAATGCCTCTTAAATGTTGCAATTGTACCAGCCTCCACCACTTCCTCTGGCAGCTCATTCCATACACGTCCCACCCTCTGTGTGAAAAGGTTGCCCCGTAGGTCTTTTTTATATCTTTCCCCTCTCACCATAAACCTATGCCCTCTAGTTCTGGACTCCCCCACCCCAGGGAAAAGACTTTGTCTATTTACCCTATCCATTCCCCTCATAATTTTGTACACCTCTATAAGGTCACCCCGTCAGCCTCCGACGCTTCAGGGAAAACTTCCCCAGCCTGTTCAGCCCCCCCCAAAGCTCAAATCCTCCAACCCTGGCAACATCCTTGTAACTCTTTTCTGAACCCTTTCAAGTTTCATAACATCTTTCCGATAGGAAGGAGACCAGAATTGCATGCAATATTCCAACAGTGGCCTAACCAATGTCCTGTACAGCCGCAACATGACCTCCCAACTCCTGTACTCAATACTCTGACCAATAAAAGAAAGCATACCAAATTTAAAAAAACTTTCCAAACATCTCTGGATTTAGGCCCGGGGTCAGCCTCACAGCCAACCAATCCTGTCTGCCCATCAGTGAGATCAGTGACTTGCTGATGGATATATGTACATAGTGCTGGAAGTAAGACTGATCAATCAATCAATGTCTTGTCACCAGCTACTTCGGCAGATGTGATGACAGTGCAACTGGATCATACCCTAATTTGGCCACAATCTAATATTGAAGCTGTTATGTACTTGCTAACTTGTTTTATTGTTTCAGGAAATGATCTACCAGTCTTTAACTCTTAACACAACAGTTCTGTCTATCTCTCTCCCTTACTGAGATGAAACCTCTTTATTACCAAATAATTTAAGCACACCTCCTACTGTAACAAACAGACATTTTCCTGGTCCTAGCTGAACTTCAGTCATGTTCAGTAAAGAACCTCAAGTTTTCATAAAATTAAATTGTGATTAAAGAAGCTACTTTAATAGCCTCCATATTTGTATTAATAATGTTTGATGTATTTGGTTATGACTTTTCCTTCCTTTTGAGATTTGTGACAAGTCCCAGGTCTCTCAATAGATTTCTGATAGTAGCATAATGAGCTTGAGAAAACCAAAGATTTATGTTTCCAACTCAGCTTTGATTAGTTAGCAATGGTAATATAAATTATAAATACTCATATATATTAAAGATCCCTAAACTTGCTTAATTAAATCTTGTAAATAACTTGAAGTTTTTCTACATTAGTTAGTTTCACTGAGTTCTGTTTGTTAAGATGAAACCTGACATTTCCTAACATTGTTGCAAAAATCTTTTACGTGAACATACATCAATGATAGAGATGCTATTTACCAATTAACTAACCACGGCAACTTGTAGATTGACATTTTGGATTTCTCTCATTCCCTTTGTGAAATGCTGGAGCTTTCTTTCTCAAATTCAAGTGAAAAATAAATCTATCAAATAATAATTTGAAATTCCAGCTTCTTATTTGGAAGAACTCATTTTTCAAATTTGTTCGGAAAGCATGTAGGATCCAGTGCAATGCTTGTTTTGGGAGGCAAGTATGAGAACTGACTGACTTTTTAGCATTTCGCAAGTTGCATCCATATGGCAGTCCATGTCTTGAGACTAAAAAATGACTGTAAATAGCACACGATAAGCCCAGTAGAAATTTATTACCTCAGTATTTTAGTGTTTTCTGAACCCTATTTTTACTATTCTTTAGGGTATTTTTGAACTGAAAGTGCCAGATGGGCAACCTTTACACAGTGAATTTCCTCACAGTTTATTTGCTTTAATGGTTCAGAAATGCTGTTACCAGCCTTTTTAATGAAGAAAGTTAAATTTTGACAGTTTCCTTTGTCCTTATGCCTTTCAAATGCTTTGCCAAAGTTTCTTTCAAGCTGTTGTCACATTCACCTACGAGTTGCCACTGGCTTCATTTCCAAAATTTAAAGCAAGAATTGGTGGAAAAAGACTTCGTGAATTTCTGAGGACTATACATATCTGCTGTGCCAGGAGCAAGCTATATTCATTTTAACGCAGTAGATGCAAGAATGATGTATTAAAGAGAAAAGTGAGGTGATTTGATAGAGAAAAGGAGGTAATCATATTTCAGAAAAAAAATTCTGCAGGTATGTAATACATTTTTAAGCATGTTTTGTTTATCTGTCAGAACACATACTTGCTTCTGGTTGTTTCACATAAAGTTGGAAAATTAACAGATTTTCTAAACCTGCCCATCCTGCATTCTCATCCAATATCAGAAGCAGATTTTATCATGCTTATTCTAAGTGCCACCTGAGGACAAGAACCACACGAAGTGGTTGGATCCATATGCCATACAGAAGGATCTTGGGCCTGAGGAAACCCTCAGTTCATGGCAACTGGATGCTAGCTAATAACTGCCTTTCTGGAGGGTGACCTGATTTACACCTCACATTTTACTTGCATGGGCAGTCATAGGCTTTGCAATGTGCTGCTGTTCTGAGGGATGGCAGTGTCATGTCTTTCTGGCTTGTCTGCTCCTCACCAATCTCTTCACTATCATCTTGCTCCAGTGACCAAAACTTCTGTGGTGGATCTCCAGAAAGAGAATGCAAATGGCAAGAAAGGGTGAGCAGCACCCACCTGGGATTAAGAATATATGGAAGAGCCAGAATATTATGATTGTGTGATGCTTCACAGGGTGACACTGCATTTCTCCATCAGTGACCAGACGCCATTGAAAAATGCTGAGCTTACTATCTTCCATGTGAAGAACTGGATGCCATCAAAATCTGCATGTACTTTTGCTTTGAGTGGGTGAGGAGTTTAAAGGTGAGAATCCCTTTGTTGGCCTACTTTTGATTAATATTGTCTGGTAAATTTTCCTTTGAGTCTAAATGACTAATTGCTTTCTTTTTTTCATTCATGGGATGCTTTCATCATTGTCAAGGTCAGTGTTTGTTGCCAAACCTTAATTAATCCAGAGAAGATTGTGGTCAGCTGCCTTCTTGAACCATTGTATATCTTGTGATTTGGGGGTAACAACTGGGGAACACGTACCATGTAGCATGAAGAGATGAAGTTATAGATATTGGGGTTATGAGGATGTTAAAGTGTAGCAAGGGATTTCAAGATTCTGGAGCTCTTTAGCCATTGAATAAGAAAAGGAATTGAAGATGTCCTTAATCACAGACCATTGAAAATAACTTTTCGTGGTAGTGTTGCTTTTAGAAAAAGAAGATTGTGCTGATGCTGACGTTCTTCCACGGGGAGAAAAGAAAGATGTATCATGAGGACGTGCAGACCTGGTCTTTGATAATTCTGAGTAATGTATTGGTGGAAATCACATCTGAGAGATTTTTTAACCTGCCTTCAATGTTCTCCAGCAGCAAGATTAAACTTTCCCTCTGATCATCCCTATGTTCCCATTAGCTGAGTTAAATCAAGATCTCACCATGTGGAATGAAAACAAGCTACATTTTATTAATTTTAGTGTTGTGAATAGTGGGAAACTCTGAAGGTGATACTTGTGATCAGTAAGACAAAAGCGATTGCCAAAACCTATTTTAAGATATGGACATGATTTCTACTCTATTTTGGATATACAGAACGTATATGTAATTGCTAATGCAATCATTATTTTATGCTAAGGTTTATGATTTTTCTATGCCTAGGCGCTCAAGCTGTTCTCCAGTGAGGGAACTACTTTATTTATAAAGTGACGTATATCTAATTGGAGTAAAGTTACAAGCAAATTTAAATTCTGATCTCAGATGCTTGGAACTATGCTTTAAAGCTTTTTATGTCAATGAGGTAGCAGTCAAAATGTATGCTGACTATTGCTCATTTTGCATTATTTTACCTCACATAAATTATTCTAAATTTTGAGATAAACTGTTGAGAATGTCAAACTGCAAATAAATGGATTAGGTTTTAAGTAGTAAAAGGTTTTTTTTCTCGGTAGGGTGGGTAATTGGAAATCTCCTACTATTGTTTTTAAATTTCCATCATTTAGTTAAGAAAATAGTCTCCAGTGTAATTGGAAGGTCCAGTCTTTTTGCAATTATAGGTCTGAGGTTTAATGAACTCAGTCAGAACCAATAAATGATAGCTAAATGAATTTTAGACCATCTTAAAACACCAACTGGAAGTACTTCACTAAGTTACGTGGATCACACTAGTGTTTTGCAGGGATTTGTCAGATCCACTATAGCTCTGAGGCTTGTTTTTGAATTCTGACATTGATTCAGAAGTTCTTGGACATGGTTGTCACCAGGTTAAGTAAAAGAGTTGCTCTAAAATAATGTAAACTATGAAGAAGATAAGTATGGAAAATAGAACAAATAGAACCTATATTGAGAAATGAAGCCATTAGAGACCTGCAGAATAAAAATAATCACATACACTTACAAAATACTTTTAGTGTAGTTAAAAGTCTCAAGATACTTGACAGAAGTGTAATCAAGCAAAATGTGACAATTATCTCCTATTTGGACAGCTTACTGAAACTCTTTTTTTGAAGAGCATCTTAAAGAAGGGAAGAGAAGTTAAGGGAGAAAGACTTAAGGAACTTTGAGAACTAAAATTCCATGTCATTGAAGGCAGAGGGGATATCAGTGGTGAAGTGTAGAAAATTGAAAATAAATAAGAGATCAAAATTGGTGGAATGCAGACTTCGAGGAGTTGTAGGGTTGGGAGAGGTTAAAGAGATCAAAAGAGGTGTGGCTCTGGAGAGATATGGAAACAAAGAAGAAAATGTTAAAAATTAAGGCATTATTATACAGAATGTCAAAGTTCAGAGTGCTGGATTGACTTGAAAATGAGAAAGACACCTAGTAAAAAGTGAAAAAGTAAAGATGCCTAGAGAAGCAGCCAGCTGGGAATGCAGGGTTTGAGATATAAAAATGGACTGGAAAGTCTGGGATTCTTTTTCCCAAGATCTAGGAGGTTGAGGGGTGACCTTATTGAGGTTTATAAAATCATGAGAGACATAGATAAGGTGAATGAGAAGAGTTGTTCTCCCTAAGGTGGGCTGTTCAAGACTAGGGGATGTATTTCCAAGGTGAGAGGAGAAAGATTTAAAAAGGACTTGAGGGGCTTTTTTTTACACAGAAAGTGGTTCGTGTGTGCCAGAGAAAGTAGTGGATACAGATACAATTACAACATTTAAAAGACATTTAGATAAGCTCATGAACAGAAAAGGTTTAATGGGATATGGGGCAAGAACAGGTAGGTTTTGGAACATGGTCAGTGTGAATTGGTTGGACAGAGGGGTCTGTTTCCATGCTATATAACTGTGGATCTATAACTCTAAGTAAAAGTGTTCTTGTTACAGTGATTTGATTGTCAGGTAGCCCTGAAGGATGACTCGAGAATCATTTTGTGTCATTTTTTAAGCATGTCATCAAATAACATATGCTAGAATGGAGCAGAGTTTGTAAAAAGTGGAAAGACCACAACATTTCAATGAGATCATCTTTCAGTGTCTGTTCGATGAGATGCTGAAAAGGTAAGAGATACTCTCAGGGAAGTCCAACAGTCTGTAAGTGGGGTTCTATCAGAGAGGAATCCAACTATATACTTAACCTAACATTACATATCTTTAAAATTCACACAACACCAGGTTATAGTCCAACAGGTTTAATTGGAAGCACACTAGCTTTCGTAGCGACGCTCCTTATCACCTGATGAAGGAGCGTCGCTTCGAAAGCTAGTGTGCTTCCAATTAAACCGGTTGGACTATAACCTGGTGTTGTGTGATTTTTAACTTTGTACACCCCAGTCCAACACTGGCATCTCTGAATCATGATTACATATCTTAGTGGTCTCATCAGGTCTGATGTCCCACTTATTTAGGAATAGGGGATGTATGGATCCATAGATTGGAAAATATTATTTCCTGTTAGCCCAACTTGCCAGGCATCTGTCCTCAAGTTTGCTTATTCCAGACATATCAGAAAAGGAGATTTCCACTGGGAAGCCTATTGCTTGTGTAAGGCAGGCTGGGAATGTGGGAAAATAAACAACTTGTGATTTTGGCAAAAGACTCAGTATGAAGTAAGAAGAAAATGAAGGAAAATGAATAGAAGATATATATATATATATATATATATATATATATACCTTTTTAAATGTGAACTGTGCGCCATCCTTAGTCACTGATGCCATGCTACTTAGATGCTATTTCAAATGAACATTCTTATGTAGACCTACAGGATCTGATCTGTAGAACTGAAAAACAACAAAAGCAGCTCACCATTATTTAAGACGGATGTTTCTATGATTTGTATGATGATCCTGCTTAACAAAGATTGGATGGGAAACTGCTATCCACCCAGGCAGTATAATATCAAGCATTTGGTGGTGCAGTTGAGAAGAAAATCAGGCTAACTTTCCATTTTTGCCACATTGAAGTGAAATGGATGACCTCTGCATATTTATTAAAGTAAACTACCATATTCAGGCAATACATTTTGTTTTGTTCATCAATATTCTCTTAAAGCAAAAATAAAAGTAGTCTTGGATTGTTGAACTGTAAAATTGTACTCCAATCTCCACAAGTATTCTTACTCAAGAGTTCATCAGAGAGCATAGTTTGGAGTCTACAGGAGGCTTCTGAAAGAGCATAAGGCAGAACCAATTTAATGACATTGGCACACCTTTTCTTTAAAATGTGAACTACCACCTAGAAGGTTGTTCAAGGAGCAAAATTGTTATTATCTTTGTAGATTACACTGGCCTTGAGGGACCTGTTGACCAAAGAGTATGAATGCAAAAAGAAGAGGAGAACAATCTCGACAAAAATTCCAGAATAGTTTTATGATGCAGTTATTACCTTATTTTGCTGATGCATACGGGATGATACCATTATTACAGTTTACAATTCTATATAATTTATTATTTCTATTACGAATACTATGCAGTGTCAGCATGCACAACATACCAGTGAAAGATAAAAGGTTCTTTATTTCTTTTCCCTGATACTTCTGCTCTTTAAACTTTTTCCTGTTACCCTTTGTCTTTCCTGTTCAGTCACCTTACTTCCACAAAAGAGAGAAAAAAAGTCTGGACTAAGTTACCAAAAGATTCTTTGAAGTTTTGGAGTGAGCCATAAATAAAGTGGACACCTTTGGGAGCTACTCTTGCATTGTATGTGTACAAGCATTTTGTAGGCAGCTTGATTTGTAGCTGCCTGCATCCTATTTTCCAGGGAACTATAATTCTTCTCGGCAATAATAAATGAATGATCACTTTTCCTAAATTTAGATTATTTTAGTTAATTTAAAGAAAGCTTGTGTGAAATATTTTAAAATTGCATGTTCAAATATAGCCAAGGTATAGCACCTAACCATAGTCTTAAATCTATGACTAAACAATTCAGCTTTGAGTAATTGCCACAAAGGCTCATAAAGAAATTTCAGATTTGGTTGTAAAGTTTGATAACATCATGACAAATGTACCATTTCATGGCTTGAAAGAGTGGAAATGTCAGTGGAGATATAAAGTTGAGTTATTGTTTCCAGTTTCAAAAGAACAGCAACAAGTACAAAAAAGCAATACGTGCTCTTTGTCCTTTTTTCCCCCCTTAGACACCTGCAGTCTTCTAATGTTTCACTGAGTCCTGCAAAATAAATGTGTAGCTTCAATCTCTTAATCCATGCGGCTCCAGAGACCACTGTTACATGAGAACTTAAACTGATGATGCTGGGCGTCGCAGGGGCAGCTTAATCTTTTTTAATTCAAATCAACAGAGTCCCATGTGGCGCTAGGATGATACTCTATATGCTGCAATCAGACTGACCTAGACTTCTTGTGCTCTAAATGATTAATGAAACTGCCTCCTAGTTTGTTTCTATGGTGATTTGAAACTTAATACTGCTTAGGAATCTGCCATTCACCCTGAATGAATCAAGACAGAGGTAGACAGGGACACGACTGTATGGGTCTTACAGTACATTCTGGATTATTAATGCTTCAGTAGGCTAGCCTTTGAAATAAAAGGTCTTTAAGTTGATATGAACTGAACAATATTTTAAACTACAAAGAATCCTGTTGGACTAAATCTTATAAGGAGCTCCATTGCAAAAGAACTACTGTAGGTCACATATTAGACCTACCTTTTATACATCATTCGCCTTTCTATGGGGAAGTACATATTATAGGAAATTGTGGTAATGTGCAATGTTAGATATAGATCAATCAATGTTGCGGACTGTCAGGAATGAAAGTGTCTAAAATCATGGGAAAATGAACTAGCTTGAGAGTCATGTTGAATAGAACTGTTAGAATGACAGTGACAGATAAAATGGTGTTTAACTTCTATATCAAATTTCAACCTTATTAGTTTTATTTTTCACCAATTTTGTTTTCCTTCACAGCATATGAAAAAGTGTATATCATTCCTATTCTTTTAAGTGCCGCTTGTAAAGATATTTGAACTTTTATCCTAATTGAAACAAGATCAGTTATTATGGTTGCTGTCAAAAACTGTATTCTTAAAGCTTAAATGTAAGTCTTGAATTCTTTTTTATTTGGAAATGTACATTACCAATATGAATAATAGGTATGAAAGATCCAAACATCCCATGAATCATTGATACCAAGCCTGCTGTGTTGCAACAAATTGCAAAATGCCACCAGTGATTCTTTGTTCCTTGCAATTGAGTGCCACATAATTAATTTGAGCATTTGTTCAGATTTGTGAAATGTGTTGGACCTTATACTCTCAAACAATTTGTTATTGCAAACAAATGAGAGTACAAGTGTTGTTCAAATGTTATTGTATTCAAAGACGAACTGAAATTAAAAACCATGTTCAATTAAATGCAAAACCAACATGAGTATCTGGTGTCTGACCAATACCAGTGATGCTAGATGCTATCTATCACTTGCAGACAAAACCACACAAGGCAAACCAACAGAAATAATTATAGATTTTTATGTTTGTATTTAAGGCCCAATGTATTACTTTGCATTAATGCTTTCATTTTCCAGTGTATGAGGAAAGGCTGAAAGCCGTGAGGCTGCTTTCATTAGTGAAAAAGTTTGACAGGTGACTTATTTGAGACATATAAGATAATCAGAGGGTTAGGTGGAGTGGATAGTGAGAGCCTTTTTCCGCCGATGATGATGGCCAGCACGAGAGGACATAGCTTTAAATTGAGGGGTGATAGATATAGGACAGGTGTCAGAGGTAGTTTCTTTACTCAGAGAGTAGTAGGGACGTAGAACGCACTGCCTGCAATGGTAGTAGACTCACCGACTTTAAGGACATTTAATTGGTCATTGGATAAACATATGGATGAAAATGGAATAGTGTAGGATAGATGGGCTTCAGATTGGTTCCACAGGTCGGCGTAACATCGAGGGCCGAAGGGCCTGTACTGCATTATAATGTTCTATGTTCTACTCATAAATACTTGTTTTAAATTAATGGACAAGGCTTTCTTAACTTCTTTAGGAGGATTCTTAATGATTCCATTCATTATAGTAGCTTGGAGCTATCTGTGTTAGACAAACAGGAGGCTGGAAGAACACGGCAAGCCAGGCAGCATCAGGAGGTGGAGAAGTCAACATTTTGGATACAACCCTTCTTCAGGACTAGATGTGGGGATGGGGAGCTACAGATAAGAGAACGGGGGATGGGATCGGGAGAGTAAGAGAATGATGAGGTCATGACAGGTGAACACAGGTAGTGGGTACAATCTGGTTGGTTGTTGGGAGAGATGAATCCAATTGGTAGCTAGAAGGAAAGATTGGTAGGTAGAATGGAAAAGTGGAGGTGGGGCTGGAAAGAGAGGCGAGGGATGGGTGGGAAGGTTACTTGAAATTCAAGAACTCAATGTTATGTCCTCCTGGCTGTAGACTACCCAGGCAGAAGAGGAGGTGTAGTTCCTCCAATTTATGGCATGATTCACTGCGGCACGGGAGGAGGCCGAGGGTGCACATGTCAGAAGGGGTCTTGAGACTACAAGGATACAACAGGATATCCTCTCTTAAAATGTTTTATAAATAGTAATGTTCGAATAACCTTTTAATGTTCACTTGTAACAGTGTTGACCTCGGACTACTGCACTGAGGCCCTGAAGTGGTCACCTAATGGCCACTTAACTCCTCATCTTACACCTGCTGCCATTTTACCCAGGGTAGTTGGAGGCTCATGCAGTGCGAATAGTCACGAATCTTTTGCCGTATGGTTTGGCACCAAGCAAGGCCATGTTCCACCTTTGCAAGGCTTGTGTGCCCATCAGAGTCACCTACCCAGTGATCATAAACCTTTCTTTCTCTCCCCTCCTAGACACTGAAACCCAGACTTCCACCCTCCTTACTTCCCTCACTGATCCGGGTAAAATCCCAACTCACATCCTTTTATTGTCCTACTGGGGACTGTCTATAATACAAACAGTGGCCATTGATCCCATGTGATACTGCTGGGATCTCAGAGCTATCAGCCATCCAAATGACCAGAAGCTTTCTGATGCAAAACCTCCCAAAGTGGTAGCAATCCCACATCAAGGCTGTAATGGCCAATTGACAGTTGAATAACAATGGGACATCCATTCTTATTGTGGACATGCTGCCCACTAACGTTTGAACTGAGATTGGGGGATATACAGGAGCATGACATCTTGTAATATCCAGTCCTCTGTTCCTATCCAGCAACTGCCTACATCACATAACCTATAAGACCAACTGTATCAACACCTTGCTGGAAATGTGTTGCTGGAAAAGCGCAGCAGGTCAGGCAGCATCCAGGGAACAGGAGAATCGACGTTTCGGGCATAAGCCCTTTCCAGCAACACATTTCCAGCTCTGATCTCCAGCATCTGCAGACCTCACTTTCTCCTGTATCAACACCTTGGCTACTAATACAAGGAAAAGACTACTTACTCTATGATGAATGTCTCATCTTGTAATTACTCTCTGGCACTCCACCATTTACAATGACAATATTAATAATGCCAGAAAAATGCAACACACTCTTCTGGGAACATTATACTTTGGCTGCATTCTTTTATTAGCACTAAGCCAAAATTCAGGATTATATTGAACTCAGTTTTGGAAGCATTATCAACACAGCTTTCTCAGGGAAACAATAGGCAATATTTTCTGCATCACTGACATCTCAAGAAGACCTTGTTATCATGCACTAGGTCAGCTACACAGTCACTTATTACTGTCTGTTAATTGGACAGGTTAATGCAATTATATTAGACTTCATATAGCCAAAATAGAAATGATCAGGGACAGTATAGGGTCAACTGATCACCATCAAAACCTGCATTTAGGCAAAACATGGATTTATAGGATTTCTGTCCTATTTAAATTATGACCCATATTTTATTGTGGTTACCCAGGATATCTACCACTTGGTATTTGTAATGCTTACTAAATCTCTTAGCATCTGACGGCCGGCATGGTTTGTGTTGTGGGCTAACAGACCCTCAGGCTGCTCAGGCCAACAGTAGTCAATCTTGCCAGAGAACAGTTATTTTATAAACTAAGTCCTATTGATTATTAGCAAAAGAAAACAAAAGTAATTATATTTGTCAGTTCAGAAGTGTGATGGCTTTTAGTTATTCATTCATGGGATGTGGGCATCAATGGATGGGCCAGCATTAATTGCTCATTCCTAGTTGCCTTGAGAAGATACAGTGAGCTGCCTCTTGAACTGCCATAGTCCATGTGCTGTAGTAGACCCATATTGCTGTTGGGGAGGAAATTCCAGGACTTTGACCCAGCAACACTGAAGGAATCGCAGTACATTTCCACATCATCAGTGAACATCCCCACTCTGACCTTTTGATGGAGTGCATGAAGCAGTGATGAAGCAGCTGTAGATGTTTGGGCCTCGGACAACCTAGTTCAAATAAGAAAATAATGACATTATAAAGTTATATAAAAAGTTTGTACTTCTTAATTTCATTGGAAAGTATCTGCATGAATTCTGGTAGCTATTTCACTTAAATTAAGATAATAAGAGCAAAAAATGAATACAAGATAATTAGGTCCTTATCATTTCAGCTGGCCCAATTAAAATATCAAACTTGATATGACCAATTGTGGCCCATGATCATTTAGGTAGCTTTAATTATTTTTCCATTAGAGAAAGGACAGGAAAAAGAGAAACTAATTCAAATAAACTTTTTTATTAAGTGTAGAAGTTCTGATCTAGTCCAACCACCACACTTTGTGTCCAGCACACGTTTGACCAGTGAGACACAAGATTTGATGGAAATGTAACCTCTGTCATCTTGAAACAATACTGTTCATGTGCTGCTATTGATGGTTACTTCTTCATGAACAGCTCCTTCCAAACATTGACCACAATGTGAAGCCATTTTTCTCTCCTGGTTATGTTAAGAAGTACAGAATAAATATTCCTTTGTTTGCCAGACATGGGAGGCTTGGGATGTCTGCTGAAGAACTTGGAAGGATTGATGATTGTCCATTCCTTGTTGACTCATTTTAAGTTGGGTCACTTAATCATGCTAGACTTCTAATTTTCCTTATAATATCAGTTTGAAATTGGGACATCTAAAAACAATTATGCAGCAGGAACCGTGCAGCAGGAATAAATTTATTCCTGATGAAGGGCTTTTGCCCGAAACGTCGATTTTGCCTGTCCTCGGATTTTGCCTGTCCTCGGATGCTGCCTGAATTGCTGTGCTCTTCCAGCACCACTACTGGAAGGTTGCCCTACTGATACTAGGGCCTCCGTGCCTGGTGCCAGAAGAGGAATAAATTTCTTACCTCTCCTGCAAGACTTCTCAAAATGTTGGCACCCTCCATTTTTAATTGGATGCACCTCTTTCTGTAGTGCTACAGAGTTGCCAGCTCTCTGGGCCAGCAGTGAGGTTTTACTGGCCCAAGTGGATTCAGTATCGATGTTTTGTCAAGACATACTCCCTGCTGGTAAAATTCCAATGATAGAAATGACAGTGCAGAAGCCAATCAGTCCATTGAACCAGTGCTAACATTTAATTGAACTATAATTCTATTTTCAAGGTTTCAGCATGTACTATATATACATTGTGACCTGAGCTTAGGTCACATGCTGAGCGACATATGCAAATAATTGTAATGTAAGGTTTATTTATATTAAAATTAATATAATTCACTTTAGAATTTGGAATTTGAACTAGTGGCATGTGGGCTTTGGTGTATGTATATAAGAGGATTTAATAATTACCTTACCAGTTTAAAACCAGCATGTGTGAGAAAGCAGTTCCTGGAGTGATATTAGGAATTTGATACATTTTAATGGTCTTATGATTCAAAACAGTAAACTTTGAAAAGTATTAGCTTGCTTTCAGTTCGGGAGGTTCAGGAATTGATTTTGCTTGCTAAGGGGAAAAACCCTGAATTGGAAAGAGTTTGGTTTTAGTTTAAAGAAGGCTTGGTTGAGGTTTAATGTAAGAACAGTTTCTCTTGGAGAAAAGAGTTAGTTCAGAACAGTTTGGAAATAGGTTACCCCAGTATAAAGGTATCAACATGAAAGGGTCAGACCAGGAACATCAATGGTTTATTTGAAGTTAAGCAAATGAAGTAATATGTTATCAAAATCTCAAGACCTGTTATTGAAAGAAACATTTAAGTCAAACCTGTAGACATTATAGAGAATGGTATTCTGTCTGATATTTGAGTATTATAAAGCCATGATGTTGAAACAGATGGAATTTTTAAAGGTGTTTAAAAATCTTTAAAACTTGTGTTCTATGTTAATAGCTTGATTTGTTCCATTTTATCTACATTTATTTTGAGTAATAAGCTTCAGTTTTATTATTAAAACCAAATTTACTGCATTTCAGTTTTATTTAACTGAAAGACTACCATGTTAAAATAAGAAAAAATGTATAACCTTTTTTCAGTCTTGAGACTTGATTTGTCCAATTGTAACCCCACTTGGGATCATGACATAATTAATATAGAGAGTCAAATTCTGACTTTGATAGCAACATTTGTTTACTCATCTACAATTTTCATTCAGCAATGACTCAAATTTAGAATTCTATTCCTTGTTCTTAATTTCTTCTTTGGTCCCTTCCTTCCTTTCTGTATACAGCGGAATCTCGATTATCCAAACGAGATGGGCGGGCACAATTTTGTTCGGATAATTGATTATTTGGTTAATTGATTCAACGCCTTTCCTCCGGGGCTCAGAGTTTTCTGTGAAGCCAGCTCCCCGTTCAGGAGACTAGTCAGCAGCACACTGCGTGCAAGGCCCTGCTCCCCCCGCCAACTCCCTGCCCATCCCCAAACCCGCCCCCAACTGCCCCCCACCTCCAACCCGGTCCAGTCCCACCCGTCCCTCATCCGCTCCCAACCCAGTCCGCTCCTACCCCCATCCAACACCGCCCTCCCGCCTGCCCCAAACTCCATAGCCCCAATCTGCTCCCCAAACCCTGTACTCCCGTCCATCCCCACCCATGTCCGACCCCCCATCCATAACACCCCCCCACCACCCTCTGGGGCAGCTGGACTGTACACCAATGGTAAGACTGCTGCTGTTGCTGCCTTTGTGGGGTAAGTCTCCAAATAGCTCACGCATGCATGTATATAATTTTATATATATACAAACACATACACAGTACAGGACAATGTCAGAGAGATTATCTGGGGAAGGGAGGATTTAGGGTTCACTCCTATGTAGAACTCCAGGGAAAGTGTGAGGGGGGACAGAGAGAGGACGGGAGGTCAGTCATTTAGAGACATTGCCTGGACTGTTCAGGACTGTTCTCGGCAGCATTTCAGTGAGCCGAGTTTGTACCTGTAAACAAAAGACATGATCAGTGTTGAAACAGCTCTTTAACGTAATGTTTCTATCAGGACCTTGAGATCCCCTTTGATTAATCCGATATTCGGATAATTGATATTCGGATAATCTATGTTCCTCTGTAATCTCTCCCATAACTACAAGCTTCCAAACTCTCTGTAGTCTGCTAATCCAGCACATTCCCATTTTAATTGCCCCATCATTGGTGGTCAAGTCATCAGTTGCTCAGCTCTGGAATTTGGAATTCTTTCTCTAAGCCTCATTGCTTTTCTACATCCATCTCCTTCTTTTAGTCTTCCCTCCTTGATTTATCTTTCCTTAGTTGGCTTGGTGTCAAATTGTGCTTTATCAAGTGTCCTCTAAATGACTAAATTAAGACAATAGAACGTACAACATTACAGTACAGTACAGGTCCTCTGGTCCTCGGTGTTGTGCTGGCCTTTTATCCTAATCTAAGATCAGACTCTTATTAGTACTCTTATTAGTACTCTTATTACATACTCTTATTAGTACTAACTTCCATGTGCCTATCCAAGAGTCGCTTAAATGTCCCTAATGTACCAGTCTACTATCACTGCTGGCAGTGCATTCCACACATCCACCACTCTCTGAGTAAAGAACCTATCCCTGACATCTCCTCTATTTACCTTAAAATTGTGCAATTAAGTGTGCAGATTAAATGCAAATTAGGATTGCTTAGAATATTGCTTCTGATTTCCTTAATATGAAGTTTTGGTTGGATTAAGAACTTGAATTTTTAAAGCTTTACATCCCTTTCAATATTCTAATAATCTGTAAATTTTCCTGAACCAAAACACATTTGTTCTGTTGCGCAGTTATCTTGCATGTTATGTAGATGCCATGGCTAAATATAAAGCTTGCTTTTAATTAGAGACATCTTCTCCTCTTCTCATATTATTTTACACCATCCAATCATGTGGATTACTATCTATTAGGCTACATATATTGCCAATGAAAACTGTTTTTTGCTTATAAAATTATTCATTGGTGTAACTTTACAAAGTTGCTAGTTGTTGGAACCTTTTATGTACCAAAGACCTAACAAATACTTCCTCAGTTGCATGATGATTTTCATTCTGTCAGACATTGCATTTTTCTTTTCTCGCGATATTAGATACCTTTAAATGTTCATCCCATTTATTTACATCAATTGCAAGTGGTTCAGTCGTATGAGTACAAGAACGATTTAGCACATTGTTCACTTATAGTTCATGAGGAAAAGTTGGATAGTCTTAATTTATGAACATTTGTGTGATCCAAAGCTCTTCCACCCCTGAGGCTCTTTTCCTCTGTCTGAACTTGGCAGGATAACCACTGCAGTTTTCACCAAAAATGCAGGTGTAAAAATTGCTCTAAAGAGCAGGTTGAAACTTGGAACACCTGGCTGTTAAAGGGTGGATAAATCACCAAGTTTACCATCCTATCCCCATGATATCTGCCAGACAATTGAATTTGAATTGTACCCTGTGTCTCAGTTATCAAAAGAGGAGGAAACACTTAATTGAAATCTTACGATTTGAAAAAAAGCTTTGGATATATATTCCTTAAGTTACTATCCACAAGAATCAGTAAGTGTGCTTCGAAGACAATACTTCCTTACAGACATACAATTATATCCACTCATTTGATGGAAGAAGAAAATTCATTTATAGGTTTTTTTTTCATTCTTACCCAATTATTGATGTTGCACATTTTGGAACTTTCAAATCATAAATTCAAGAATTTGGATTCTATGGAGTGATATTCTCAGATATATTACGTAAACTTAACAATGCTCCTCTAATGTCAAAACTATGCTAGAAGAAGGTATACATGCAGCTAAGCTTCACCTTGTGATAGCTTAGACACAGAAGTCATGTTTTCTAGTTAGACAAAACTTGGTCAAACATAATTCACAGAGCAGTTATTTGATGTCAGCTCTGTTATTCCAATTGATATTCTACATAGAACCATTTAAAACAAAATTCTTTATCATGAATTTAAATAGTAAAAAGATAGAAGGAAATGATAGCCAAGAAATATTACCTCATCCCATCCTAAGTGCATAAAACAGATGCAAAGAGAACTACTTTTGAGGAATAATTCCTGCTTTTCGAGGACTCTTGAAAGATGCTTTCAGTTGAGGATTGAATATTCATCACTTTGCAAGTTGCACAATTTAGGTATGAGAAAAATTGGAAACAATTTAATGAAACCTGGAAATGGTACTGTTACTCGATACAAGGTAGATTTTTGAGGTGGGCAGATTTCCAGTACAAGCTTAAAACTTTGGTATTAAGTTCCCTACATTGATAGACAAACAGCAAATAAAGCATTTAGATTTAGTACTGTTTTATTTTCAAAGTAGACATTTTAATTATAAGTCTTGGACACTTTGACAGACCTAAGGCGATTATAACTTGACATCTGTCCTTTATGAGGCAAGCTATGATAATGGGAGGTCTGGAAAGCAAAATAGAGAAATAGAGGTGTAGAGAATATCTAAGGAACAGGCTTAAATATTGAAACTTCAACTAATAGAGGAGCCATATCCATGAATATTTTGTAATTCAGTGAAGCAGTTGATGAGGGTTATTATCAAATAATAAGAAGGCAACCTTTCAAACTAATTTCAATTAAATTAGTCACTAAGTGAAGAAGTGCATTCACCAGAACTTGGCAAAATCAATGCAGTTGAATCAGGCTTTATTACTGGCCTCCTGTCGTCCCAGAACAACAGGCAGGAGATGAGTGCACTTTCCTGATCAGAAATGCACTCCCCATATGTGACATAAGAATAAACAGAGACTGTGGAAGAATATGCAACTAGGGAGGCTAATACCAACCACATTTCAGCTGCAATTTTGACTCGTGAGCACTGTTCACCTCAGGAAAAAAAACCTAACTTCAGGTTCCAGGTAAGTAAAAAGATAAATAGCACAACAACAATGACTTCTGATCCCAAGATCCCTGATGACTGACGTCATGACTCTGACCCCATTCCTCAACACCCCCACCTCAACTGTGATCCTGATCTCTAAATCAACCAAACCTCAATTGCATCCAATATCCACCCCACAATCAACCACTGCCTCCCATTTGAGGTTTATTTTCCAGACCCATGATGTCCATGATTTCCAATTGCTATATCCCCAGAGCATCTGATTTGCCTCCTGACGTGCACAATATGATTTGATGAGTGAATGCGCTGCCTCCGAGCACAATATCATCTTCATTATTATTGGATTGGAAGCCTGAACTATGGGATTTCTTGAGTTTGTTCACTTGGCACTAACAGTAGACGTGGTTGGGGGCCACCCAGAATGGCCTGCTAGTGAAAGTAAACCCATGCATCTGCACCATTTGATAGAAAATTTATGGTTGAAATGCCCAAAATCTTGGATGTAGTTGACCAAATACTCCAAAGATAATGGAATACATAACAAAACAACACATTCATCCAAAATGCATTGAGTGCAAAAACCTGTAATCTATCTGCAATGTATGTGGAGCATCTTAAATGTGAATTCATATTATCAGTCTTCAATGTAAGAATCCTCACCTTCAGCTTTTCTTTTTAAGAATTGAAACTCGAGGTCCATTACTGAGAAATCTGGGCCAGGACTTAAAAAAAAGTGCACTTACCTGTTGCTTGTCTGATACTATCCAAACACAGGTACAAATAAGCATATGTTTTCAGCTTGGGAAATTCTACTTTGACAGATTTCCAGCAGGAAATGAGTGTGGCTGGCATCCACACCAGCAAATTTCCTGAAGTTAGCCTCATAATATTTTTGGCAGACTTCTGGTAGGATTCCCACCCACCTCACAGAGCCTACATCTGTGAAATGATTACCCAAACTTAGGGGTGGAGTATGGCTGTTGCATCAGCTGCAGCAGTGAAGTGTGAGCAGCTGCAGCTAGGTAATGCTGAACGGATAATGACAGATAATATGTTGTATGACATCAGCTAGCCATTAGTGTCCGTTTGATGATGCTCACTCACGTTTTGGTCGATGTATTTAATAGCTGACATTACCTATGCTGGAAAATCCCAGAAGTGATGGAAACTAGTGGGGAGACAGCAGAAAAAGATCTGCTTGATCTTCCACCTTCCACTTCAAATATACCTGAAATCAGGCGAAATAGAGGAGAGGGCTTGCTGTCAGTGTTCTTAAAAGGTGAACTTATTGATTTTGTTACTTAAGCTGTGGCTTTAAAATACGAGACAAACAAAATAAAAATTAAACCATGCTGATGTAACAATTTATGAAAACAAAGTTTGAGCAGTATGTGAAACTCAAAAGAAATATCAGATTGAGTTGCTAACTTGAACTCAATATCAGTTACTTTTCATTCTTTATCATAAATAGTGTCAAATGCTAGGCTTCATAACTTACTGTAAATAAGTCACTGAGTAATTCCTACCTCATAATTCAAATATATACGTCATTTCTTGAGGTCTTATTCTACAATTTTTCATTTGATAAGACATCACACAGTGTAAAATGTTAATGTTACATACTGGCTGATTTTGCTGTAGCTTCATTTTAGAGATGGAAAAGAAAAATTGCTGACTTTATTCAGTGGCAACAAAGCCGAGTAGAAGGCTGTTGGGCACTCCCTCATGCTTAGTTGTTGAAATGTGATGAGGTCACATTACAGCTGATGAATTGGGGAGAAACTACTTGGCTTGCATGCAAATTGGGATCAGAAGAAAATAGCAAGCAAAAGTTTCATCTTTTGTAATGGTGTCATTAATCATTCAAGATAAATATTGTTGGAAAGGTTAAATGGGTGTTGAAAATGAAGCACATAAAAGATGTTTTATGATAAATTGAAAGCCTCCAAACATTAGAGAAGTTTTAATTTTAAAAGAAACCCAACTAATGCAGCCACTTGTTACAAAGTTTACATTTATTTAGTTGTGGTATACATTTAGCTTATTTTAAAAATGTTCATTTCTACCTTAGCCATTACACAATGAGTACTCTAAATTTAAACATTGTGAGAATTCCATGGAATGGACAAAATATGAAAATATATCAGCATACAGCATGGTCTGGCATTTACTGTGGTTTATCTCTTCAGCAGTAGGTTAGTTACAAACAAATTATGATTTGCACTATGATTTTTAAAAAAGGGAACAAAAAATGAAAAGAAACAGGGAGGCAGATTTTCTATTACGTTATAGATCACAAACCAATTTTAGGCACAGGAGTTCTTTCCTGTTAGTGAAGGCCACACATGGACAATTATGTATCTTTGTGTCACCAAAACTTGAATTTGAAGATTTGTGTATTTCTTTTAATTATTTCTGTGTTTAAGTGAAGTCATTATAAAATACAAAGCTTCATTCTGATTCCAAAATATACCTCCAGTTTATAGTCTGGCACTTGTTAAACCATGTTACTTACCCACGGCAGCACTGGGAGTATCAGTAACACAGAGACTGCCCTTTAAAAGCAAGACTGACCTAAATCTTACAGCTATGCCTGTCACAGAAAAAAAAACACTAGTCCAGTCAGATATCAGCTTATGCTGTGTGCTTGACTATTCCTTTTAACGTTTTTCTTTTGCATTGTGTGCAAAAGTATGGACATAAGTTTGAAGAGATTCTAATTGATATGATTTCCATAAACTACATTCAAATATAATTAAACTGTAAGTTCTTGACAAGTTTTAGAAGTTGAAATTAAGTATTTATCAGAGAAATATTCCATTTAGATTTGATTCATTGATATATAGATTGAAATATATTAAGAACAAAATGCATATTTACAAAAAAGCGACTTACATTTTAAAGTGCCTTTCATAACCTCTGATATCCAAAAGTGCTTTACACCCAATTTGAAATGCAATTACTGTTGTACTTTAGGCAATGGAGCAGTCAATTTGTACACAGAAAGCTTCCATAAACATCAGTGTAATAATGACAAGGTAACCTGTTTTTTATGATGTTGACTGAGGGATAACTATTGTTCAGGACATAGGAAAACTAGTTGTACACTGCAATGGGATAATTTATGTTCACTTGAGACAGGAGACTGGTCTTAATTTTGAATGTCTAATTTGAAGGATAGCATCTTCTGTGTAAAACTCCAAAGTCCTGTACTTAAGTATCAGCCCAACTCTCTGTTTCAATTTGGATTCAAGCTAGTAGGTGAGCCAAAAATCTAAGACACCTTTCTTTGTGGATAGAGTCTATCACCTGCTCAATCTTATGTTTTGTTTGCTAATCAACCTGTTCAGAGATGTTATTTCACACATATGGAACTTGCATCTCCCACCTCAGGGATAGGGATGTTTACCAGTGCACCACAACAGCCTTCCTACCCAGATCCTAAATTAATCACCTGCTCATCTACTTGCCATCTTAATATATTCCATTCATTTTTTTCAAATAAAACTTTTGAAAATATGCTATCTTTGAACAAAACTAATTCTAATTCAGCCACTGTTGGATCTCCGGAAACAGAGCAGGACCCCAGAGGGTTAGCAGTTTGCATTGAATCCTCCATCTCTGTGTCCTAGTTATTGGATGGAAAGAAGCCTACACTTTGCCTACAAGAAGAAAAGCTTCTGGACTAGCTAATAAAAAAACTATTATTGGACACTGCTGTCCTAGAAGCTGTAAGCATGTAAGCTGATTTTAATACTTCTGGATATAATTTCAATTTATAGTCTATTTCCTGATCTATCCTGTTTTCCTTAATTTCATGAGTGCTTGTTTGTCTTACAGTTCACACATATTTTGATTGTTTTGTTAATAAATTACCTTTGATTTTATCTGAATGGATTTTCCTGTAGATTTATTTCAAAAATTGGAATCCAAAAAGTAAGACTTGGGAAACATGCTTCATCTACCTCAGTAAGGGATCGGGATAAAAAGGAAAAGAAATAAATCAAAAAATAAAACCTCACTGTTTTGAGCTTAAAAGGAGAATAGAAATCATAATTTTAGTTCGCCCAATTTCCCCTTTCTATTTTGACATTGGCAAGATTAATCTTCACCCTTTTGTCATCAAAATCCTTTGTTAAATGCACCTTTTCCCAAAAGGAATGGTTACAACATAACACTAAGTGAAAGCTTTTCTGAGATTGCCCTTTATTTTAGGATTTCCTTGAGAGCACTGGATAAGTAAACATCAGTATCTATTGCTTATAGCACTGATGTTTCAGTAGCTAAGGTGCTTTTAATGACCCTTTTCATTTTTGTAGCTTCCCAAACAAAAGGACAACATTATTTTTTCCCACCAAGTAAATGATAAACTGCTGTTCTCAAATACCAGAAGATTGGTATTTGAACCATGATAAAAAAGGATGACTTATATATGTCTTTGTTAATCTAAGTCTGAAAATTTGATTGTGCATTTTTCTGAATTTAATTTCTTTAATATTTTATTTTCAAGACTTCATCAACAGGACAGATTTCATTATAGAACTCAGTTCTAACACATCATAACTGGCATCGGTTTTGGTTTAAGCACACAACCAGTTTAACTGTACAATCAAATTTCTAAACTGGTCTGTTTCTTCCCTGGATGTAGAACTATCTTTCTTTGAGGACCTGGCCCAATTTATTGGGATGTAATTAATACTTTCCAAGGACGACTGTTGATCTAAAGTCACTTCTGACTTACTCTGTTCAATCTTGAAGTAAATAGCTAACCCCCATCTCAAACAGCACAATATTAATCAAATAAGGTCAAAGGTGGATGAGGCCTGACTTCAACCCTTAAGTTTTCATCTTATCTATCACACATCACTCAAATTCTGCAGCAACTCCACATCTTTGTGATACCAGTAGAATATTGCTGAATCTGCTCTAGGCTGAATGCAATCTACTTTCAACAAGACAGACCTAATTGGGAAATACCAAACCTTTGCTGCATCATTCAACCCATAAACACAATTGTTTAATTTCCATAACTTCCCCTCCATATCACTTGCTTCTTTAGGTGGTTTTAAAAACCCTTCCCTTTGAAATGTTTCACCCTTCATAGATGCAGATTTTTTTATCAGTTAACTTTCATTCCTAGGGTTTTTTTTAGTACATTCACTCGATGTAGGTATTACCCACCCCTAATGTCTCAGAGGGTAGTTAAGAGTCAACCACATTGCTGTGGGTCTTGGGGTCACATGGAGGCCAGATCAGGTAAGAATGACAGATTTTCTTCTCTAAAAGACATCAGTAAGCCAAATGGGTGTTTTCAGGCAATTGACAATGATTTCATGGTCTCCATTAAATCCTTAATTCCAAATGTTTTTATTAAATTCAATTTCCACAATCTACTAAGGTTGGATTTGAACCTGGATATTTGAATTAATGATTTAGCACTAATAACACAAGGCTGTTGCCTCCCCAGTAAACTAAGAAATTTTTTGAAATCCCAAACCTCTAGTCTGGCTTTAGCTTTATGTATCCCACTGGAGAGAGCTGTTTTCCTGAGTATATCCATTTGCAAGGTAAGGCTGACTTTTCCCTATGTGGACCTCAAAAGTATAGATACTTTCTAAATAACCTGTTCAGAAATGTCATTATTCACCTCCGGAGCCGGTGGTACTTGAACAGAGACCTTCTGTTCACTACCATTGTGCCAAATTCTTTACAGCAGTCCAATTGTTTTTGTTTGACATCCTTTTTGAACATTAACTACCTTAGCCATAAAGACTTCCATTTTTTACAGTCTTTGTTTATGTCAAACAGCAACCTCTACTTGCCATTCTATTTTGCTCTGGTCTCCTAGCCCCCAGCTCCCAAGAACCCATGAACTGAATTCCTTCTTCAAGTTCACCACCTTTTGCTGGGATCATGGTTATTTTCAGGTCCACCTTTAGAATTGGTACTGTGTTTTGTGGCCTTCCATATTTTTACCTAATTTTTCCAGTTCATGAATCTTACTTCCTGTCCCTCATCTGGCAGATTTTTCCAATGCTTTATTTGCTGGTGGCTTTCTCTGTTCTGCTTTAGGTTGGGCATTCAAGTACTTTGAAAAAGTAAAGTTAATTGTAGTGCCTTTTCAATTTGGGAGATAATCATTCTCAACAGAAGGGATTTTTGAATTTATCTCAAAAAACTAAATGATACGGAATGTAGCTGTCAACCATTTGCAGTGAGTTCTTTCCATCAAGGACCCACATAAATTTAAACATGACTGTTCCACTAGGATTTTAAAAAGCATCTCATTGATTACCAAGTGATTTCTTTCACACAAACCATTTATCAACAGACTTTCTGCTGCTGTGTTCATTGCCACTATGTTCATATTTTCCCAATATTCCTAGATTTATCATTGGTAAATATCCCCCATAATATCAGTTACCAATTTAGCTAGTGCTCACAGTCCAATCCCTGTTCATTTCTCCAATACCTTGTCCACTATTACTCTTTATTATTGTAGACTGTGGACTATACCTCCTCCCACCCTACCTCCTCTAAAAACACTATCCTTTATTCCCAAGTCCTCCGCCTCCACCGCATCTGCTTGCAGGAGGACCAATACAGAACATACCAGATGGCCTCCTTTTTCAAAGACCACAATTTGCTTTCCCACGTGGTCAATGATGCCTTCCAGTGCATCTCATCCACTCCCCGCAACTCTGCCCTCGAATCCCACCCCTCCAACCACAACAAGGACAGAACCCCGCCTCGGTCTTCACCTTCCACCCCACCAGTTCTGGCTACAATGCACCATTCTCTGCCACTTCTGCCACCAACAAACAGACCCAACTACCAGGGATATATTTCACTCACCACCCCTATCTGCATTCTGTAAAGACCATTCCCTCTGTGACTCCCTTGTTAGGTCTACGCCTCCCCATCAACCCACCCTCCCCTCCCGGCACCTTTCCATGCCACCGCAAGAATTGCAAAACTTGTGCCCAAACCTCCCCCTTTACCTCCATCCAATGCTCCAAAGGAGCCCGCCACATCCATCAGAGATTTACCTGCGCTTCCATACAGGTCATCTACTGTATCCATTGCTCCCGATGTGATCTCCTCTACATTGAGGAAACACGACGCCTACTTGCGGAACCTTTCAGAGAACATCTCCGGGACACACACACGAAACAACCCATCGCCCTGTAGCCAAATATTTTAACTCCCCCTCCCACCCCGCCAAGGACATGCAGTTACTGGACCTCATCCACCGCCAAAACCTTACCATCTGATGCCCGGAGGAAGAACGCCTCATCTTCCGCCTTGGGACCTTCCAACCACAAGGGATCAACGTGGATTTCACCAGTTTCCTTATTTCCCCTCCCCACATCTTATCCCAGATCCAATCTTCAAACTCGACACTGCCCTCTTGACCTGTCCTACCTAACCATCTTCCTTCCCACCTATCCACTCCACCCTCCTCTCTGACCTATCACCTTCACCCCTACTTCATCTACCTATTGCATTCTCAGCCACCTTCCCCTGAGCCCCACACCTCTCCCATTTATCTGTCAGCCACCTTGGGCCACCACCTCATTGCTGATGAAGAGTTGATGCTCAAAACATCAATTCTCCTGCTCCTCAGATGCTGCCTGACTGGCTGTGCTTCTCCAGAACCACACTCTTCCACTCTGACAAAACCTGGTTGTCATGTCTTTGAGGTGCATTGGGATCTTGTTCTTGTCCTATCTTTAAAGTACAAACTGCTTGTTAATGGGCCACTCACTATGGGCTGTGATGGTGTCCTGCTGTATTTTTTACAGCTATTCATTTGCTAACCTGTCCAATAAATTCAGTGTTGTAATCATCTCTTAATCCCTCATCCTTTAGTAGGATTTTTAACCAGTGAGAAGATGCCTCACAGTGCCAGAAACCCAGGTTCAATTCCCACCTCGGGCAACTGTCTGTGTGGAGTTTGCACATTCTCCCCGTGTCTGCATGGGTTTCCTCCGGGTGCTCCGGTTTCCTCCCACCGTCCAAAGATGTGCAGGTTAGGTGAATTGGCCATGCTAAATTGCCCATAGTGTTAGGTGAAGGGGTAAATATAGGGGAATGGGTCTGGGTGGTTTGCTCTTCAGAGGGGCAGTGTGGACTTGTTGGGCTGAAGGACCTGTTTTCACACTGTAAGTAATCTAATCTATGCTGCTGATGTGGTCTTCAGATAATGAGTTTTTTTTCTTTAAACTCTAATTTACTGATGTCAATAGCATCTGCTGAATATTTTGATTAAGCAATAATGCTCTGATTGTGTAAAGTGACTTCCTGAAAGTGACTGCCTAATTGTGTTCCATGTTTAGTTTCTTTTTTTTTCAGATGTGGGTTGCTCAACAGTAAAGGTTTTTCACATTTCACCACATCTGTGCTTATGAAGTGGTTTAAGCCAGTTAACTTAAAGGGTATCACCACACTTCTTAATGATTTCAGCATATCCACAAACCTGAAGCAGGTAGAACTTGCAAATTCATTAACTTTACTTTTGGTCATTATTATTTGAATCATGGCTTTCCCAAAATGGTGGTCTAGCTCTGAGGAAACATTCCTGATGAAGGGCTTTTGCCTGAAACGTTGATTTTCCTGCTGTTGGCTGCTGCCTGACCTGCTGTGCTTTTCCAGCACTACTCTAATCTTGAATCTAATCTCCAGCATCTGCAGTACCCACTTCAATTTAAAGAAACAATGACTTCTGTCAAGCTCTGAC